>NW_020664420.1:8141737-8362000 GCF_002925995.2 Terrapene triunguis | reverse complement strand
GGTCAGTGCAAACAAACTGTCTCGCGCCTGCCAGCGGATGACCCTGATGGGCCGCGTGCAGCTCACAGGCTGCAGGTTGCCCACCACTGCGGTAGAGGCTCATGCAATAAGCTTCAGAGGTCCCCAGTTCAATCCCACCTGCTGACAACTGGGATCTGTCGGTGTTACAAGTGGGGGCTCGTCTGAGAGATCAACTGGGAAGTCTCTGAAGCTCAGGACATGTCTCCTCAATTAAGGGAAGTATGTAACCCACTCACCTCCTGGGTGTGGTGTTCTGTCCCATCTAGTGGCACCAAGACCACTTAGCGAGAGAGAGAGATTAATGAATTTGCTTAACAGCCAGCTGGCTTTTAGCTCATGCGGTAGAAGCTCATGCTTCACAGGTCCCTGGTTCAATCCTGCCTGCCAACAACCAGGGTCTGTCAGTGATATACTATCCCTTTAGGACTGCCCACATGAGCATTTAATGCACATGCATCAGTCTTTCAAGGACTAGACCTCAATTTGGTAGTTTTCACATTATCCAGAATTTTCCCACTAAACAACCTGAACATGAAATCACCAAACCAGGAGCAGACATCTGCCAGTTCTTTAATGAAAAAAAGTGAAAGCATCATTCTCATCTGCCCATGCTCTGGTCAAGGCACAGTTGCAGGTTTTCCTGAATCATGATTCATCCCCAGAGTTCTGTCTGCTCTCTGCACTGAATGAGGCAGGAGTCCCTCATCAAGCAACATGGAGCACTAAAATCTTTGCTAGAGCCACTGACATACACAAGCTAGGATCAGCCCTCAAATTCCTACATTGCTACTATTAGTTAGGGAAGTATTTTACTACCTATCTATGGGGAATGGGGGGAGAAACTACGTACCATAGTCACACTTTTAATACTATAGACCAGTGACACTCAGACCTCAGTAGTTCAGGAGCCAAATTAGCGATCAACATTACCCAAAAGAGCCACAGTAGTGTGAACTCATTGTTTATATATATTATTCTCACAGCAAAATGACTGACAAAGTATTATTATTTTATCAACTCAATTGGTTAATAACATAGTGAAAGCATCCTGATTGGTTAATAACTTAGACTGGTTGATAATAAATCACACCGTGTTTTAATACCGTGGGCTGCAGAGAGCCACAGAAGACACATTAAAGAGCCACTTCCGGCTTGTGCGCCTCAGTCTGAGTATCGCTGCTATAGACTCTGGCATAGTTAAAACACAGATTCATAGCGTTGATGAGAAAGGACCCGAAGCCAGTTTTGGTGTCAGTGAGGTTTTTTTAAAATTTCAATTGTTAGCTCTTTGGGACAGGGACCATCTTTTTGTTCTGAGTTTGTACAACGCTTAGCACAATGCGGTGCTGGTCCATGACGGGAGCTCTTACGCACTACCACGATACACAGAAATACTAAGGACTTTGTACCTGGCCTGATCCCATGCTACGCCTGTAAAAGATGAAGCGACGTTTGCAATGGAACAACGGTGCTGTAGCCAGCAAGATGGTTGTTTTGCGAGTGTAGCTAAATCTTGACCGGCATCCCTGTTGGAAGGGCAAGCGTTCCGATGTGAGAAAGCCTTGTCAGCCGCTATTGTGCTCCTTCTATTATAGAGCTGTTAAAAGGCCTCTTCCTCTGTTTCCACCCCCCATCCATTACCATGGGCTGCTTTAAAAGCAGAGAGGATACAGCTACTACAAATTCTGGCTCTTACCCAGCCTGCACCGTGGGGGGAAGAGGAGGCAGAGCAGAGTCTGAGTGGAGTCTGCTTGTCCATTCTGCCTAGAGCAAACCCTTGGTGCTCCTTTTTAGGGTCCAGTGTAGAGTAGCATGCACGACCCACAGTGCCTGCATCCCGGACGGTGTCTGGGAAGGGGCAGCGAAGGGCAGGCAGGTGGAACGCAACAGCCATGGAGTGAAGGAAGTCCCTCTGAATTGAGAACGTTTCCCTAACAGGAGCAAAACTGGTGAAGAGGCTGGGCCTGGCTCTCCCTCTGAAGAGAGTTATGGGGCCAGACCCCACAACTCTTCACTCACACCAGTAAGGGTTATTCGTGGGGCAAAGGCCTGCAGGCCGAGGGCGTGGGTTGTATTCGGTGGAGTTACACCAAGTCCGGATGTGCTGCGTTAAGTCGGTAATTGTTCCCATGTCCACCCTTTGTCCACAGGGAAATAAAAAGTTTAATTTTATTTTATTTCTAAATGATCCTAATGAAAAGGGGGCTAGTAATACAATTAAACAGGCTCCTCAGAGAGAGTTGCTGCTTCTTTGGAAGAAAACTAATCAGGAAAGGCCCGACTTGGGTCATGGGATAATATAATTTCCAGCAGATAATCTTTAATTTGTCTATAATAGACCTGGGGTCCCCAGTCAGGCTCTGCGTTCATGTGGACTAAGTGCAGACAGTTTTAATGCAGAGCCTCTGAACACTGGTTACTAACTTCAAAATACTGGAGCACAGAATAAGCTTTTCCTTTTGAAAGCCACACTATTTTCCTAAACAATCCCCCTGTTTCCCACAAAGGGTACGTCTATACTTACCCACTGGTTCGGCGGCAAGCAATCGATCTTCTGGGATCGATTTATCGCGTCTTGTCTAGACGCGATAAATCGATCCCGGAAGTGCTCGCCGTCGACACCGGTAATCCTGCTCCGCGAGAGGAGTAGGCGGAGTCGACGGGGGAGCCTGCCTGCCGCGTGTGGACCCGCGGTAAGTACCTTTAAGTTCGAACTAAGATACTTCGACTTCAGCTACGTTATTCACGTAGCTGAAGTTGCGTATCTTAGTTCGAACTGGGGGCTTAGTGTGGACCAGCCCTAAGACACCACTATGTCAATTGTCTTTTCCCTCTTCTTCAGCTCTTGCCATGAAAGGCTCTATATTGTTGCTGCATGCTGTTAAACAAAACAGTTGTGCTTTTCACCCCAGCAGTGGTTCCATTTCAATGCTGGGCAAACTGATTCCCATTATAAGCAGCTATAGACTCGAGTTAAAGCTACAAAACTGTTTCCATTCCAAGCCCCTGTTTTATTTGCTAGTTCAAAGCTTTCTGGAGCACTCCCCTTTTGGGCTGAAATTTCCATGCTTGGTCTCTGCCCAAGAGAGCTTTCTTTTTGCAGAGGAGGGAGGAAATTTGGACAAAGTTTCTTTCCCCATTTGGAGTGTTGCAGGATTGCCATCCCCATGTGTTCAAAAATCATGAGACTGGCTTAAAAATAAAGGAATTTAAGGAGAGAGAATAATACACTTTTCTTCTTTGCTTCTGATTTCTGAGACCTTCGGATGCAGCTGGGTCATATTTTCAAGCTTTTCTCCATGACTGTAAAGGCTATAAACGGTTTATTTGTTTTTTTTTAAAGGAAAGCAGAGATCGTCATAAAGAACAGGAGTACTTGTGGCACCCGTGCCACAAGTACTCCTGTTCTTTTTGAGGATACAGACTAACACGGCTGCTACTCTGAAAAGAGATCGTCATGTTCTCTCTTAATTCCAACAGCTGGAGGCTATAAGAAAAGAAACCAAATATCCTGAGACTCATGTTAAAAATCTCAAGAGTTGGCAGCTCTGACGCTGAGGTCAAAAACTGTATTTTGCCTTATTTCAAAGAAAAAAAATTGGAACCCTTTTCCTAAGGGTGGATATTCCTAGTAGGGTCTGGAGTTTAGAAAGGGCTGAACGTTGACATTTCAAGCATGGAAACAGGCGTGTGCTTTGCTACATCTGAAGAAAAACTGGTTTTGAAGTAAACGGATGAACAATTGGAAACGGAATATTCAGGGCCTGATCCAAAGCTCAATGAAATCACAAGTCTTTCCACTGATTTCAATGGGCTTTGGATTAGGTCTTTAGCATGGACAGAACAGAACGTTATTAAAACTGACAGCCCTTAGGGTTAAAACCCTCATGTGACAAGCCTGTGACAGAGGGGTCTGATTGATCTGGGCTTCTGTACCCACTCCTATTACAGAAACAATCCTGAGACTGAATTAGCCTATCACACTGGTGCTCTTCTGCTCCACAGAGATCACCGCCTGGTGGGTCTCTTAAGTGGTGGATGCCCTCGCCCTAGTTCTGCTCCTTCCTTGACCCAGCTCTCCAAACCTCCCAGTACAAGACCACCCCATGCGACTGAGTTCTTCCACTGCCTTAATTCTGCCATGTTTACCCAGACATGTTTTTTTCTGTTGTAGCAAGAGACTAAAGAAGTCTAGCTCTGTGATGCATAACCAAGAAAAGGTTAAAAGGTGAGTTAATTGCAGTCGACAGGGAGAAGAGATTTCTGACAGTAGATGGCTCTTTAATTTAGCAGAAAAAGACATAACGAGATCCAATGGCTGGATGGTGAAGCTAGACAAATTTAGACTAGAATGAAGGTGAACCTTTTTAACAGAGAGGATAATTAACCATTGGAACAACTTACCTAGAGGTGTTTTGGATTCTCCATCACTTGCAATCAATAAATCAAGATTGGTATCTTTCTAAGAGATCTGCTATAGTTCAGACAGAGGTTATGGGCTTGATGCAAGAATTGGGTGAGATTCTTTGGCTTGTGCTATGCAGGAGGTCATCTTAGGTTATCACAATGGTCCCTTCTGACTTAAGATCCATCAGTATTCCTGCTTTCCTTGTGAAATGTCAGCTTTGATGCATCATGGTTCATGATGTATACCGTAAAATACACAATGTGTGCACTGAAGCCAAGTTAACATTTCACAAAGTTTAGCTTCTCTTGCAATGTCTAACGTGGATTGCTTGATTAACATAACCTTTTGCTGTGATCGCTAAAGTACTTAAAGCACAGTGTATGTGCAGTACTACAGTCGCTGGGTGAAGTCTGAGGTTGTCTTTTTCCTGTGCCTCTTCTCAGCGCTATAGCATTACATTGCTGCACATGCACGTCTTTGCTCTCAGCTGCCTGGCTCTTCTGGAGCCAAGGGGTTCGGTAGGTGTGGTGGCTAGTTACATACATGAATTATTGCATGGGAACATGACGTAGTTACAAGTCACAGGCTTTCATAGCCATGGGTATTACAGTGGGGCACAGATTATAATATTCTTTAGGTTATCACATACGGGCGAACATAGCCATACTCTGCTCCTTGTGCATTGGGAGTGGATACAGCAGCAATGGGGGGTGTCATAAGAGGCCAGCTAGGTAACTTCTCTGACCTTTATAGATTTTTAAGGAGAAAGTGGGGGAGGGTCAGCATTGCTAGTGGTGTGACACATAGGATTAATCTACACAGGGTGGGGGTACGGCCTTGCCTCCCCTGAATACCTGCTGGTGTAACAAACCCACGTTGTACAGACAACAGAACACAATCCCAGCATCACTCACGTGCGGCCAGGCCTGGAACCTTCATCCTATGGCTATAACACAGGCCCCTACCACTTTGGAGTTATGGGAGGACTCTTTTAGCTAGGAGGTCCTTCACCTTGACTAGAGGGCAACACCACGCACGTACAACCACAGAGGGACAGATTGTGAACCTCTTACTCATCTTAAGGAGTATCTTACTCCTTGAATGTCCCCATGGATGAGTAATCTGGCCCAAGGCAAGTCTATTACATTAGGCTGGCACTGCAAAATGCCTCTCCACAGAGTTGTAGTGATCCATCATGCATCTCCATAGCATTGTAGAAATACTGCTGTTCAGTGTGCTCCCTTATCTGTGTCCCCCTCACCTGGCCTCAGGCCCCTTGGGAGGGCACCAGCCCTTTAAAATCTAGTTCAACTCTAGCTGTCTGCCAGACCATATATTATATTCCTCCCAGGCCTGGTAGCAAGACTCTAAGAGCTACAGGAGACTTGGACTCCCAGGAGTACAGGGAGACAGGTGCCCGCTTAGAGCCTTCACTTCCTCCCCCAGCATCTTACAGGCTTCTGATCCTGCTCCTTGGGCAGCTTCCTACCAGTCTGCTGCAGATGCAGGGTAGCCCTCAGCCTGGCTGTCAGCCACTCCCTTCTGCCTGGGCTGCAGCCTCCCATCCCAACTGTTGCTGGTCAGCCAACTGGCCACAGTTGGGGAGGAAGTTACTCTGTCCCTTAACTCCTTAGTGACTGTGGCAGAGTGGCACTTATACACCCCATCACATCCCCACAACCATTATGTGTCCCGCGCTTGCTGTGGGAGCAGGGCTCCTCCATACCTCCCAGCCCCAGCCCAGCTGATGCTACTAACGCCACCATGTGGAGGTATCTTAGCCAAGTGTAGTGAAATAGATCATGGCATTTATTAGTGTATCAATATAAATACATCTGAGAAAGCTGCCAACCATGTAAATTGTTGGAGATAAGTGTCAAAATCATTCTGGGTATTTCTGTAGTAGTCAGTGTGTACTGGGGAACAGAGTGGCTTAAAGTGTGAGGTTCCGCATTGCATTCCTTTTATTTTAAAGAGCTCAAACCCAATATTAATGTAAATCTACCATAAGCGTATTCACCCAAGAATGTGGCTTTGGAGCCCTGCAGGTTGAGTAGATAAGAGAGATACTGTATTAACTTTGTATTGGATTTAGTGTTCACACAAAATTAATGTGTGTCATGCCAAAACATATTTTGGGAACAGCTGTTGAGCTAGTGGAAATAGGTTCCCCACTGCTGTGAACTGGAAGCATTGGTAATTTTGTCCTCTGGTCCCACTTCCCAGCATGCTCAGAGCACTACACAAAGGCAGCAGGAGAGCACACAGTCCAGAGCATGGATTAATCCAGTGGGGATTCCACCCAAACATTTGAAAGTGATGAATCAGTTGTTTTAGGTAGACTGACACAGGAAGACTTTGGCCAAGATCCTCAAAGGTATGTAGGTGCCTAACTCCCAAAGGTATATAGGTGCCTAACTCCCATAGTTACCCCCCTTTATAGATCTACAGCTGAGAGCTCTCACTTGTACAGCGAGGGCTGCTTAAATGTACAATGCACTGTTTAGACAGGTCTGAAATTCCCCAGTGAGGAGAGCAGGCTATCACTACACAGCTGTTTCTCAAAAAGGGACGGGTTAGTTCCCGCGCCTTTGTTCTATAGCGGGACTAACCCCAGTTGTAATGATAAAGGCGATGTGATACCCCGCTGAGACCATCCAGCTGGAGAACGACAGCCCTTTACGGCGCCTAGTCAACTGAAGAAATGAGAAGAAGCAACATTCCAAACTGCCCCCGCTTTAGAGACATCAGAACTAAACCAGGGGTCTCTATTGGGTGCCAGCAGATGCTGTCTAGTATGATGCACCCAGTTACACTGCAGAATAAACATGCTTGTGTAGACAGCCTGAGGATTTCAGTGTGTCCCAGCAATGTGTGCATTCCCCTAACTCCCCCTCTCGCACCTGTCTTACATCTCTTTCCTCCCTCCCTCTCTCCCTCCCATCTTCCATTCTCCTATTGTCATTCCTTTGCTCCTCCTCCCCTTTTTTCTCTCCATCATTCATCCGGCCTGCTTGCAGAAAGAGAGGGCTCCGTTGTGAACCCTGCTGCGTCCCTGCACGAGGGAGTCAGGGAGGGGTAAGGAGCCCTTTCACTACTCTGCACAGGCCACCCCCAGCACCAGGGCATCCTCTGGGCATGGGGCAAGGGGATAGCAGGGGTGCAAAGCTGTGTCAGCAAAGGGCCTGGTCTGATTCCTCCCTTCCCCCACAAAGGAGACTCAGGGACGTCAGCTCGGCTGGATTATCAACTTTTAAAGTGGACCTCTGTGTAAGCTGCTGATTTCATCACCATGCTGCTCCTGTCATGACTCAGGCCTCCTCCCTGCTGCTTGACGGACAGAGTTATTTCTCCCCTTCTCCTTGCATGGGCTGGGGGCTGGGTTCCTTGCTGCGACACTTGGCGCCCCCACCCCAGGCGGCTCTTCTCCGTGCCTGGGGCACGTGCGGTGCTGTCCTTTGCAAAGATGATTAATGCTCCTGTTTCAGAGGAGTATAACCCAGGACACAAGAAACACACACAATAATACAAAGCCCACCAAATGAAATACCACACCCCAGAACAATACCAAAAAAGTGGGGACTTTACAGGGGACAGGAAAGAGGCACCAGGGAAGGAAAGGGTTAAGGTTAACTAATAAATACTAAAACCTGAATATAACAAATTCTCCATCTCCCACTATTCACAACCCTGCCACGACCTCCAGCTCCCTCCCCAGGCAGATGGAGCATGTAAGATGAGTCCGGAAATTCATGCAGCAGCACCACTATGCTGGCTGGCTTCAAGAGAACAAATCGGGTCCTCTTCCAGCGTTTTTACCTGTGGACAGGATCCTCTGCTAGCTCCTTGGTCTGGAGTCCTGTGGTTGACCGGCGCTGGGTCGGATCTCTGCCACTCTGGTCTCTGGAGGGCTGCAATGGTCTGACCCCTAGATCCCACTGCAGTTCAAACACCCCCTTTGTGGGGAGGGGGAGTTAGTCAGACTCCCTGGACTGTTCTGCTTCTCTCTCAGCTCCAAACTCCAACAACCAAAACGGAAACTAAACCTAGCCCCCAGGTCTCCGGGTCAGGCTGTCCCTCCCACTCGGCAGTCCAGGCCCAGCAAACTGCCTGTATGAATCATTCCAGCCGAAGCCGCCTAGTCTCTGCAGGAGTATCTGGCCCTTTCCATGCCCGCCCCTGACTCTGGGCAGTGGTGTCTGGAGGCTCTGGAGCCATTGGTGTTGTAGTTCATGGGGTAGGACCTGGCTATATAGATGGTCTAATCCAATAATTGCAATTGTTTCACTTCTAAAGGCACTTAAGACCTCTGAGTGCATTAGCAATAATAGAACAAGAGCAGTGGAAATAACCTTTACAGATGGGTCAAATCCAAAACCCAAAGGTCAAACACCCCTAAATTCTCTAGGGGCTCCGAATCTAAGGCACGATCCAGCTACGCGTCAGAGGGTTTAGCTCTTAATTGTCTCGACTGCATGAAACTTTGCGAAGATGCCACACGACGAAGAAGAGGGGAAAAGGGAAAATAAGAGGATGGAACATTCTGACATCTGGGCAGGGACTCGGGCGAAGTACCGACATCCAGGAGTCCAGCAACAGACTATTTAGAGGTGATTCTGAGACTAGCCCCACACTATAGAGTCCATACCTCAGTGATTTGACACGCGTTGGTATGGACAAGCCTCTGGCATCTCAGCACCTCTCAGGATCAGGTCTATCATTGATCAACCTAGATCAGGGGTGGCCAACCTGTGGCTCCGGAGCCACCTGCGGCTCCTCAGAAGTCAATATGCGGCTCCTTGTCTAGGCACCGACTCCGGGGCTGGAGCTACAGGCGCCAACTTTCCAATGTGCCGGGGGAGGGGGCAGCTCATTGCTCAACCCCTGCCTCTGCCACAGGCCCTGCCCCCACTCCACCCCTTCCTGCCCCTCCCCTGAGCCTGCCATGCCCTCGCTCCTCCTCCCCCCCAGAGCCTCCTGCACGCCACGAAACAGCTGAGCGGGAGGTGTGGGGAAGGAGGGGGAGGCGCTGATTGGCAGGGCTGCCAGTGAGTAGGAGGCGCTGGGAACGGGGGGTGGAAGGGAGCTGATGGGGGGCTGCTGACGTATTACTGTGGCTCTTTGGCAATGTACGTTGGTAAATTCTGGCTCCTTCTCAGGCTCAGGTTGGCCACCCCGATCTAGATGTTCAGTCTAAATACTAGAAATGACATGCAAGGCTTTGAATTGAGAGATGAACTGGGTGTTCAGAGTGGGGACAGAGGTCTGTCTTTCCACAGCTTTTTTCTTCCTTTCCCTCTGTATAAAAATCAAGTCCACGGTTTTGAGTCTGTCTGGATTTGTTACTTACCTACAGAGACGTAATGATTGTGGTGGCATTTTAGGCATGTTCTAGTAGAAGGAAAGAGAAATCTGACAGCTTTAGTCTGGAGACGAGGAAAAGAATTTCCCAAGCTACTTTTTACAAGCTTCTCTGACTGACAGATTTCAGCTGTATATTGATCCCAGCCAGACCAGACACGCTTAGGCTGACAGAAATCAGGAGAAGAATTGTGTGTGTGAAAGTGCCTAGCAAGTCACTGCGAATAAGCATTATACTGCAAGGAACTATTGCTTGACCTTGTAATACTTGTCCAACGCCTTGCATTTGCACACCACAGTTCAATCAGGGTTTTAAATGATAAGGGTCGGTTGCAACACCTGGGAGCGAGTCTTCAGCACAGTTCTGGTGCAAGAGTCTACAGAGGCAGTTGCACCAGTTCTGCTGGTTTTAACCCCAACCCCACAATGCCGGGCCTCACCTTTGGAAAACGCTCAAAAGCTCCTGCACCGAGCTGGATTCCGGAAGGATTAGACCCTGGTTTAAATACCAGCTGTCAATACAGTAAGGCTCCAATCAAAGCGGCAACAGTGGAAACTTTAAAGGAAAAAAAAATCTAGTACATAGACATAGGCCCTGTGGATAAGACTTACTACAGGGCAGGGTTAACTTAATCATCAGTTCTTGTAACATGCAATTATTCCAATGACATTGGGTGTAAAAGCTTGGTTTCTTTCAGGGATTATGGCCAGATCTTCCAAGGTATGGAGCTCTTACCTTCCTCTATTGATCTGGGCCTTTGTGCCCTCCGCTCTAACCAGAGAAATTATTTAAAAAACAGAAGTTTAAGTTGGGGATGATGTTTCTTCTACTCATTTCAAAGTTACGAGTTAAGAGCCTGGGTCCACACGTTCTAATCAGCACATGCGCAGGACAACCTCTTGAGGTTCCTTCCAGCCCTACCTGAGTCTATGTATGTGCTCTCCATAGCCATTCACATTGACAGGCTATGGGTTTGTCTTCACCCCACCTAGTTGCTGGTATGAAGTCTAACCCGTGTAGCAGATTTTGGTTAAATTGTGAACTCTGGGGCTGACCCCATACAGATTTAAGCAGCGATAGTCTTGTACAAGAATACACGTTGGCCAGCATTTGGGGCCTACATTATCACTACTTCTAGCCCCAGTTCCTGCGCTGCTGGAGACCCAACACAGGTCAAAACTCTGCCATATGCACAGACTGCATTGTCCCCCTAAGATGTCTCGTCAGGGCCCTGCCACTTTCTCAGCAGACCTGCCTGGAACTGTTGTCAGCTCCCCGGTTATATTATGAGCCTCACACTATTTGACATTTCACTCAAAGCTGCAGTTCCTGGACTCGGGTGATAACATGAGAGTCTCAGCTTAAAAAAGTCTAACCCTGATTGTTGTAGAGAAAAGTTTAAAAATGTAACTCCTAAAGGTTCGAACACCAGGAGAAAAATAAAAAGAACCTCAAATGGTGATTTTTTTTAAAACTTATGATTTCAGCCGGGGCCTGACTAATGATTTTTTTTTTAAACATCTAGCGTTAGCAATTCTGTATTTATTTGGCATTTATGTACCTGTCAAGGGCAGAATTTGGCCCTGAATTACATACACAACATCAATAAGTGATCAATACGAGAGCACAGTGCACCAATGAAGAAGGTCCTTTCAGTCTCAATTTGTATATTAGGGGGTTTAACTCAGGGTAGATGTGACAATATGCCACTAGTCCTGGCAAAGACTCGTGCACATCTCCTGGATGGACAAGATGAATGCTTGTGGTAGAAATATTATTGAAGAGAAGCAGACCCTGCTGTCAGAAATCAACAGGCAAACTTTTATACTTTGGTCACATCAGACATACAGATGGAAATAACCTTGAGAAAGTTACCATGGAAGGAATGGTGGAGAGCGATCGCAGTAGGAGGATGACCAGCAAGAGATGCATAGACAGATTGCGGCATATCACTGGCAAGTCAGCTGCTCAAAGCCTTCTGAAAATTCTGCACGTCATCGCCAGTAATCAGACATGAATAAATGGATTTAGCTCACTTACTAGATGAGACAACCGTTTGCTTTTGAGAAAGTCAATTTCTCATTAGGAATCATGAGCTGGTAGTTTTCCGCAACAACCCCCTAGCTTAGAGCCTTATCCCTAAACGGAGTATGTCCTACTTGAACCAGGTTTTCAAATTTACATGAAATATGGCCCTTTGTGCCCCTCCACTGTAAATAACATCAAACTGATGTCCCTTAACATAGATGACTTTGCAATTTTGCACGCAGCCTGAGAGATAATTAGGGATTGCACAGAGAAAGAAGTGCCAGCATGCAAGCAGCAAGTATAATTAAGCATGCTGCTTCACTACCAGTGGTATTTGTTTCTGAAAAGATATTGTGCCACAAATACATAGGATATTACACATGGGATGAGATCACTGGTCCACCTAGTCTGAGAGGAACCCCCACTTGGTGCTCCAGACCTTAATGCATCTGGTCCGTTTTCTTCCTGAACCCACTGGCAGGCAGCATATGTCCTGAAGCATGAGGTTTGACCATCACCCTTACCATTGCTTTGTTACTTTTGACCACTGGTAATGTATGCAGCCATTTTACAGATCTAGCCACAGTATGTGTCTTGATGACCTTCCTGGGTCAGGGAATTCCTTCAACACTTCATTGCTAAACTCCTATATAAGAGGGATAGTACAATTGGGCCAGACTGTTCCCCCTAGGAGGGTGACATCCAGTGAGGGGCAGGGAAATATGAGACTGGCTGTGTGTAGTTGCCCTGGAATTTTTCCATAGGGCTGGGAGGCAAGGGGTGAGGTGTGGTTGGTGGAACTGGCTGTGTGTTCTACCCCAGGCCTCAGGGGACCTCAAAGGAACAGAACCATCCACAGTGGCTCCCTACTTTCTCCTGTCCTCCCTGGCAAGGACCTTCCCACAGGATGGTACCCCTGGAATTCATTCCTAAATGGTAAGTTCCCAGCTGAGGAGATGTGAGGAAGGGGTACTCACTGAGTATCATGGGTTTCCAAGGCATATGACACCACCTCTGCTGTCTCTTCCTTTTCATGGTCTCCCCACCCATGTTTCCCATGGAGGGGAACAATGCTATGGAAGCATCATGACTCTTGGACCAACGTCTGCTGGCTCCTGTAAGTGGATGGGATGAGCTGATCCTTTACCATGATGTAGCACAGAGCTTCCAGGAGATGCAGCATGATCGAGCACTGGGACGCTGCACTGGACTCGCACCTGAGTTCTGTTCCTGGCTGTGCTGGTGACCTACTGTGTGACCTGGGGCAAGTCCCTTTTCCACTCTGTCTCTCCTCCCCCCCGCCACTCCTTGCCATATCTTTTTAAAATTTGGGGCAAGTCCCTCTCATACCATGGCCACATCTGCACTACAGGGACTATACCTGCATAGCTATGGTGCCTGGCGGCATAACCCTGTAGTATAGATGCAGCCTATGCCGACGAAAGGAGTTTTTGGGTCAGTCTAGGAACATCACTTCCCAGAGCGATGGTAAGCAGGCTGAGGGAAGCACTCTTCCATGGACCTGGCTGTGTCTACACTGGGAGTTACACTGGCATAGCTACACCACTTGGAGTGTGGATTTTTCACACCCCTGAGCAACATAGCTCCAAATGTAGGCCAGGCCTAAGTGTACGTACAGCACGAAGCACAAGGGGGCCCTGCTCTTGGTTGGGGCTTCTGGAAAGCAAGTAGTCTTGCTGTGGTATAAAACACTGAAGACTACACAGTCCATATCCCAGAAGTGTATAATCTAACCACACAAAAAACCTAAATGCACTGGATGTCACAGAGCATGGCTCTATCACAGTAAGTGAGGCAGGTGTGTAAAGTGAGTAAAGATAGTTCCACAGGCTTAATTAGCCAAGTGGAATCTATGTGTTTGTTTCCCCCATTCTGATGTCAGCTAAGTTTAATAAGACCCAGCTCCTAGAGACTGAATTTGGAAAACACTCCCCCACTACACCTGGATTTGGGGGAATCACTACAAACCTTAGTCACCTGATTACTTCCTTAGCATGGCCTATGTAACAGTGACATTGAAATGAGCAATCACCACCCATGTGTACAGCTGCAAGAACTATTCATAGCAAGTCATTGATCCAGAGGATTGTGCTCTTTTTTCTATTTTCAAATGACCCACAAACAGACTTTGTTTTTTAACTAGTTTTGTCATTAGCTAGAGTTGTTTGAGCACTCAGGGGAGTTGGTGAAAGTGCCTTTAACTCCCAGTGAATTCAGTGGGAGTTGAGGGGGCTTGGCACCTGACAGGCTGAGGCCCTTAATGCAAACAGATTTTAGCCTGTGGTGCGGTCCTGAGCTATTCATCTCAGCTAGGAGTTCGCCTACTCACTCTTTGGTATCTGTGGCATGTGACTGGCTGCCTAAGTCACATTGCATTGTTTCTACTGGATGAAGCTTTTAAACAAGTGATACATCAGAACGTTTAAAGTGGTTGCACAGAGAACTGCACTTTCATGAACATTTTTGCAAACAGACAGTCACTCAGAAGTGAATTGGAGAGGCAGATATCTGTGACTGTTTCTTGCTTGCCCTGATTTATATATAGGGGAGTTCTGCTCCTTGTATTCATCGCCTGCTTTAAAACAGCATACTATGGTACAATCTCTCTCACTCACATACACAGCAAAAGCAGACACTGTGGCCTTGCCGCATGGCTGGTAACACTAAATGACCACTAGGGGGAGCAACACACCAGCAATACACCCATAGTTCTAACCAAGCACAAGGTTGAACATCAATAGACAAGCTGAAGCAGCGGCTGTAGCATTCTGAGTGTGTCTTACTGAATTCTTCTCCCACCTTTAGTTAAAGTATTGTGACTGTTTTTAGAACAGCAGTGCCACAACATTCAAATACAAAAAGAACAGGAGTACTCGTGGCACCTTAGAGACTAACAAATTTATTAGAGCATAAGCTTTCGTGGGCTACAGCCCACTTCTTCGGATGCATATAGTTAGTATATGCATATTTGTTAGACTCTAAGGTGGCACAAGTACTCCTGTTCTTTTTGCGGATACAGACTAACACGGCTGCTACTCTGAAACATTCAAATACGTTATTTGACAAATCTATTGTGTACTATTTGCCCAGCTCCTACAGCTGGGATATTAGTAAAAAAGGTTTATTAAAGATCTGAGTAGTTTATTCTACTACTTTCAATTATTTTATCCAACCAAGCCAAAGCCATGGTGTTTGTTTCGTTTGCTAGGGCACTGCAGCAAAGCTATGGCCACCTAACACTTCACTCATCTTCACTGACAGAAGATACAGAATTTTGCTTCAATAATTCCAAAAGCACAAGCCTCTGTCTTGGGAGTTAGAGGAGAATTCACCAATAGATGTTAGTACTGGAGAGTCTATGGCACACAGTCGAGAAAGTAGATGGCTGTGGTACACCTACACATTACTTCTTGTTGTATCCCCTTCATATTAGAAATGTGGACATTTCCTTTGTACAGGAGGAATTTGTAATGGTAACACCAAGTTTATCAATGATAAGCCTTCAGTCTTAAGATGCTATTGTCTCAGTTTGCTTTGGCTTTCAGCTAAGCTGCTCAAGAGTAACATCCCCGCATGTCCTGTAAGCAGGTTATCTCCTTCCAGCTGGACTGTTTAATATTTAATGTCCTTATTCTGTTTTAACATTGGCTTAATCTGGATTTTCTCTCTCAGACACTGGGTTCCCCTACCACTTGAGTCACTAGTGATTGATCAAACTCACCTCTAGTGTAAACAGGTGCCACTCCAGTGAAGCCAGCTGAATTTAGAGGTTACATTTGGACACTAGTAACCAGCTCAGAAGCCCTACTTTTATTTTATACTCAAAACCAGGTAACAGTTTATAATAAAATCTATCAATTATTTGTACTACGGTAGCTCCTGAGTGCTTCAATCTGGATTGGCCCCACTATACTAGGCACTGTGCAAACATTATGGTAAGAGACAGACCCTGCCCTAATTAGCTTGGTTTCCTCCTACTCCCTGCTGCCTCCCTGGACTTCCTACCACAGCCTGTCCCCCAGTCCCTTCCTGGGCTCCCCCCTCCACAGACTCTGCCCCCCTTAACAGGATCTGCAGAACTTTTCCAGGAAACACCTCTTGTTCTCCCTGGAGGCGTCCAGTCCTTGTTTGTTTCTTCCCAAGCTCTGTGTGTCCATCTCTCCCCCAGAACCTGGGTGTAGGGCCCTGTTGTCAAGGCTCACAGTAGGGGCTCACTCCGTTCCTAGCCCTACCCAGTCTCTCTCCTACCCACCCTTCTCAGAAGCATAGCTCCAGGCCTGCTCCCAACTCTGTATTACCCTCATATCCTTCCTTTAGTGGTCATTTGGCTCCTCCCCAGCTGGGCCTAATGCTAAATGGGGCCTGGCCCGTCCTCCAGGTGCAACCAGGAGCACGATTTGTGCACTGGCTCCAGTTAACCCTCTCTCTGCCAGTGTGGGGTATACACCTCCTCACAGAGACATTTTGGGTCAAAGAAATGGTCACAATGTTCTAGCTGGAACTTATTCCACCGGCAAAGAGGTGGCAGAGCTCCTTGGTGAGAGCATCCTCGCCTGGTGCACACAAAAGAGGTACGAACAGCAAAGCACAATCACATTTTTAATTTGGCAAATATCCCAGGAATATTCGAGGTATTAGCCCAATGCTGGTATTAATTCACAGTGTAACCTTGGTTGTTATCCATGCGACTCTATGTCTCACGCGTAGTCAATACTTAAAAACCACCACAGAAAAACCCTACGAGACAAACATGCAAGCCAAGATTTTCAGCAGTGACTAGTGATTTTGAGTGCCCAGCTTGGGACACGCAGGGACCCCTGCTGCCGAGGGCGGGAACTCAGCACTTTCTGAAAATCAGGTGTCTCCAGTAAGGCACTTCAAAACTGACACACTCAAAATTACTAGGGACTTTTAAAAAAAACTTGGCAGCTGTTTGCCAGCCCGGTGGACCCCGTTAATAGAATTATCTCTAATGTAGGCAACAAATGCATCAATATAACTAACACACAGCCAGGCTCAAACCCAGAACCTTCAGCATCAAGAGCATAAGCCTCTAAGCCTGAACTACAAGATTCCACTGATAGAAAATCTCAAGTGACATATAGATACCTGTAAAGCACAGGGTGCTACAGATCCCAGCCCCTATCCCAGATTAGTCCTGCTGTGTGTGTGTCTGCAGCCATGGTTCCCACCATCATCCCAGCAATGTGCGTTCTTAAATCACTGTGCCATAAAAACAAAAAGAGAATCCTGCTGCTTCTGTGAAGGATACGGATGTGCAGGAGACACGTCTGCTCATCCAGACCAATCATGCGTCTAAGTATTTAAATACACAGTCATTTTCTTAACCATGGCCAGCTGACTGATACAGCAGGTACCCAACTCAGACTCTAGAGTTCCCCTTTTTGCCATTTGGTGCATAGAGCTCACAGCTAAACCAGTGCAGAGATGCCCTCTAGTGGCCATTGTAATATATTCCCAGCCTCCAAGATCCTGTAAAAATGTAGTTTTGCAAGACCATAAATATGTATTAAGGATTTAAAGAGAAAAAAGAATGAGTGAACATTGCAGCTTAAACAGCCATGCATGCAAGCAGCTATGTCTGAGAGGTAGGAAATTCAAAGGGTAAGCCTACACTCAATGACATCCCTAACACTGGAAAGTATGGAACTGGAGAGTTAACCTTTGATGTGGGTTTAACTGTACACATTGGCTAGCTGTGACATTTGTCATGTACATGCATCTGCCTTATACACAGGAGGGAGGGGGGTATGACAGCCATGCTAAGGTCTGAGCTAGCTGACTATTCGTTTTCACACTTTCCACAGTTTGGAATTTATTTGAAGCGTGACTTTCGTTTTGAATTCCCTGGCTCTCTGTTTGAAAGGTAGTTTTAGTACACACTATTTATATTGTACTAGTGCCCAGATACCCGGTCAGGCTTTGGGACCCACTGCACTAGACACTGCACCCACACAGGAAGACAGGGCACCTGTTCCAGAGAGTTTATGCACCTAAGGCCAGTTTTCACAGGTAGAAGTGCTTGCCATAGTGGGATCCAGATTCCATCGGTGGCCTCAGAGAGGAGGGATGGTCTCATAGTTGGGGGTAGTGTGGGACTCAGGAACCCTAGGTTTAGTTCCTTGCTATACCACTGAGGCTACGTGATCTTGGGCAAGACACGTGATCTATGTATCAAGTATCACCTGTAAAATAAGGATAATACTCCTCATGTCTATTTAGACCATAAACCCTATGGGGAAGGGAATGTATTTTTTTCCCTGTGTTTGTACAGCACCTGGCACAACAGGACCTCAGTTTTGGTTGGACCCTCTAGATGCTCCTGTAGTACATGTAGAAAGTGTTAATATTCGCAGTGACGCTTTATTAGGGTTCTGGCTAAGTGTTCGAATGATAGAATTCCTCACGGGAGAAAAATGTCTCCTAATAAAACCTGATCTGAATTGGAAAGTTGTGAACTTTTGTTCTTTCAGCGCAGCCTGTCTTCACAGTACTACGGCCCACGAGCACTGCACAAGCAGATGTAACGTACCCAATTTGAGGATAGACTATTTCCTTGCTAGCTGCAAAGGATTTCAGTGGCTGGTCGGCAAACAGGACAGCCAATCTACTGCCGGGCTGCAGTGGTCTGAAAATTGTTTGTCCCGTCCTGCATAAAACTGTTACATACCATGAACTATTTCCAAGCACTGTGGGACTTGAAAAGATCAAGTGGCACGGACAATTCTAGCCCTTAGGTCTGCAGCCAATCCTCAAGGGTTGAGACTGAACGTTACTCATTCCTGACTGGATACAACCTCCACTGGTGGCCCCCATCTCCTCTCCGTGACTCACCGCAAAGTCCTCAGGCAGGAACCCAGGCAGTGCAGGCAACAAGCAGAACCAGATCACGCAACCCTGAGCTCAGGGAACACGTAAGAGTAACATGTTGATCCATCAGCCTTAGAAGTGCAGAAGACTTCATAAGTGCAGAAGGCGCCTAAGAAGCTCAGAAGACTCCCCTAACTAGGGAGCTGGCCATGCAGCGCTAACATATCTGGTAAGAAAGGACTAGTGGTTAAGGCGCTGATTTGGGTTTAATGCCTGGCTTTGTCACAGACTTCCCCGTGTGACCTAGGGCAAGTTACATGATCTCTTTAACCTCAGTTCCTCACCTTACAACATGAGCATAGCAGTGCTTTCCATCTGCTTTGTCCAGGTAAGTTCTTTTGGACAGGGATGTCTCTTACTAAGAGTCTGTACAGTGCCTAGCACATAGGGGCACTGGTCTCAGCTGGTACCTCAAGGGGCAACTGTAAGGCAAATAACATAGCAATGGTGGAATAGAAAATACTCTCTCTATATAGCTAGGTAGTCCTACCCACTCCCGTGGTCACTGCTTGCGTGTGCACCAGGGCCGGCTCTAGGATTTTTGCCGCTCCAAGCAAAAACAATTTTGGCCGCCCCCCCTTTTTTTTGTGCCCCCGGCCCCACCCCAACTCCACCCCTTCCGAACCCCTTCCCCAAATCCCCAGCCCCGCCTCCTCCCCCGGGCGTGTCGCAGGCGAGGAAGGGGGGAGAAGTGGAGCAGCAGTACGTTCAGGGGAGCAGGCGGAGCGGAGGTGAGCTAGGGTGGGAGGTAGAGGAACCGCTCCCCCCTCCAGCTCACCTCCGCTCCACCACCGCCGCCTCCCTCGAGCACCCCACTGCTCGGCTTCTCCTCCCTCCCTCCTTCCCAGCCTTGCTGCGCGAAACAGCTGTTTTGCGCGCGGCAAGCCTGGGAGGGAGGGGGAAAAGCGGAGCGGTGGCGGCGCGCTCAGGGGAGGTGGCAGAGGCGAGCTGGGGCAGCAGGGGGCACTTTTTCCCCATGCCCTAGAGTCCACGCCTATGATGGCCGGCGCCAGAATGCCGCCCCTAGAAATGTGATGCCCCAAGCACCTGCTTGTTTTGCTGGTGCCTGGAGCCGACCCTGGTGTGCATGCACTCCTCACTGCTCAGATATTTGGCCACTATTGATCTACTAAAATTCTAGCTAGCTGTTCCTAGATACGCAAGTGTGAATGTCACAGCAAGGCACATACTATGGCAGTATAATCAGGTGAAGGAGCTGGAGTGCTCCTTCAATAGCGTATCCGATTTCCTAAATACAAGAGCAAAGGAAACGCAGCTGAGGCTGCAGAGGCATAAGTCAAGAGGATCTGGGCCACTGAGAAGACAGGTGTTATAGCTGAGCCTCGCGAGATACCTCTCACTAGACACCCAGTAAGTAGACACCGAAAGACACCAGAAATACACGGCGTGCCCACACATGTCTGCAATAATACGTCAGGAAACGGGGTTCTACGGGCCACCTTATGAGTTAGTGAGAGCCATTTATCAGCCAATGTTTGCACAGCACTTTGACGTGAAAAGTGCTAGGCCATTGCTAAGGACTATGACTGTTACTGCATAGGGAGATGTGTGGCCCAGCATGCATGTGATGGCTAAGAAAAGCAGCCCTTTCCATGGGCTGTGGTCCTCAGGTGGCAGTGATGCGTAGCTCGTGTCTCTAGTGACCACTAAGGTATGAAAAGCTGAGAGAGGAATTGCACTTGGGTTTTTATTTAACACTGGTGCACAGTGCTGGCCAGAGAAAATGCAAGATCCAAAGACCCTATTGTGCTTACACTGAAGTCCGAGACAAAACTGCCATTGACTTCCAGGGAAAGATGACATCAGGTCGGTGGGAAGCAGGAAGGGAGCGTGGGAGGGCAATGAGATAAGATGCTGGAGCTTCTTGCACAGCACAAGAAGCACCTGTAATGGCCTGAGAGTGCAGGTCATGGCTGAAGGGACTGGGGGAGGCGAAGGTTTCGTGGCACACCGGATCAGGGAGGCCATTCCGGGCATGGGAGAAAACACAAGGGTGCTTATTAGAGAAGGATACAAATGGGGTGTGAAGGGACACGGGGTAGCAGAACCCAGAGTCTGAGCAAAGGGGAGTACAAGATACAGGCCGGGATCGAGGTCCAAAGGGCCTTGAAGGGGAGGATGGGGAATTTGGTAAAATTACGATGCATGAAACTGGGGAGGGGATGCGAGAGCCTAAAAATGGAGCTGTGTCCCCAAATTTCTGCTGCTAGTGGCCAGGGTACCTCTCCTTGTCTAGGCTTCAGATCACCGCCCCTAGGTGCTGTCAGCATTTAGCAGTTTTAAAACACCTCGGAGGGATTTTCTTTACGTCATCCCCCCTACCCCCCGGTTGTGTATCAAATGGTTGAGTTGCCATGTGTAAAGAAGTTAAAGATACAAGCACCCCCTTGCGATCAGAGCACCTGGAAACCTGCTCTGTAGGTGTGCCCGAGTGTACAGTGTACCCGAGCTGTTGTGTTCTGTTAAAGACCCGAACCTGAAGCCTTGTACACTCAGAATTGCCATTCATCCAATGGGGCCAAATCCTCAGCTGCTGTCAGGCTGTAGCACCAGCTCTGCAGATTTACATCAGCTGAGGATTAAACTGCAGGATCTCGCATGTATTTCAAAAAGGCCTATTTAGAAATCCAAGCACCCGGCCATTATGATTTTAATATGGTTGGGGCTGGGACCAGATCCCGCTCTGTGCGTGGGACCAGCCGTGAGCACGGGGTGAGCTAAACCATTCATTGGTGCAAACATTGTTTAAGTTAGTGCTGCCCAGCAAGCAGTTTGCTTGGTGTTAACACCGTTCGGACGCTACAGACAATGCACAGGCTGGTCTGCGATTGTTCGCGCTGGAGGCCTCGCTCAGTGCAGTCACAATAGCCTGAGTCCCACGTTGGGGGAAGCCCTTAGGACCTCATTGAAAAAATAAGTCAAGCAAAGCTTCAGAGACAGGCCAAGCTAATAAGCTCCCCGATTTCTGAATGGCGTTTGGCACCTGACTATCAGTCCCAGCTTCTGTAAAAATCCTTCATTCCATCTCCCACTGCAGGTGTCTCGGATGGCTCATTATTTCCACCAGACTAAAGCTGACAGTCAGGTCTCAGCTATTATTTATGAAGGTTCTTATTTTAGCCTCTGGAGAGGTTCCAGTCTGCAGCCCGGGTAAGATTATTATTTGTACTGTAATAGTGCCTAGGAGGCCCAGTCTTGGACCAGGACCCCATTGTGCTAGGCGCTGTACAAGCACCGAACAAAAAGACTGTTCATGCCCCAAGGAGCCAACAATCAAGAGACAACAGATAGAGACAGCCAGGCAGACAGGGTAGTACAACTGAACAATGAATCGATACTGATCAGCATGGTAGGCAGTGGTCCTAGCACACCAGCAGCCTAAGCCTTGTCGAGCTTTTGTAGCAAAAGGAGAATTTTAAGAAGGAGGATGAGTTAGTGTGGTGGATGTTTACTGGGAGCACCGCCGAAGTGTATGGGGCAGCACAGGAGAAAGCACAAAGGAGTCCAGCCTAGCGTGACAGGTTTAGGGCTGCTTTGTAATAATTCATGAATGCTGGATGTTGGCCTGGTTATTGGGGTGGACTGTACAGGTTATACTCAGTTGGAGTTTGTGTGGAAAGACAGACAGGCAGGAAAGGAATGGCTCAAGAAAGCCACCTCTCAGCAAACACTTCCGAGGTGGTGAGAGACAATGCCAGAAGGCTCAGCTTACATTCTGCCTCCGTCTCCAACCAACCTACAAAACTGATTTTAACCAGGACAGAAGACCACAGAAGAACTAAAAACTGTAGCAGGATTTAAAGGGACACTCGAGCAAGTTATTCGGGGAGACCCAGAGACCTACTGGATGTGCGTGGAGGAGCTAGGTCTGCCTACACCACCATCACAGGAGGACAAGCCTTTCGGTAGGACAGACATTACATGCAGACTGTTCTTTTAAAATCCTCTCCCTCAAAAAGCTTGGTTCAGACTGTTAAAATAAACAACTCTTTGGCTGCAGAAGGCCGTGTGGTCACTGCACACCACTGGTCAGAGACCCCGAAGGGAAGAACTGCAGCTGCCCAAACTCAGTCAGACCTGCAGGGTAAGAACAGTGGATCCAAGGGTTACTGTAGCCCAGGGGCCGGACTAAGAGTGGGAGAATTGTGGACTTCCACGCCAGGAGCGGTAGAGGCACGCGGCCTGACACCTGAGGGGGTGCACTCAGAGACCAGAGAGGGGACTGAAATGCAGCTAGCCCTGTAACCACGACAAGTAGGATGTAAGATGAGGCCAGTGGAGGGACCTCATTAAGCAGAAGCCAGTCTGCTCTTCGATCAGGGCCAGGCTCGGTTCTGTTTGCCAGATGTGAGCCTTGATCTTTTCAACGCACATTTGTTTATTCACTGCTCCAAAATCTGCCAGTGCTTCCGGTATCTTACCTGTACTGCCCTAGGGCCCAATCCTGCAAAACCTACGCATGCAAGTTGTCTCTTTGGAGGACAGCTCCATAAGCTCAATATGGCCTCTTTATGCTTCTCCCAGGGCAGAAAGGCCAACTTTCCAACCCCAAAGTGGGCAGTGGCAGACTGAAACCCCCAGGGGGCACAGGCAGAGGTGATAGTAAGCCTGTACGGTCCGGTACGGCGTACCAGCAAGAGCTGGTACACCGTGCCTGACTGGACCTGCTCCCCAGCGGTGATTTAAAGGGCCCAGGGCTCCAGCTGCTGCGGAGAGACCCGGGCCCTTTAAATCACCACCAGAGTTCCAGCAGCGGGCTCGGGTAGGGATTTAAAGGGCCCAAAGCTCCGGCCACTGCAGGAGCCCCGGGCCCTTTAAAGCGCCGCCGGAGCTCCGGCAGCCGGGCTCGGCCGGTGCTTTAAAGGGCCTGGGACTCCCCGCAGTGGCCGGAGCTCCAGGCCCTTTAAATGCCTGCTTGAGCCCTGCCGCCGCTACCCCAGTGGCGGCAGAGCTCTGGCAGCACTTTAAAGGGCCTGGGGCTCCCCGCAGTGGCAGGAGCACCAGGCCCTTTAAATCCCTGCCAGATCCCTGCCGCCCCGGGGTGGCGACAGCAGGGCTCCTGTGGTGATTTAAAGAGCCCAGAGCTCCGCGGCAGCTGGAGCCCCGGGCCCTTTAATTCGCCCCTTAGCCCCGGGGCTTCCAGCTGCCTCTGCAGCTGGGAGCTCTGGGGTGATTTAAAGGCCCTGGGTCTCCCAGCCACAGCCAGAGCCCCAGGGCCTTTAAATCTTGAAAGGCCCCGCCTCTTCCGGTCAAGGCCACGCCCCCACTCAGGACTCCGGCATATTGGTAAGTCCTTTAAGTTACTTTCACCCCTGGGCACAGGGCAGACATAGCTGCCTCTTTGCTATTTCCTCCTGGTCCTACCAGACAGAGGGGGCACATTGCAGCTATAGCTGGAAGGACGCATGCCGCATGGCCAGAATGTTGCTACATTTCCTGGCTGCCATAATGGACCCCTGGGAGCCATTATCAGCAACTGTTAGAGCCACCTCAATTCTTACTTATGCCAGAAGCAGAACAGGCCTCAGGCAGCCCTGGCTCTGTGTGTGTGCGCGCACACATATTAAAAAAGTAGATACCTTGAGACTCCCCTCTCTGCACATTCCCCCCACCCCCAGCCACGTGATTTCTTCTAACTGCAGAAAGCTTGATGCCCCTTGACTGTGTAAAGAATGTCGGCTGTTAATGCTGGAAGATCCCTCCCCAAGTCACATCAGGGTTGTGATTATTATGCAGCATATTAAACTTCTTAGTCCCTCGCATGACTGACATCGGGGAAAGCTGTGACAAAGGATGCCTCTTATACAAGTCAGCCAGAAACTAGGTAGCCATAAGTTAGGAGAGGAAGCATGGTCTAGTGGTTAAGCCAGGGTTTAGGGAGCCAAGAAATCTGGGGCCTATTTCCAACTCCAAAACAGATTTATAATGTTGGTCTAGTCTCTGAATCACTGTCTGTGTTCGTTGTCAGCCCCCATCCCCAGCTGTAGCAGATGAATAAGAACAGAGCTCATCAATGTTAGCCAACTGCTTTTGGAGCCTGCATGACCGCCAGGCTTGATTACTGCAACTCGTTTTAGCTAGGAAGGAAGCCAAACACCCCGAGAAAGCTCCAGCTGGTGCAAATACAGCAGTCTGCTAAGCAACCCAGGCTGCTGTTAATATCTCACCCTAGTGCTCCACTCTCTGTGCTGGCTCCCGGCTAAATACAGAGCCCTAGTCACATTCGCTCTCCCAATACTCAAAGCCCTGATGGAGATCGGCATACCTTATGTGAGGCAGCGGGATCCAGTGGGCAGAGCAGTTGGCTGAAACTCACTAGACTTGGGTTCTAGTCCTAACTCTGCCTGCGGCCTGCTCCGTGACCTTGGGCACGTCCTTCCCTGTCTTTCAGTTTTCCCATTTGTAAAACAGGGACGACGATACTCATGTCCCCAGTAAAGTGTGGCTTTGCACTGGAATAATTCAATCAGCCCACCGGGGGAAGTTTGTGTGGGTGTGCAAAGAGGTTCACTCACTACAGGACCCCCCCATGGTGTAGCAATTGTCTTTCACTCTGGCACCCCCTGATGACAGTCGCTGCGGTGATCTCTCTTCTGTAACTCAGGCCAGGTCACACCTCTTTTGGGGGTAACAAAGCTCAACAAACAATTCCAAAGCTTTGGTCCTGTTTCTGGGCCCAGCAGATACCATGTCCCTCCAGGCACTGAATTATCCTTAGCCCTTTATGTCAAGGGGCTTAATGCCACCTCCCCAGTGGCTGGTAGGGGAACCCAGGCTCTCCCCTCTAGCCCGGGTTCCTGCCCAGGACCCTATAACCAGCCGCCAAGGTCTGCACAGTCCCGCTCCCTACTGCTGTTTCCCTGGGCTTCTTTCTTCCCTGCAGCGTCTCTCGGTTGACCCTTCTATCAGGCTAGTATCCCAACACTTATTCCCCCCCGTTTCTTACTCACCACCTCTTGGTTCCCAGAGCGTGAGGGCAGACTCCCTCCCTGCGGCCCCCTTGTGTGTCAGACTTCCTCCTGATAATAACCACTCTGCTCCTGCCCAGCTGGGCTCCATGATCACTTAAGCCTGGCTCCCCCTGCAGCTGCAGCCAAATAATACAACTGACCCCTCAAACCCACACTAATCCCATCAGAGCCTGGACCGTGGGGTCCAAACACCCCAACACAGGGTGAGCGACAGCACTTCTGCAAGGTTGGGACTGAGAGTATAGAAAGCAATGCCACAATGACCATGGGATGCACTACCACAGTTAAGCGTAAAGATCTCTCCCCCCCCCCCCCCCCGCATTAGTTTTCTCTCAATCATTTCTCCACACACACACACCAGCTATTTATAAGCTAATCAAGCTATTTCACTTATAAGCTGAGAAAGACGATAGACAGAGTTTCAAATAGAGGTAACCACAGTTTGGTTGGTGCTCAGATGCCATGGTGATGGCAGCCCCATCAGGCCAGATCTACACTAGAAAAGATTTCCCAGGACTGCTAAACCAGTAAACCCTCCTGGCATAGATGCAGCTTATACCAGCAAAAATGATTTTGCCAGTATAGCTTATACTGATTCCCTAAGGAATATTAGCTATACTGGTATTACTGTGTCTAAACTAAGGCTTTTGCCAATATAAAATGTCCCTCCACCCCCCAAAAAAAATCCCCCATGCCCCTTGCCAACAATACTATATCGGCAAAAGTTTTGGGTGTAGATGTGGCCTCAGTTACTTAGCTAACCAGACGAAAGTGCAGTCATCCAGCCCTTTAGTTTAACAGAATCTCCATCATGGATTGGAGATCTATGGTTCAGAGAAATTTCCTAATGTAGATGATGACAGGGCTGGCTTTAGGCCAATTCCACCAATTCCCCTGAATCGGGCCCCGCGCCTAAGAGGGCCCCGCGCCCAGTGGCAGGGCCGCCCAGAGTGGGGGGCAAGTGGCAGAGAATCCCTTCCCTGGCTAGAGGTGCCTTTTTAATGTTTAGTCACCCGGCGGCGCTCTGGGTCTTTGGCGGCACTTTGGTGGCGGGTCCTTCAGTGCCGCCGAAGACCCGGAGCGAGTGAAGGACCCGCCACCAAAGACTAGGAGCGCAGCCGGGTGAGTACAAGCCCCATGTGGTTTTTTTTACATTTTTTTTTTTTTTTTTAATTCTTCCCTGTCGGGGCTTCGTCGAAACTGTTCAAATCGGGCCCCACACTTCCTAAAGCCGGCCCTGGATGATGAGACACAGATTTCTACAGCAGCTTCTCAGAATCGAGGCATAAGAATAATGATTTCTCTCTTGCTGGTCCCTGCCTATGCAGCTGATTTTTTCATACTTACAACGGGACAGAAGTCCTTTATTATTGCTATTGACAAGCTTTTATATGGCATTGCCTGTGCAACAGCATTTTCCAAATACACAGAGTAAGGCAGGTTCCCTGCCCCAAAGCGAGGCGATAAGTTAGATGGTGAAAAGATCCTATGGGTTTCATTTTGTTCCACATGCCTGGAGCCTCCTGTTATTAGAATATCGGCTTTTGTTTTGCTCATGTGCCTGCTCGGAGCATATATGGGGGGAAAGGGCTCCCATCCCTCTGGGTCAGTGACTGCATGTTCATTTCACAACTCTAAAGGGCCCAGGGTTGGTTCCACCACCCCAATATCCTGAGAATCCATTCTGCTCAGTGATGCTCTTTCCTTATCCCCAGACATTTCATCAGCTAAATGTGCTGCACTAGGCTGGCAACAGAGACTACTCACTTCCCTCTTCCTAGATCGTCCTCTCGCTCCAGAATACACCACCAGAGTGTGCAAGAGACTGATGTACATTGCATTAGTCTCTTCAAGTCAGACTGAGACCATCACCTCATTGCTCTCAGGTTGTAGTGACACAAGTGCCATATCCACAGGAAACACAGCACATGTCCTAGATGCCAGTTTCTATTGCTGAATCTCACTGAACCATTAAAAAAAAAACTGGCAGCAGAAAATATTTCAGACTCTATCAGCCCTTCTTCGTGCCTTGAAAACTCTGACAGCCAAGTTTAACAAATGGAGCATCGTTGATCATATAAATGCTGAACAAGACAAGGCGCTATGCCAACATGTCAGTCAGGCAAAGGGATACTATTCTATTCTATATAGGTTTTTTTATACTGCACTCGTACCCGTAATATCTGAGCGCCTTCCAGTAGTGCATGAAGTAACATGACTACACATCTGTCACGTGTTTGTTTTCTTGTCCTCTCCCCAGAGAGAGTGTGGAGTGGCGAGTCTTGTTTTGGGAGGGTGGTGGCAGTGTTATTTTGTTAACCGTATCTGATGCTCAGTGTTGATATTAGAGAAGGCAGGTCAAAGAAATGCACCTTGCTCTTGGGTGGAAAATGGTCAGGTTTGTGACAGTCCTTAGTTCCAAGGGGAGTTCATTCCACAGTCTCAGCCCACTCCTGGAGAAGGTTCGGTCTCCCTGAAGATACCATGAACCACAATAGGAAACTGGAGCGATTCGTAGCATAAGAACATCAATTCCTTTTCCATCCATTTGACTGAATTAAGTACTTGAGTTTGTTGGCCAAAATTCTCAACAATGATGACAGTAAATACGGAGAACCCGCCCTCTGAAAAAATCAGACCCTTCTAGAAATGTCTCCAAAACCCACAAACCAGTCGCTTTAAAAAAATCTTAGCTGCTATCCTCTCACGGTATCTAGATGTCTTTGATCTTCTTGACCCTTGGCAATCTGGGTATAGATCTGGCTATGGCACACAGACTGCATGAGCTGATGATCCCCACCTGGCAATGGATGAAAACCAGGTGTCCATGTTGGTATTATCCGCTGCTTTTGACACAGTTGATCACAAGGTGTTGCTGACTTGCCTGCGGAGCCTAGTGGGAGGAGGCAGGGCTGCTCTTCAGTGGCTTCATTCTTTTGTCTTGGAGAAATCTCAGCGGGTAGTTGTGGGCAATTGCTCCTCCTTCCAAACAGCAGTCACTACTGCTTCTAGGGGGACCAAGTAGGTAAGGGAACATCTTTTACTGGACCTACTTCTGTTGGTGGAAGGTACAAGCTTTCGAGCACAGAGAGCTCTTCTTCAGGTTATGATGGCCCTTCCACTTGGGCTCAGAACATGAAATGCTGCATCCACCCCCTTCTCCCCATGTTAGAAGATTTCTAGACCAAAGATAAACTTCAGTTTGGATAATCTGCCCGGCGCTAGTTTACATCAATATTTTTTTCTAGAGCACCACATTAAATAAATATAAACCCATCTGCTAGAGGGACATCCCTGAACAACAGCTACCTTTAATGGTGATTGGGGAACACTCGGAGCAATGTGCCGTACTTCAGTCCTGTTCTCTGTTACGAAGTCATCACAGTTTTTTAATAGGTCATAGATTCTTAGATTTTGAGGCCAGAAAGGACCATTCTGATCATCTAGCCTGAGTTCCTGCGTTACGCTGGCCATGAAATTTCACCCAGTGGTTCCAGCATCTTGCCCAGCAACTTGTGATATGACAATAACTCTTAGCATTTTGCATCATCAAGGAGCTTATTTACATTGTAGATTCTGTAACTGGGATCGGAGCCCCACTGTGGTAGGCACGATTCAGACCCAGAGTAACAGAGGGTCCCTCACAATCTAATTTAAAATGCAAGAAGTGAGCGCTGCGACAATGAGGAGGAAGGGAGAGGGGCAGGGGGAGAAATGAGGGAAGGAGTAATAAGGACATGCATTCACACAGGCAGTCATGTGCACAGCTAGGTGGTTTTAAATGGGTTAATTAAAACTAGAGATCAGTAATATCAAGAGTCCCTACTAGCTCTCTGACCAGCTTTACTGACATAAGGAGGTTGATCACACTTTGTAACTATGCACCTAGCTCATAGAATAGGCACTCAACTAACCAATGAACAGAGCACGCTCAGATCCCTCCACTCCTGGGAGAGGCAAGGTATGGAAGGGATCTCAAGCCACGACCAGGTACAAGAGACATAACCCATACATTTAGAGAACTGAAGCAAATGGACAGAGGAAAGGGGGCTTCCTCCAGCCAGAGCTCAGCTAACAAGGGCTTCTGGGAACTCAAGTGCAATACACAGACAGGACAAAGAGACAGTCTCCTTAGTGCCCCACTCTGCAAAACTCCTTTCATAGTTCTGGTTGCTACCTAATGGGGCAGATTGTTCCTGCTGGGCTAGCTGGCTCCTGTCCCTTCCAGCCCTGGCTAACAATGGGCAGAGTATAGGAAGGGACAGGAAAGACACCAATGCCAGATGACAGGGTGGAGTGGGAAGGAGAGGGGAAAAGATCAAATCTGTGAGGTGTGGAGTCTTAGAAAGAAGGGCAATTTGAACTAGACTTTGAAGTGAATGGGGTCCCAGAGGAAATGTAAAGTGAACCTGGAATGTGTTAGTGGAAGATAACCTCACGCCAACGGCTACTCTAAGTACAGATGATTTGGGGCCGGGGGGAGAAAGAAACATACACAAAGTGACTAACAATGATGCAGGAGCTCAGTTATTTAGAATAGTGCCTGTGTCCTTTTCACACCTGCATGATGAACATCCGTTATAAAACAGGACCAGCCCCAAAAACCGCCATCCTCAGACAGCCCCCTGGATCCCGGGTCACTTACAAATCCTGGTTTCATTTGCCTTTAAAAAAAAAAAAAGCAGCCCCCTGTTGCAGGGGGTTTTATGTCTCCAGCATCAGGCGCCGCCACCGGCTCGGCTTCCTGCTTGGTTGGGTAGTTTAACCAAAAACAGAGCCCCCCCCCCTTTCCACGGTAAGCTAGACTCCAGGGGAACAAAAGCTCAACAACTCTCCAATTCTTGGTGCAAGGGCTCACAAACTGTCCTGTACCAAATGGGAAAGTCTTACCCCTCCCTGGGGGTCTTTCCCCCCTGGCTGCACTAGCCTCCTCTCCACTCCCTCTCACTGGGAAGCCCAGGCACAGGTGGATTCTCACCCACTCAGAACAGGGAGGTTACGTACAGTCCCCGGCCCCTTTTCCCAGCAGACTTTGCTCTCAGAATAGACGTGCCCGTGCTCCCTTGGGAGCTGCAGAATGTGTCAGCTCTGGGTTGCAACAGTAACAGGGCAATACCGGGGCTTGTTCTTAAAGGGCCAACACCCTGTGCCTCTATTGACTCACCTCGGCCTGCCCCCTGGATCTTGGCTGTCTCTGTTCCCCTTTGTCACCGCAGCTTCTGCTCGCCTAGCATTGGCCTCCTCTGGAGCTGGTGGAAAAAACAGGAACATTATTTTGTGAGCTTTTCAGTTTAAAATGTTCAAAATTCTTTGACCAGCTCTGGTCTCCTCTCTGTCCTTTCAAACAAACTGGCTTCTTGCTTTGAGAGCCTTCTCCTGTACTACGCCTATAACTGGAGCGGTCTGCCTGTTTCTCTGCCTCATCCATTGTCTTTTTCATTTCACATCTCAGCTGAATACATGTTTTCTCTCTTGCTCTTCGGTTCTCTCTCCATCTGCTCTTATTTGGAACACCCCCCGCCCCCTGCTTTGCACTTCTATAGCACCCTGCAGCCAAAGATCTCAAAGAACTCCCACAACTGTTAAGGAATTCAGTTGTGCCTCAACCCTATGAGGTAAGTAAGGGTATGTCTACACCCAGCTGCTAGTTCGGCGGCTGGGAATCGAAGTTCTGGGTTCGACTTATCGCGTCTTGTCTGGACGCGATAAGTCGAACCAGGAAGTGCTCGCCGTCGACTGCGGTACTCCAGCTAGACGAGAGGAGTACCACGGAGTCGACGGGGGAGCCTGCCTGCCGCGTGTGGACCGAGGTAAGTTCGAACTAAGGTACTTCGAACTTCAGCTACGTTACTCACGTAGCTGAAGTTGCGTACCTTAGTTCGAATTGGGGGTTTAGTGTAGACCAAGCCTAAGTAACAATGACCTTGCAGAGAGAGAAACTGAGGGCATTCTCTGTAGCTCAGTCACACAGCACATCTGTGGCAAAATCGGGAATAGATGCTAGACTCACTCCCGGTTTTGCCTTTCATCCCATGCAACCACCCTTCTTTCTCTTTTCTTTGTAACTGTGTCATACAACTCTAAACAGCATTTTGGGATACAGCTTGCTCGAAAGATGCTATACCAAATATCCTTGCATTGCACTGTGCTTGGATCAGATCTGGCAATACCTGCATTTGCAAATGTGACCTTGGTCTAAAGCTGGAACCCATCCCAGATCCTTCTGCTTCATTAATATATTTAGAGGCCTTGCAGAGCCTGACAGGCCAGCAGCAGCTAAACTGAACTCACGTGGTGTCAGAAGAAATGTGCTGCAATCTGAGGCCTGGTCTACACTACGACTTTAATTCGGATTTAGCTGCGTTAATCCGAATTAACCCTTCACCCGTCCACACTACAGAGCCAGTTAATTCGAATTAAAGGGCACTTAAAATCGATTTCTGTACTCCACCTCGACGAGCGGAGTAGCGCCTAAATCGATTTTGTTAATTCGAATTAGGGTTAGTGTGGCCGCACACCACCGAATTACTGTGGTTAAATTAATGGGGTAGTGTGGCCGCACACCACCGAATTAATGTGGTTAAAAACCGAATTAATGTGCTTAGTGTGGCCGCGCACAATCGAATTTATACAACCTGTTTCCCAAATTCGAATTATCTAAATTCGGATTAATCCCGTAGTGTAGACATACCCTGAGGGTAGCAATTGAAAGGCTAAGCTAGAGCAGCACTTGTGCAATTGAACTGGGCATAGGAATCCAAAAGTGTTCTTTGGATCTTAGACACAGGCTCTTTCGGAAGAAAACGATATACTGTCTCCAGCACAAGATGTTTGGTTTGGGAGACTAACATTCAGGTGATGATAATTGCACAAGGACATCTCATACTGTAGGCTCTGGGAGTGGCCACCCTCTTTTAAAAACATAGGACAGATTTTTGCCAGGATTAGCCTGGTTATTAAACTCTGTTATTACTTCTCACCAGGCTGATTTATATGGGGAGGGTTTTTTTGCTGGGGCCAGACACCACTCAAGAGGAGTGGGAGAGACGGGGACAGCTGCAGGTGGGCCATGCTGAAGAAGAGACCGATGTTGTCATGTTGACATTTGTGGATGAAGTGCCAAGGAAAAAAGACTGGGGTGAAATCCTGGTGTCATTGAAGTCAAAGGTCAATTTCTCATTGACTGTAATGGGGCCAGGAGGCCATTCCACATGTGATGGTCTGAGAAAACTTGCAGAAGACACAGATGCATTGGACCGTGCATCTGGCAAGGAGTTGAATCTTTGTTGATTCTTTGTTTTGTATCCAATAGTACAGCTTTATAGAAGATGGATACGTTGCTCCTTTTCTCTTGAGCTGGGCAAATGGTTCAGAAACCCCCTAGATTCAAGCCCTGATTGAGTTTGTGAAAATAAACATCACTGAGCAATTGGCCTAGCTCCTTAGACTTCAGGGGAACGATTCTGATTTACACTGGCTAAGAATTTGGCCCATGCCTAGCCTCAAATGCAATGCCCTCAACTGATACAATACCAGCCTAAGAGCAGTTGTGTTTTAAGGCACTTGATCATACAACCATCTCTGCTGTCACCTGTATACCATTCCTGGAGTACAGGCTCTGCAGGGGTGGTGTCGCAGCAAAACGATACTAAAACATGATGTACATATCGGGGCCAGGGCTGCAGCGATACCTGGAATCTGAAGCTCCTGGAGTTTATTTACTATGCCTCAACAGTTCTTTCAGCTTTGCAAACACTAGTGAGTTCAGCCTTAGAATTAGCAGAAAGTGAAAATCAGGGTCCCTTCACCTCTAACTACCAGATCTGCACTTGCGACCAGATAGAGGCGCAAGAATCCAAATCTGCATCAGAAATTGATTGCAGGCCCCAAAATTTCATGCAACTGTTATTAGTGCAAATTGCTCTTGCTCCAACTTTGCTACCACCCACGTGGGAGTAAGGGATAAATCCCTGCCCCCGTTGAGGTGTCTATCACTGCTGGAAGAGCTACAACCCCTGCCCCAACCCCTACCCACCCAGCCCTTGTATTGAGAAATGATGATTGTCATTTGTAAAGGAGGAGAATGGAGAAAAGAGTTCTCAGATCTCTCCCCAACCCCTCAGATGAGAGATCAGACTGTGGCCCAAAGTTCTTAGCAATGGGATGAACTTGGATGGTGTGCAGAATGGCTTTGGAAAACACTCTTGCACCAACAAAAGTTTAGCAAACAGTTGTACACAGAGCAGTATTCCACTAGGTACTGGAGCAGGCAGGTAGAGTATTGGGTCTCAGTTATCAGTAATCAAAGACCTAGCGCAGAAAACTGGTCCTTACGTCCACAGGAAGATCCCTGAATTCTGTGGCATGTTGGTGAAGCCAACTGGAAATCAGGCAGCTGTGGATGCTGGGCAGAGAACTCTGCCCTGAGTGTTTCTTCTAAAATAACCAGCAGTAAAATATGTAGGCAGTGTTGTTGTAGCCGTGATGGTCCCGGAGTATTAGAGAGACAAGGTGGGTGAGGTAATATCTTTTATTGGACCAACTTCTGTTGGTGAGAGAGACAAGCTTCTGAGCTGACACAGAGCTCTTCTTCAGGTCCGTGTAATCTCAAAAGCTTGTCCCCCTCACCAACAGAAGTTGGTCCAGTAAAAGATATTACCGCACCCCCCTTGTCTCATTAGTGAAACAGGTAGAGCTGTGTCTTCTTCTCTTTCAGGGCCAGCTCCAGGCACCAGCCTTCCAAGCAGGTGCTTGGGGCGGCAATCTGCAAGGGGCGGCAGTCCATGTGTTTTTGCCCCCAAGCAGTGCGCCGAATTGCTGCCACGGACGGCAGGGGCAGTCCGTGCGCCATTAGGGCGGCACGCGCGTTTCCGCGGTGGCGGCAATTCGGCGGAAGTTTCTATGTTCAGCTGCCCGTGGCGGCAATTTGACGGCAGCTTCTATCTTCCGGCTGAAGACAGAAGCTGCCGCCAAATTGCCGCCGCTGTGGCAACGCGCGTGCCGCCCTAACGGCGCACGGACTGCCCCCGCCGTCCACGGCAGCAATTCGGTGCGCTGCTTGGGGCGGCAAAAACAGTAGAGCCGGCCCTGTTCTCTTTACACAAGAAATATGAAGAAAGCACAAGGGCACCATTTTTACTAAATATTCACAAACGTCGCAACATACGTATTGCTACTCTGATTGATTTCAGGAGGTTTCCACAACAGAAAACACAATGAGCACCAGTACAGGGCACACAATCTATTTAAAGGGATAATACCCAATTCCTATATACTACATTTAGCAATACTGGTGTTTAATGTCTCACCGTTAGCATTAATGCTCCATTAAGATGAATGAGGCACTTCACACCTTTCAAAGCTATATTTCAAGCTGCCTGCAGATTAAGGCAACAAAAAGAGAGCTTAAACTATGGGCTTGTCTACACTTGAAATGCTGCAGCTGTGCCATAGACACTACCCACCCATCGGCGAAGGTCATTTACCTCCCTGAGAGGCAGTAGCTAGGCCACCAGAAGAATTCTTCTGTCAACCTAGCGCTGTCTACACCAGGATTAGGTCAGTTTAACTATGTTGCTCAGGTATAGGTAGGCCTATGTAAATTCTCAGTGTAGAACAGTCCTACGTCTATATGGCCCCGTAGCTTGCACAGTTTGAAAGGGACTACGTTAACACAAACTAAATACCTTTTAGTTCACACCAGCAATGTCCACATGGGGGAGTGACAGCACAGCATGTTAGTATATGCTGCAGTTCACACCCCCGTAGTCTGACCTGCGGGGCCATGTCGGTAAGCCCTTAGGATTCTGCAGCACAATTCTGTGGCAAAGAGTGGATTCGGCAGCAAATTCCATAGCTGTGGAATTGTGGAATCCAGGCGGCCCTATCACTATTTATACACTTCCTACAGTTTTACATATTTCCTTGCACTAACATTTCCAGCTTGTAAGAAGGAAAAGCACTGGGGAACCCTGAAAAAGTGTGGGGATAAGAGACAGATGGATTGTGAACCCCCATTTCCCATTCAACCCTGCCCCACTTCTGGCTCTGCTGCCTTCTCTTTCTGCTACAAAAAAACCAGAAGAGACAACTCTGATGGGCTCCCTTTCTGCTATATCTAAGCATTGGGAAAAAGAGCCAGAAACTGCCTCAGAACTGACAGCTGAAGCAGACTGAAGCTGCATGTAGCTGTTTGGGAGCCCGTGTAATATGTAAATCCCCTTACATCAAAATAACAGCATCCAAAAAGCCTCATCAGTCACTTGGTATCAAACCCAGGGTTTGCTCAGAAGCTGCCGGCACAACAGTTTAGGGAAGGTGCCAAAGAGGAGTTTGATATTGCTAGGGAAGAAAATGGTCCTTCATGAGCACCTGCCTTCTGAGATCTGTCTATGGTGCTTACATGGCCTCCAGTACTGTAGTAACATATTATTTTTCCTCCCAACAGCCCTGTGAGGAAAGGAAGTGCTGTTATCCCATTTTACAGATGTGGAACTGAGAGACAGAAAGGCTAGGGCTCAGATCCTTAATGGCTCTTAATTTCCATTGGATTCAGTGGAAATTAGGAGCGTAAATACTGCTGATAGTCGGGGCCCAAGTGACTTGTCCAAGGTCACACAGGAAATCTGTGGCAGAGCAGGGAATTGAAGCCTTGTCTCCCAAGTCCCAGGCTAGCACCCTAGCCTCTGGACCCGCCTTATTCTTCTGGTGGGCATTTAAACACAAGGAAAAGGAAGGAGAAATAGTGCCTGTACCAGTGGTCCTGAGCCCAGCACGGTTTATTTCAAACAATACATGCATATGTGCAAAAACACAATGGGTACAATTTTGAAAATAACCTATGTGACGTAGGCGCTTAAAATCCAACTATTTTCAATAACGCTTATGATCCTAAATCACTTAGGCTCGTTTGAAAATTTTACCCACTGGTGATGTTTTGACCAGTCCTATAGGGAATGAGTATGACTGTGTGGGTGCAGAGGGTTGCATAAGATACCTCCTATGCCACACAAGAAATTTTTAGGGGCTTTTTTTGGAGTATGTATTGATTTAATGCTGGTGAAAGATGTCAGATATTGCTCAGACTACCAGCTGTTTTATAGTCTGCATCTGATGATTTGTGTAAGATGCTCAGATACTAGTATGACATGTACTATAAATGCGTAGAGACACAGCTCCAAAGAATGAAGTCCTCCATTTACATACACAACACGGGTACTGTAATGCAAACTTTCCCACAAAGTCCTCCAACCAATGTGTGTCAAGCCAAACCTGGAGGAAGTGAGAGGGGAGTTCTGTCTCCCTGTCTGTTCAGTCACTGCTAATACTGCATATAACCAGAGGGGCCAGTCAGTACTGGCTTTTGTGATCGGGACACGAACCCATTTGGAACTCGACTCACATCACCAAAGTGATCTATCTGATGATAACAAATTTCAATCAGTACCAGGCTGGATTTGAACCAGAAACCTAAATGTTCTTCATCCCATTAAAAAAAAGTCTTCTGACCCATCCAGTTCCTGGTACGTCCAAATTACATTACCTGACTGGTGCTGTCATCCACTCAGGTTGTTTTGATTTATCTGCCTGTTGCGTCTTGTCATTCACCGAGATTATAAAGTGTTTGGAGCTGGGATTCTCTTTTTACTTGTTTTATACAGCACCTGGAACAGCAGGACCTTGATCCCTGACTGAAGCCTGTGGGCTCTGCAGTAACGCCAATAATAAACATAGGGATGCAGTACATACAGGGAGATACCAAAAACAGAAGTAATAAGTGAGGAGTAACGAACTCACAGGAGACAGGGTTCCCTATGGAGCTTAAGATCATCAGGCCTGTTTTGTTACATTTCAGAGATAATTACTGTAGTGACATGTGCACATTTCTGAAGTGCAAAAACAATACTTTCACTTCGCAAATGTGAAGACATGTCTCTCTTTTTGGGGGGGGGGGGGAAGCCTGATGGGATCTCAGCTCAAGACAATGAATCCATCTAATCACAAAGGATGACAGCACTTAAAAAGAAAACAGAGAAAAGCTGCAGAAATCTTCCCAGTGTAAACTCCTCCTCCATGCATTGATCCGTAGTGTTGGAAGAGAGGGCAGCCCAGATACAATCTTGCCTTAACCGAGGTAAAATTGATATGACTATATGGCTCTAACAGGGAAATGATTACCATGTTGCATTGGGGGAGGGACAGCGAATGCCCTGGAGGTGTTAATGGACTAGCAAGCTTTGTGGCCCAGGCGCCGACTTTTCAAAGTCCTGGGGGGTGCTCAAACCCGGGGCCACCGTAGACCCCGTCCTCACTCCACCCATTCCTGCAAGGCCCCACTCCTGCCCCGCCTCTTCCCGCCCAGTTCTGCCTCCTCCCCCAAGTGCGCCACATCCTCGCTCCTCCCCCCTCCCTCCCAGCCTCTTGCCTGCATGCCAGGAAACAGCTGATTGCGGTGGGCGGGAGGAGGAGGTGCTGATCCGCAGGGCCTGCCGGTGGGCAGGAGGCGCTGGGGTTGGGGGGAGAGCTGATGGGGGGGCTGCCAGTCCCCATGGGTGCTCCAGCCCTGGAGCACCCACAGAGCGGGAGTTACTCTGGGGTGATCTGTATGAAACGAGTTGACCAGCTCCTGGTTCTAGTGGATAGTTGTCCAGCCAGTTCATTGCACAGCTTGGCATCCGTGTTGGTGGAGAAGTCACTGAGTGGTTTGGAGGTGTCCCCTGGAAGCGCACAGTTCAGGGCGGCTGCACCTATATTCCCCCTCTGTGAGCTACCAAAGGCGCCCACGCTGGGCTCGCAGCTCCTCAGCCATCACCTCTCTTGGGTGGAGACCCGCATCTCTTCACCAGGCTGCACAGTTCCCTGCCTGCTCTATGATATTCCCAGCAAGCCAGACTGCCTATATAGGCCAGCGCCTGCACTTGGCTTTCTCTATGAAGGCTATGAACAGCAGTTATGGGATACCACAGTGCTCTTTGTAAACAAGCACATTTTATTCTTAAGGTGAAAGCATTAACAGAAAAAATATATGAAAAACAAACAAAGAACCGACACACATGCTAATGAGCTTACCAGAGCTCACCCGCCAACTCCAACAAGAGCTGTGGGATGAGTCAGGCTTCAAACTCCACACATGGATTTTTCTGTGGTTACACGTTCAAATCAGTCTTTGCTCAGAACAAGCACCTCCCTGAATAGTTCAGTTTTTCTTTTATACATCTTGGGCCTTTGATCTTCAGATTCTGGAAACAGGTCATCGGCAGACAAGGGGCTCCTCCCTCAGGGAGTAGCTTCAAAAGGCTGGCGTGGGAAATTTGCATTCAGCTCACCATACAGATCCCTAGGAAAACCACTTGACACTGTTTGCCCCCAAAGGCAATTCTTGTCTGGCCTATTGTTCAATAAGGTCCTTTGAAGTTCATAACACTTCCCAGGGTCCCCATCCCATCTGCCACCTAGAGACGTTACATATAATCCCAGCTCACAATAATTCATAATCTTTGCATTTCATACAATGGACTCCAAAGATATTTGAACTTAATTCAATAAGGTTTTCCAAGGATGCTGCAGGAAATGGCCACAACTGTCAGAGTACACTGGGGGTCGCTTGTGTTGCCAGCTCTCACACTAGCTTTGGCCTGTGAAGAAATGGAGAATTTTGCTCTCTGGGACTGACAGGACAGCACCTTTCGCCAGCACTAAATTCTCACACAGACACATTGACGTCAAACAGTTGCCTACAAAAGGCAAAGCTGTTAGCACAAAGGGCATAGGGCCTCCGTAAACCCCAGAGATCCCAGGCAGCCCTAATTTCCCCTTCTGGCTATCACCAACCTGTGTAAACTACAGAAGCTTCTCAGCTGCTCTTTATTTATGTAAGGGGCTGAGCCAGCCTAAGACTGGGGTGTGTGCACGAAATGTACCTACCTCAGCTGGACTTGCTCTGAAGGTGCCTTGGCCAAAGCAGCAAATCAAGGCAGTATAGAATGCCAGCCCCTCACCAGAGCACACTCTGTGAACACACACACCTTACCCCAGGATTTATTACAAGATAAGGGGAAAAGATTTTGTCAAAGCCCCTTCTTAAAATACTGGTAGCACATGACTGGGACATCTATAGGCATTTAGGGAGGGCAGGTCACACAGGATCGGGTCCAATACATATTTCTGCCATAGTCTTTTTTCCTAAGCCCAACTGCCCTTTAACCAACTCTGTGCCCCTCTGGAGTCCTGCATGTCCTAGGACCAGCATCTGCTTCCATTGACCTCAATATCAGTGCTTTGATGGAAGCAGGAGTGAGGCCCCAATGGGTAGATAGCTCTGCCCACGATAACCTGTTGCTCCTACTATTTTGTTCCTATCTGTGGGAACAGGATGCGGGGAGAAGCCCTGCCTGGATAACTGCATTTTCTTCCCTGTCCCACACCTGACTGTGCTCGTTGTTTTTATGTATGTCTTTTTTTTTTTTAACTCAATGAATTGGGTTGAACAAGTCTTTCAGTTGTAAGACGCTCGCTTGAGGCCACAAGAAAAGAACCACAACTCTTTTAAGTAAGGATGCTCCTTTTTGTTTTCATGACCACCTTTCTAACTGCGAGTGATGTGTGCTCAGATCAAGACCAATTCACCGAACATGAGAACAAAGGTTTGCTAAACACACCACAATATGCTGGTATGCAGCCTAGAAACACATCCACTTGCCTGAAGGACATACAGCAGCCACAGCTAAACTGTGTTTGTAATAAGGACAAACCTATACACTGGACAATCGTGTCTTCTCTGCGCTTTGGGAAACGCTCTAGAACTTTAGGATTTTTCACACTGAAGGAAAAAAGAAGTGACACAGAACTCCTGCATCCCTTAGCTCCAAGGAAAGTCTTTTGGTAGGAGTCAGCCTCTAAAACATGAGTATGAAACATAAACATTATCGATGGACAAGTGCATGAGCCTTTCCAATCAGATTGGGTTCATCAAGTTATTTTCATTAGCTAACCATTGTCTTTGCCATACAATCTCTCCCTGCATTTGGGGTATGCAATAAAAACTCAGGAGCAATTTACAAGTTACACTTGATCTCCTACAGCTCAGAGCTGAATGAACCCTTACCAAAGGCCTGATCCAAAGCTACTGAACATAAGAGTGGCCATAGTGGGTTAGACCAAAGATACATCTAGCCCAGTATCCTGTCTTCCGACAGTGGCCAATGCCAGGTGCCCCAGAGGGAATGAACAGAACAGGTAATCATCAAGTGATCCATCCCATTGCCCAGTCTCAGGTTCTGGTAAACAGAGGCTAGGGACACCATCCCTCCCCATCCTGGCTCATAGCCATTGATGGACCTATCCTCCATGAACTTATCTAGTTCTTTTTTGAACCCTGTTATAGCCTTGGCCTTCACAACATCCTCTGGCAAAGAGTTCCAGGGATTGACTGTGCATTGTGTGAAGAAATACTTCCTTTTGTTTGTTTTAAACCTGTTGCCTATTAATTTCATTTGGTGACCCCTAGTTCTTGTGTTATGAGAAGGAGTAAATAACACTTCCTTATTTACTTTCTCCACATCAGTCATGATTTTATAGACTTCAATCATATCCTCCCTTAGTCATCTCTTTTCCAAGCTGAAAAGTCCCAGTCTTATTAATCTCTCCTTATATGGAAGCTGTTCCATATCCCTAATAATTTTTGTTGTCTTTTTTTTGAACCTTTTCCAATTCCAATATATCTTTTTGAGATAGGCAACTAGATCTGCATGCAGTATTCAAGATGTGGGCGTACCATGGATTTATATAGAGGCAATATGATATTTTCTGTCTTATTATCTATCCCTTTCTTAATGATTTCCAACATTCGGGTAGCTTTTTTGACACGTAGAGATGCGTGGTAACATGGACGTGGATGCTGATGGCTCCTATCTAATGGATCTGACGGGGCCCCTTCCTTGTGGATTGCCCGGATCCATGGGGTTTGCAGGTCTTGTCCCCGAAAATGTTGCCTGCCCCTAACCCCTACTCATTGAAAGGGATACTTTGCAGGAAGCTCAGGGAGGAAAACCTCAGTTTTTCCTGCCCTCTGGTTTCACCTGCCATACATTCGATACGGAGGTGATAGGTGCCTTCAAGATACCTAAAACTGTAAGCAGATGTGACACTAAGAGTCTAGGATTATTTTATATAATATTCATCTATTTATGAAACTCCACAGTCATAACCTTGTACAAGGTGAACAACAGAGTTATATAACTAAGATTTCTTTAAAATTGCCACTGGGTCTCCTTATGGATATTTTGGAAATGCCAGAACTATTCACTGGAGCTTTTTAAGAGGCCTTATGAGATGAACAACAAAACATGCTGAAAGGTTACCATCAAAATCGCTAAGGACCATGATCATCTGTATGTGACGTGCAGACCTTGCTTCAGCGGCATATTTTCTGCGTAGCTCTCCTTTGGCTCATGTAAAAGAATGTGCTCTGAAAGGTCAGAAAGGTAATTAAAGAGGCAAAAGACCAGCTCTTCCCAACACCAAAGCAGGTGCTTAGTCTAAACGTTTGCCTCCCAGATTGTCTCTCTTTAGGCTTATTAAAAATTAAGTGTTTGTTTTTCAGGGATGGATCATGACAGTCGCAAACTGAACTGCAAGTACAATCAGAATCACTTAGAAAACTTCCATTTTGGTTATGCAAATATTTGAAAAGCAACCTGCTTTGTTAGACTATTGCAACATTAGGAGACCCTAAGCCAGCCCCCCACAGCAATGCAAACCCAATGTTACTGGCTAGTTTATGGGTATACAGCTGCGATGAATGACTGGCGTGGTGCCAAGGTGCCCGGAATAAACCAATGAATCTGGCTCACTGTGTATCAAACAGGAAATGGGAATGCCTGATTTGTGTTCCAGGGTGACATACCGACAGTGGGGGAGGGATTCTCTATTGTGCCAGACAGGCTGGAAAGCAGTTGGATCTGGCCAGCTGAGAATTCACCTGGCATGATAGTGCAGAGCCAGCTTATCTGGCTCCTGCAGCACCTGCCAGCCGGTCCCGAAGCAGGGGATGTATCTAGGGCTGGGGCGGAAGTGCACTGCACTCTGGCTGTCACCAGCTGCTGCACGGTCCCTTAGAAAACTTGGCACTGCGGAGAATCTTGGCTTGTGTTTGTAAAGACCCAGCGCCATCCTCCGTCCCATCCTTCTCCCCTCCGTATCAGTCGTATCCAGTTGGATCAACCCAGGCTATTAGTTTGCAAGAGCAAATCTGGGTCACTAGCCTTAGCTGCTTTTCCTCGATGGTATTTGTTCGCTCTTGCTGACTGCAGTTGTTGCATGCTTTTCCTCGCATCCAGGAAGGCAGGTGAGTAATAAGCCCACCCATAAAACTGGTGCCAGTTCCTTTGTGTGCATGAGCTGACTCGGGACTCTCTGGACGGATGTGCTACACTCCTTTTCTCCCGGAGGCTCATCTTCATTCCTGAAAATGCAGCCAATCTTTCCTGGCCCAGAGCCTGGGAACAGGAGTCTCTTCCTAAACTCCGGTTTCCTTAGCAGCCTACTGACTTGGGGATACTTCTCCTTGCCATTTTCCCTGAAGGCAGTTCACATCCATGCCTGTGCTTTCTTGGCTGCCTTACCTTCATTGGATGGCTGGAACCCTTTTGGCAAGTACGTTAAATGTTATAATGGAGAATGATCCTTGTGCCAATACCAGAGAGATTCAGATGCTCTCTCCTCTGGAATCTCAATCTTACACTATCAGGGCTAGATTCCCAGCTGGTGTAATTCAGTGTCCCTCCGCTGAAGTCTGCCTCAGAATCCTTTTGAAAGTCCTGACTGAGTTGCCAGCCTATTAGCCGCATCCCAGCATAGGGCTCTAGAAGCAATCAAGGCTGGATTGTTAAAGGTATTTAAGTGATTAAAAATGCTGGTAGACACTTTTGGAATTTCCACTAGGTGCCTATGTGCTTCTGAAAATCACACTAGGCACTTAGCTGTATCTTTAGGTGCCTAAATACCTTTAAAATTTGGCTGTCAGTCCCCCAGTGCTCTTAGAGGTCTTGGGCACAACTAAGGACTGGTCTACACGGGGGGTGGGGGTGGGTCGGAATCGATTTAAGTTACGCAACTTCAGCTATGTGAATAACGTAGCTGAAGTTGACATACTTAGATCTATTTACTGCGGTGTCTTCACTGCGGTAGGTCGACTGCTGACGCTCCCCCATTGACTCCGCCTACGCTTCTTGCTCCGGTGGAGTACCGGAGTCGACGGGAGAACGCTCAGCGGTCGATTTATCGCGTCTTCACTGGACGCGGTAAATCGACCCCCGCTGGATCGATTGCTCCGGAGGTAAGTGTAGACATGTCCCAAGAAGCTGTTTTGAACATCTTCTAAACTTGCACCAAGCCCTATTTGGAGCACACAGCAGATGCAAGCTTTTGACAATTCTAGCATTACTCTCTGCCTCAGTTCCCCATAGCTGTAAAATGGGGATAGTACTTCTGTCACATGACCTTGCAGTGTGCTTATGAATGGGTTACCCCAAGCAGTCCGAGTCCCCAGAACAATGATTCAGGCATGAATTGAATAAACAACAAAAAGGCATCTAGAAGATACAGCGGCAGCTGCCTTCTTGCTGCTGCTGTTAGAAAAACAGCTTCCCTCTCTCCCAGAGGCAGAAAGCACAGATACACCCTGAACTTCCTCCGTTATTCCCGAAACAGGGGTCATTCCCATCCGGGAGCAGGCCCCACTGTTTAGGGGATGTCTGAAGTAAGCTAAGAAACACCTACTCACCCAAAATCGGTTACTAAATCTGTTACAACTCCCTACCTTACAGGGTGTTATACGGGTATTAATGTAGGTGAGGTGCATAGATGCTATAGTCATGGAACCCTTGGCATCCTTGGCCGGTGTAAATCTGCATCGTTCCAGCTGAAGTCAGTGGAGCTGCACCAGCGGAGACGCTGCCCCTGGGCACCCTCTAAGAACCTACATAGATTTATGGACCCATAATTGATTTCCTACAGTAACCTCCCTGAGCTGACCTGGCAGTTGAATGCATTATCTTTCCTCTTCCAGTTCACCCAGAGTGAGGGCCAGATTTTCAACTGGTGTAAATCAGGATAGCTCCAGTGACTTGAGTGACTATTATATTACATTAAATATAATAAAAGGTTGTTATAAAGGGGAGGGTGATAAATTGTTCTCCTTATTGACTGAGGACAGGACAAGAAGTAATGGGTTTAAAGTGCAATGAGGGAGATTTAGGTTAGACATTAGGAAAAACTTCCTGTCAGAGTATTTTAGCAGTGGAACAAATTAACTCGGGAAGTTATGGAATCTCTGTCAATGGAGGTTTTAAAGAACAGGTTAGACAAACACCTGTCCTGGATGCTCTTTACTTAGTCCTGCCTCAGTGCAAGGGACTGGACTAGATGACCTATGGTGGTCTACCTTTCAGGTCTACCTTTCTACCAGTTCTGCTTTGAGCAGGGGGCTGGACTAGATGACCTCCTGAGGTCTCTTCCAACCCTAATCTGCTATGATTCTATGCTTTCTAGGATAATAAAATAATACATAAATAAATTTAATATTCTGTAGGACCAACTTCTGTTGGTGAAAGCGACAAGCTTTCGAGCTTTCAATGAGTTCTTCTTTAGCCTATGTGGGTGACCAGATATTCTGGTTTACTGGGATTGCCCAGTTTGAAGTGACTATCCCAGTGTCCTGGTCAATATTTATTAAACCGGGGCTTTGTCCGGGTTTTACTCCAACTGTGGGTCATGTCTGATTACTCCTTCCCCCTCAGGCAGAACCAAGGAAGGGAAAGCAGGGAAAAGAGCAGGTGAGGGCCGCTGCTCCTTGAAATAGAAGAGGTGGGGGAGCAGCTCCAGGCCCAGCAGATATTTTCAGGAGGTGAAGAGAGGGAGGAGGAGGGCATCCTCTGAGCGCTGCCCCTTTAAAAGGAATGAGGAGAGGAGCTGAGGCTTGTAGATGGGCTATAGGGAGGATTGGTAGATGTGTGTGTGGGGGGGAAATAGTTTGTGGGGGAGGGGAGAAGCATAAATAGGTTTGGGATGGGAGTTGGTATTAACCGGGGGGAGTACAGAATTGACTTCGAGGGCAGAGTCCTTCCCCTGCCCTGCCTTTCAGGTGTCCTGACTTTGCACTAGGGCAATCTGGTCACCTTGCTTATTCACCATGCAAGCCCTAAATTGGGCGTAAGTAATGCCTAGGCCTTGGTGCAGGCCCTCTTCACAGTGGTGAATCGTGCCAGGGCATTTCCCAAGTTCATGCCAGTCGATTTCAACTTCAGCCATCTTGTGTCATAAGAGAAGAGAGGTTGAAATGTTTCAGTGAGATTCAAATCCCAGTTTCAAACCTGGGCATGCAGATCCCGAATTGGAGTTCTCCAGTTTGCGCTAAAAGGTACTGGGGGCCCCGAACCTGCAATGAGGATCCCTGGCAATGCTGAAGACAAGGGGGTGCCTGTGCAGAGTTAATTGCAGGATCAGGGCCTATATGACTATTTAGTAGCCTGATGTAGGCTTCATTGGTGAAATCCTGACCCCAGTGAAGTCAATGACAAAACTCCTGCTGACATGAATGGGGTCAGGATTTCACCCCACAATCCCTAACTTAAGTACCCATCTTCGAACAATGGGCCCACAATGTGTTTTTCGGTCATCAGCTTAATTAGATTATGACATTATAGTGTCTTAGACCTCAGAAGGAATAGGGACCTATCAGGTGTATAGGATTTTACAACAAAACCACACTCACCACCAGATATAAATCATTACACATGAAGCAGATGCCTAATGCACTAAACTACAGACTTAGCAGCTAGAGAAATCTGCAGGAGTTAAATTAGCCACCAGGGGGAGCTCACAGTATTCCATGAAGGCAAAAGAAACAGGGAATGCTACCAAGCAAACACATGAGAGCTGCAGAATTCCTAGCCCATTCAGCGAGGTGGATTTCCATGTTGTGGCAGCTTTACTCACACCGTTCACAAACCAACACCCGACACCATAAACTGAAATGCAGATGATAGTTTGAGAGAAGAGAACTTTCCTCCTGCACTAATTCTGTTTGTCCTGAGGTCTTGAGCCAAGACTATTTGCATTTGAGCCACTGGAAAATCCAAAGTGTGCCTTGGTGCTAAATATTACATGTATTTTATTTAAAAACCTGCACATAAATTGGCCAAATCTTGAGGTCCTCACTCAGGAAAAACTCTCATGAGTTTCAATGGGACCTGAGGACTTAACCCTATATTCTTGTCTAGTGATATTTATTATTTAGCTAGGGTCAAATCCATGCCCCTCATTCTAGGATGTTACATGCGTCACTCTGACCCCTCAGAACAGCAGGTTTAGAACGCATATCCTCTGGCTCCAAGAGCACAGGCCCTTACCACCTGAACTCCATTAGCAGGTATTAATAGAAGGGTCAACAGCACACAGCTGAGCAGTGCCTGTTCCATCCAGAAAGCAGCCGTGGTACACATACACACTTGCCTACAGCATTACAACTAGTCACGCCAATTGTTATCTTTGGTGCAATCCACAATGCTTTTAACTCGCTAGCAGATGCTCCCCACTGGCCATCTTTATTATTTTCACTTAACATACATCAGCAGGCACAGGAATCTGCTAAATTTATCCTCTGTGCCTGAATCTAAATGCACAGGCCACATAGGATATTTTTAATTGTAGGTAAACCTCATCTACTAACAACCTCTCATTTCAATACTATAGATGGTACATTTTCCAGGTCAGTTGGACTCAAAACCTGTGCTTTCTTTCCACAAGTCCCAAATCACTGTTTTCTCCTGGTTCTTTTGGTGCTAGTGTAAGCAGGACGTCACTTGGCAAGGAAATCAACTCTACGGGAGAGCTGGGGAAGGATGTGGCCCATGGCTCCGAGCATTTGGCTCACGCTGGAGTTAAAGCCAGGGAGGTTTTTGTGCCTAAAGCAACATGGTTCATGCAAATGCCAGAGTCACAGAAAGCGCTAGGCTCTGAGGACAAACAAAATGTCAAAAAATAAGTTATTTTTCTGCTAGGTTCACAAAACCCCATGGCATACAAATGAAAATGAGCCATCTGGTCAATCATTTTGAGATCTTAAGTTGAGCATCCAGAGTCAAATTGTGCTCTCAGTTACACCAATGCAACCCCATTGGCGCTATTCATAGGCAAAACACTCGTATTTGCCATCAGCTGCTATCATGAAATAAGCTTCTTAAGTAACTCTGGGCCCATTCATGCTCTCATTGCGATCAACTGGTGTACAGGATTGGTCTCACAGATGCAGCCCCCTCACTCCCTCTTTGGAGCAGTTTCTGAACTGAGATCCTGTCCATTCTCTTAGGTTTAGGTGCTTATATTGCACCCATTAGCATATGTGCCACACGGCATCTATCTGAAGAAAGCTCTGAAGGGATACTTGGCCCCACTGAAGTCAAGGGAGTTTTGTCGTTGGCTTCAATAGGGCCAGGATTTTGCCCCTGATTTTCCTGGTTCCCTCATCCTGTCTACGGACACCCTGTCATTATAATTATTTATATTAACATGCCACCTGAAATTAGGGACCCCAGTGCTAAATCCTGCCCCTCAAAGTTTACAGACAAAGGGAGGATTATTACCCCATGGTACAGATGAAGATTTGAGACACAGAGAGTTTAAGTGACTTGTTCAAAGTCACAGGCAGAGTCTGTGGCAAACCCATGAACTGAAACCACATCTTCTAAGTCACAGTCCAGTACTTTAACCACAAGGCCATCCTTCCTCTGTGCTTTTCCCCTCCCTGCTAATCTTCAAATAGTTAAGTGTCCACCCCTCCTCCTTGAGGGCCTGATTCTGACCTCACTTGCACTACTGTAAATCAAGTGTAATTCCACTGACATCAATGGAATTAGCCTGCTGTTAAAACCCGTGTAAGGGAGAGAAGAATATAAGTTATCCATGGAGAGTTCTCCGTGATTTACCAATAAATACATAAACAAATAAATAAAAATCAGTTTCGCTCCTTGTTGAACTGTCAGCTCCAGACCAAAATCAATTACTGAGTTCTTTGAGTAAAGCAAATAATGTTATAATGGAAAGGGAAGGACCATTAGATTTCTTGGCAGAATCCCACACTTCAACTGTGAGTATTCAAACTGGCAGCATACCATATTTAAAAAGGCAGACATTTCAGAAACAGTGATCTACGTCTGTAGTGGATATAGCTATGCAAATTCAGGGGTCTTCTTCTTTTGTATGGCTTGGGTAGGTAGCAACGATTACAAATTTATATCTAGATTTGATAGCCAGCGCATTGTCACAGCAGTGAGCTGGTGAATGTCCTTCAGGCCCCCGGCAAAATAATGAAGGGGACACTCAGATATGATGTGCTCCATCGTTTGTGTCTGGTGACCACAGTTGTATACAGGTGTTCACCTCATTTTCCATTTAAAGAAGGTTTGTCCAGATCTCCCATGAGATGCCCTGATGCGATTCAATCTGCACCAGTTTTTCCAACATAAATCAAAACCCGGTAGTTCCTCGGCAGGGTCAATGAGTCATTGAGTTGGGTGTAAGGGTCTTGTGCAGTTCCATAGACGGCTGTGGGATTTTAATCTTGTCTTTGGCGGGTTCTGCAGGTCATCGTGCAATGGGATTCTCATGTTTGCATTGACATGGTTGAGAAAGTGAGATGACCGGGCAGCTCTTCTAACCTGTGGAGGCTGGATGTGCGATAGGATCAGGAGCCAGTCAACTGGAGTCGATCTGAGCGTCCCTGACGCTGTACGCATGGTGCTATTGAGGTGAGTATCAAGGAGTTTAGTATGACTGCTGGGAGACCACACTGGGGCACAGCATTCAGCTGAAGAATATACCAAGGCAATTGTTGTGGTTCATAAGGTCTGTGGACTGGAGTCCCATGATGTTCTGGCCAATTTTCTGATAAGTGCGTCACGAGACATGACATTATCGCGGGTGTTCTCGAAGTGTTGTCGAAAGATCAAACTCCGGTCCAGTGTAACGCCAAGATACTTTGGGCCAGCCTCATGGCTGATGCTCTCACCGCAGAATTGCACATCGAGTTTGGTATTAGATATCTTATTGTTCAGATGGAAAGTAGTGACCATGTGTTTTATTTTTAAAATTAGGCCTACATTTCCAGCATTGGAAATAATCAGCCATTGTGCTAAGATCTTGGGTTAGGGTGCAGCTGATGGTATGGAGGCTTGTGTACTGAACAGCGAGGGCAATGTCATCTGCATACATCAATTTCCTTGACTCCGTCACTGGTATATCTGCAGAGTATTGATAAAAAAGTATCAGGGCCAGGACAGAGCCCTGAGGAACGCCCGAGTTAAGAGTTCTTGATCTACTGTTCTGGCCATTAAGATGTACCTTAAAGTGGCAGTCCCTGGTCATCACCGCCAAGAGGCGGATAGTTTGCTGGCAGTGAATGACATGGGAGATCTTGAGGAGAAGGGCCTGTCTCCAGACGGTGTCATATGCTGAGGACAAATCAACAAGGGTGATCCCTGTCTGCAATTTATGTTGGAATCCTGCCTCAATGTGGCCGGTGCGTGAAGCTACTTGGTCACAACAGTTCCTCTTTGGGCGAAATCCTGCCTGCTCCGTGGGGAGGATGTCTTCGATGTCAGACAGACGGCGGAGCAGCACCCATTCCATGAGCTTGCTGGTGGTTAAAAGGAGAGAGATGGGGCAGTAGTTGGCTGCATCCTTCTGGGAGTTTCCCAGGCTTCAGTAGGGCAACCACTATTACCTGTCGCCAGCTCATTGGCACTTCTCCAGTTCTATGCACAGCGGTGAAAACCGCCACCAGTCATTCCTGCCCCTATCTCCCCAGGTTCTTGAGAAACTCTAGAGGAACGCCATCAACCTCTGCAGCTTTCCGGCTTTTGGTTTCCGACAGTACAATGCTGATCTCCTTGACAGAGTATGGAGAGGAGAGTGGAGATTCCTCTGGGCATTGGTGAAGGTTTCTGCAGAATTCTCACTGGACCTCGTGGCATGTAATCTTGTCTGTCGGCGTCTTGCTGTTAGAAAGAAGATGAGAGGCGACAGCATTTGCGGTTACCTTTACTGGGCGACGCATTACTGGCTGGGCTCCTCCAAGTTGCTGCAAAAGAGCCCGTGTCTTGTGGCTCGAATGGGTGAAATCAAGACTTTCAATGGTCTCTTTCCACCTTTCCAGGTGCGCCGAATTCAAGGACTCAAGCAGCACAATGGCTTTATGTGGGTCGCTGCTCCTTTCATTTCCATCAGGAGGGGCTCAGATTCTTTTGTCCAGCAGGAGGTGAAAGCCTTGCGGTAACTGCGCGGGATGTACTTCTTAGCGGTCGATTTTAGGATGTTTGTAAAATCGGTTTGAGCCATGGGATCTGATGTTCTGTTTCTGAAGTGAAGGCAGCCTGATCAGCCTTGCAGAAATTCCAATGTGGCTTTGACACCGACTGCAGAAGAGGCACTTCCAGGCCGATCTGGAGGATAATTGGACCATGTTGGCTATGCGGGAAGTGACTTGGGATGGTTCTCGTTGTGGCCAGTGGACCTGAGCTGTTACGGGTCATAAAACACAGGTCTGTGATCCATTTTCCACCTCACAGACCAAAAAGATCCAGATTGCTTCGGATCATAGAGCAGGTGGAGTTCTTCGAGGGAGGCCCATTCTGTGATCTGTTCCCCAGCTGTGTCGTTTGAGCAGTATCCCCAGTTTTCATGATGACAGTTATAGTCGCCTATGTAGATGGCCGGATGAGGAAGGAAAGGTAAGATGGGATCAGGCCCCATGATGTTAGGTGGCTTGCATATGTTACTATAATGATGTCCTTGATTCTAACCATGTTGATCTCTCTTCCACTGGTCGATGATTCTTCCAAAACTTCCACATCTTCTAATCCATTCTGCATGTTCACTGCTAACCCATGTTTTGGATGGCAGACAGCAGTGATTTGTGTCTGTAGTGGATATAGTTATGCAAATTGAGGGGCAACGTTATGATTCTCCACTGTCCCTTCAAATGGCTAGGACCAGCTCCTCCGATGGTGTAAATGAAATCAATGAAGCTATGCCCATCTAGCTCACTGAGACTTTCTTCTGGGAGTTACATCAAGATAGCTGTCATAGAATGAGGAACCCATTGCGTGCTCTCTCTGAAGGTGTTGAGTCATCCCTGAACTAGAGCCTGATTAAGCCACATATTCACTGATGAGTTATTTCGGTGCTAGGCTCCAGCCAATCCACAAGCCAGGAACTGGTCTGGTGACTCTCAGGGCAGGTATATAAGTTTCACAGGTGAAACAGCAGCTCAGTCTGCTCCCTGTCACTTCCGGGCTTGGAACTCTCCCCTACCTGATAGTGGCAACAGACTCCCCGAGCCTTAATTTACTCCAGCCTTGTTCTTGCTCCAGCCCTGTTCCTAGTCCTGCTCCAGCCTTGCTGTCACTCTGGCCTCGTTCCATCCCTGCTCTGGACTCCTGATTCTGGCTCTGACCGTTAAGCCCAACCATCCCCACCATGGTTTCTGACACTCTCTCATTGTGATTTTTATGATCTGAAATTAAAGATTGAAAATGCAGGGCATGTTTTGCACTAGGAAAACATCATCCACCAATTTTCTTTCGAAATACACATTTGTATTGGATTATCAGCATAAAGATGTTGCAACCTTTCTTCCTCCACTCCCAATCATCTTATAAACAAATGCCAGTTATAGTCTGGCCCTTTGTCTAATCATCCTGTTCTACAATTTACATCATAGACCAGATTTATTTCATGCAAATTTTTTTCTTTTTTTCTGCTTCTGAATGTGGACAAAATTGGCGCTTAGATACCATGTGGGTAAGTGCCTTAGAAATACTTGAGATAGCCAGACCTCTAGATAAGAAAATGAAACTGTCAAAGGAGTAAGGACTTACTTTGAAGATACATGTAATACACTTCCTCAAAAATCCTGACAGTTGAAACACAGGGCAGTTCTAAGTCAACCTCTGCAGGCTGGGCTGAGTATTCTGTTCCCAGCTTAATACACAAGAGACACAAGCCCTATTATCCACCGAAATATATATCAGAGAGAAGACATGGAGCTATTTATCTGTCAGTCCATCTCTCAAGCATCAGATCTAGATTTTGGTTCAGCCCCAAGTCCAGTTTACATATGGCTGGGCAGGAGAAAAAAATTCACAAGTGGATCCACCCAAGAGAGACATTTGGACTGCTTAGAATAGAGAATTATCTCACTTTGGAGCTGCATTGTTAGTGCTTTCCCAGCTAGCAGCTGGCCCAGTACCCAGTACCAATAGAGACTGCAGACCGTTTTCCAAGGGGAAAATAACTGGACTGGCAAGGGGCGGATAGGCCTCCCTTCCTTCCAGCCTACTCACTTCTCCCCTGAACCACTCACTGCCCATCCCCACTACACATGGAACCTTGGATCTCCATAGGGGCTGGAGGCACAGGGGAGCACTGCTGCAGAGGCCAGCGCCCTCCCGTTCTGTGTGGAGGCATGAGAAGGAAGGCCCCCTCTGTGCATGGACCTAGGGGATACGATAAGGCTCATGTTTGCTGAATCACAAAAGAAAGACTCAAAGCAGTGTTTTGAAAACCCCGTCCCTGGGCTTGAGCTATGTTTGGTGAAACAAACTACAAAGGCAAGGATGCTCTGGCAGGGGCTTTGGGGATTTCCTATGAGCCCCTTGTTAAAATTCCATCAAACTGAAGGGAGGGTTGGGATCATTTTCCTGTCCCTGGTGGAGTTTTGTTGTTGCATGATTTCCTCTCTGCTGTGACATTTTCTACCCCATCAATGTGCTTTGCCTATGACTGCCTCCCTGGCAGTGTATTATCCTTTGTGCCTACCAAGTGGTCACTAGGTGAAGGTATGCACCGGTTAGTTAGCATGTCTGGTACGGCTTGTGCTCTCTAAGACTCTAGAATGCTGATGGAGCCAATAGGCTGCTGATGGGTTTAGGAGGCAGGACATGTATCCTGAGATCAGGGAGCAGCAGCACATTCTGGCTCTCAAACACAGGGGTGTGTTTTACATTGGCTTGTTATTTTGAAAATAATCAGGGCCAAATGCAGTAGCTAGCGAGCAGGCTAAGGGCTGGGTTGCTAGCTAGACTTCTCCATGAGGGCCGGAAGGAAACCTCCCCAGGAAGGCTGCAGGGTAGCAACACTACAACTAGTACTCCAGCTTCTGTAGCTGGTGCACTCCCTCTCCACGGGGGAAATTGGCTGGTGGATCCTCACAGCTGCTGATCCACTAGCCCTGCCTCCAAACCCTTGAGGCGCGGGGGGCAAAAGCAGAACAGATCTTCATGACACACAGGCTTTGTGGATCCTTGGTGGTGTCCACAAAGCCTGCCCCAACTTTCTGCAGTGGAAGCACTCTTCTGCGTCAGCAGGATTTGGCTCGCCAGTTCTTTCTAATGGGAACCCCAATGTTTCAGTCCTATGGTCCAATCCTACACTTAGTTATGTAAGATTTCTATTTAAATCAATGGGAGTTTTGTCTAGGTAAAGCATTCAGGATCAGATCCCTAGTTTGGATAATTAGATTAGCAAGGTTATCGGTACTGAAGTAGCACCAAAACAGGATCAGGGCCCTATTGTGGTAGGTGCTGTTCACACACAAAAGATACATTTGAGAACAACATACCAAAAAAACAGTGGCTTGATACTAAGTGTCCTGTAAAATATGAGGGGAGTTTGTTTCCTGGCCCAACAGTGTTAGAAGATATCCTGGAAATGTCCTGGATTTGGATTTAGATTTAGGTGTGAATAAAAAAAACAAAAACAAATTACTGACGTGAAGGATGGAGTATGCGGCACCTGCTTAATGTTAAAGTTCGGAGCACTCTGGTATGACTCATCATATGCTTACTGCTCTCTGAAAGCTGGGGGATGGGAGGGGAAGAGAGCAGAAGGGAGGAAATTGATGACATTCAGGGTTACCAGATGAAGCGCAATGTAGGTTACTTTCTGATTGTGATTTGGGTAAACGTCACATGAAAAATAAACAAACTGCTGTCAGATGCTCACTTTTTCTTCCTTTTGCAGCAGAGACAAATGAGTACTTGAAGTAACCTGATTCAACAAGGGGAGGAGCTGTGGAGACTTATCACCCTTCTCATTTTAAAGAATAAATAGGATTTATCTTAGTTATTTATCTACTTTCTGAGAGCCAAATCTTACTCTCTCTTGATGTACCCGCAGGAGGTTGAAGAGCAGCCCAGGAAATTCTGCAAGAGTTACCTCATCGTGGCTTCAGGGGTGGCATTAGCATCTGCAGAGGATGCAGGGAGTGTAGCCTCTTGATCTTAAGATCCATGGAAAAGGACACATCCCATTCCCATGGAGGGTCTTTTTATCCATGTAGCTATTCTGGCTCCCCACACCTCCTTTGTCAGCACAATCAAGAATCCGGGTACCAGGTAGCATCCACACACCAGGGAGCAGCAGCAGCTGTTGCAAAAGAAACTCAGTGGGAATTCATGCTGTTCAAACATCCCTAACTCCCAATGAGATTTCCCATCAAAAATCCATACGGTCAGCAGGGGATAGTGCCCTGGATAATGTCTATTTCCCTGCTCCGCCACTTTGCATATCTGGATCTACACGCATAGAGCTAACTGAGGAGCATCCCTGAGGGTCACCGTCTCACAGAGAGGTGATGAAGCTATAGAACAGTGATTCCCTCTGACAGCAGGGACCTGGGGTATTTCATCTTCTCCATGTATGAGGGTTTCTTTACGGGAACTGCTCAACAGAGCAGTTTGTCCATCCTTCAGGTTTACTCTAGAGGGAGGGCGATTTCCAAAGTAAACTCTGCACAGCTCATTAGCCACTGTGAAAATCAGCAGAGCTGGCTGTACTGGGAATGGAAATGGGCTGGAGCTGTTTTTGTCTGTTTGCAGCAGTTTGACCAAGAGACCCAGGAAACCCTGACAGAAATTGTGTCAGTCTGCCGTTTAATTGGGCAGAAGGTGATCATATGATCAAATATATTGGGGGATGACCTGGGGGCAGGAGGGGGGGGAGAGAGCAATTTACACTAAAGAACAATACTGGCACTAGGACAAATGGGTATAAACCAGCCATGAAGAAATTCAGGCTGGAAATTAGTAGGTTTCTAACTATCAGAGGCAGGGGTGTACACAGGAATAAAAAATGTGGCCGCTTTTGGAGGGGCACTTTTTGTGCCCCCCCCAGCCGGAGGAGCCGCCTCCCCCAGTCCGGAAAAGCTGCCTCCCCCCGCCCCAGCACTTGTGGAGCTTCCTAGCCCTCCCTCCCCACACAGCCCCAGCAGCTAGAGGAGCTGTCAACCCCCCTCCACCCCCCGCAGCCCTAGGGCTGGAGGAGCTCGCTCCCCCTGCCCTGGCCCCAGAGGAATTCTGTGCCCCCGGTGATTGGGGGAGGGGGGGCAATACCGTCTGGAACAGCCTTCCCTTAGGAGGCATGGGGGCAAACAAGCTAAGGAGTTTTAAGAGACAGCTTGATAAGTTTATGTGTGGGAATCGGGATTACATGAGGGTTGCCAACGATAGCAGGGAACTGAATGCAATAACCCAGAAGGCCCCTTCCAGTCCAATGTGTCTAGATGCCTAAACCAAAACACAGCCATGTATTGCCACCTTAACCCACCCCTGCCTTAGGCGCCGCCATTGTGGAGTAGGAGGGGTAAGTCTGCCCCCAGGACTAGCAGCATCCCTCTCAACATGGCTGCATGAATATAATTTTCATTCCTGGGCCTTTTCCTCTCAACTTTTCTTTATGTATCCACTTCTGTTCTCGCTGCCTCCCTTCCTTGCCCTCTGTTCAGTGAGCTTACTTCTGGCACAGTCTCCTGCCGCCATGCTGTGCTCAGGCAAAATTCCCACTGGCTTTTACTCCAGCACTCCTGGAGCGAAGATTGCAGGGTTTATTTTCTTATTATTTAACGCTTACATTGCGGTGACCCCTGGAAGTCACAAGCAAGTCAGAGCCTCATTGTGCTAGGCGCTGTACAAACGGAGTAAATGACAGTCCCCGCCGCAAAGAACTTAACAGGCTGAAAGAATAGACAACAGGAGGATGAGAGAAACAAGTGGGAGAGGAGGGGGTGGCCAGGAGAAGAGCATGAATAGGATGTTCTTGCACAGAGAACTTACATTGCCAAGTCTGAGCTAGTCAGCTGCAGCCAATCACAACTTTACCACCTGCACATCCAGTGCCAGAGCCCCATTTCCTGCGCACGGTGGCAAAGGGATTTGAAGGAGAATAACGCGCTGGCTTTACAGGTTTTGACTGGGAGTCCCTCCAGCAAACGCACAACGGTGTCACCGGGGGAGAAGCAGCAATCCCGGCTGGCAGAGGGAAGGCGGGAGTCAACCTTGCCGCAGTAGCCCGGAGAGACAGAAGCAGGCTAAGCTGCTAAGGTCAGGACAAGGCGCTTGTACTCGAAGTGAAGGCTCCAGCCTGAAAGGTGTGGCCCCCAGGGATGCCCTCCCCGGGCTGGGTCAGCTCGGGCCGCCCCGGCTGCAAGGGGGAGATGAAGGGCTGAGTTGCAGCAGCCGGGAGAGAAGCGGCCCGTAGCACGCGCTCCCGCCGCCGGCCCCACGGGGAGCCTCCCCCAGCCTCGCGCCGCGGGCGCTGCCCACCCCGCCACTCATTCATCGGGGCTCCGCCTTCGCTGTCTCCCACGCTCGGCCCGCGCCCTCGGCCCCGGATTGGCTCCTTCCCGCGTCAGTCGGCCGGGGTTTCTCTGGGCGCGTGGACCTGTCAAGTCCGGCTCGGGGCTGGGGCTTGACCGGCCCTCCCCGCTCCCACGTGGCAGGCTGGGCTGGCACCCGCAGGCGGCGCGTCCGAGGCCAGGTCTCCCGCGGGCTTTGGCGGGCGGGCCGGGGGCAGCGGAAAGTCTGAATCAGCGCAGCCAGGGATCCCGCCGCGCAGCCAGATCCCGCTGCCGGCCATGAATCCGTGGGAACCTGCCCTGCCCCCCGCGCAGAGCGCTAACGGGGCCTCCCGCTGGGCAGTGCCCCCCCCCGCAGGTCCCTGGGAGAGCCCCCCCCAAGCAATGCACAGGACCCCCGCATGCACCGACTAAGGGGAACCCTGCGAGCCGCGCCTCCCGCCACGCCCAGAATTCAGGGAACCCCTGGCGTGCAGTGACTCGAAGGGACCCTCCTTTCTACGCCGCGAGTTCAGGAGATTCCCTGGTTCCCACCCACCCAGCCGCAGGGAAACCCGTGGGCGCTCAGGGACCCCCCTGTTTTGTGGGCTACCTTGAGCGCGGGGCTGGCCCGTGCTCCCCCCAAACCCCAAAGGCAGCACTGGGCAAACGCCTGCCTTCTCCGCGGGGAGGGAGCCCACCAGCTGCCGGGAGTGCCAGCGGCCCAGCAGAGCCCCCAGCCAGCAGCATCCCCAACCCCGTGGGCAGGGACTTGCCCTAGGTAGGCAGAGCTGCACCCCCTGTGTGTGCCCCACTCCGGCAAGCCTGGGGGTGGGGGGCAGGACAGGCGCTGGGGCGGGGAGGGAGGGAGCCTCCGCAGGGTCTAGCAAGGGGTGGACCTCGCCCCCTGCCCCGTCTCTCCCAGCAACAGTTTGCCTCTCAAGCCGTAGAGGGAAGAGTGGGCAGAGGCGACACGCCGAGTGCATGTGTGAACGGGGGGGGGGAAGAGGGGAGGGGAGGGAGCAGGCTACAGACATCCGGGCCCTTTGCACATTCCAGTCCCACAGCCCTGTGCAGCCACCACCTCCGGGAGACGCTGCCAGCCGCCGGCGGAGCGAGCGCGGCAGGGCTCGAGCCCCGCGGTGCAGCAGCGCCAGACGCTGCCAGCCCGGCCAGAGCCGCAGCTGGTGCCGGCTGCGCGGCGGCGAGACGCTGACAGCTGAGCCGGTGCCGCCTCCAGGAGACACTGACAGCCGCGGCAGCTGGGAGGCGGGGGCGCTGCGCCCGCAGCTGGGCAGCGGGCGGAGGCGCCTTCATCCACCACCCAGGTTTGTGCCCCGGGCTGCACTCCGCACGCGTTCCCCGAGCCACCTGCCCGCGGCTGTGTCCCCCCCTCGGGGCCGGCTCCGGTGCCCGCCAGAGGGATGCTGCCCTGCTTGCGGGAGGAGGGCTCGAGTGATTCTTTCAGGTCCCTGGGGGAGGGCTCTGGGCTGGCATTAGTGGGCGAGAGGAACGGGAGATGGCTGGGAGGCAGGATCTTGCAGCTGCAAGCAGGGAAGGGTTGTGTCTGCCGGGGAGATGCAGGGGGGTGGTTGGGAGGGGGGAAGCATTTGCAGAGCGATCAGACAGGTGGTTTCCTTGGGAAGTTTTGCTGTAGTTTGCGTGGAAACCCTAGTTTCCATAAGTCTGCCTGGCATTTGGAGGCGATTTCCTGTCCTGCCCTATTGGAGTTTATTTATTTATGTGCCGGAGCCATGGAGCTGCCTGCAGCTGGGCAGTGTAACAGCAGCTCCTTGGGATGGCTAGTGGAAAGGTGGGGATGAGGGGTGCTAGTGCTGAAGTAGTGAGAGGACAAAGCTTTCAGCACGTCTCTGGGGTCCAAGGCACCCAACAGGCTGTAAGAATTGCCAACTTGTTACATTTTACAGCAGCAGTTAGAATTTTATCCTTAATTGTTTTGGGGGCAGACTTCTAGATGGGCAAAAGATGTGGAGTGGTTTGGTGACATGAAGGAGAAAAAGTAAAGAACTAAGAAATTGCTTTAACAACTCTCTCTTGGCTTAAAAATCACATACTAAAACCAAACCCCAAAGCTCCTTACCTATGTTGTTAATAACACCATCAATTTTAAAATCTAAATGGATGTTAATTTTTTGTAGGCAGCTTTACTTTTAGGATCTTACGTTGTAGTGCAATGCTGTATGTTTTGGTAGCAAACATTGGGCAGGGAGTGTGTGTGTGTTTAAACCCTATTTATAATGGTGTCTTTAAAAAAGAATGAAAACATTTCTGGTGCTCTTAGCTTCTGTAAATTCTTGTTTTTGCAAAATCTAAATTTTCAGACAGATTTGACCCCAAGGCTTACTGTACCTTTAAGCATCCACAATGTTCACGCCACAATTAGGAATTAAATGGAAAGATAAGTATATCCTTTCACAGATTTGCTCCATTACTTGATGTAAATGGTTAAAAGAAATCCATCAAAACTCTGCTAATGCAACATGCTTTTGTACTTACAACAAATGGAACAGTCTCTGACTAGATTTGTATCCAGGAGGGAAAGGCTGGGCTTGTGGTTAAGGCACTGAATGTGACTCAGGAGACTTGGATTTAGCTCCCAGCTCTTCCTGTGTGACCTTGGACTTGCTTCATTTTCTGTGCCTCAGTTCCTTCTCTGAAAATGGGTTTAATAATATTTCCTTACCTCTTGGGCATGCTGCAAGGATAAATCTATTAATATTTGTGAGGCACTCAGGATATTCTGCTGAGGGACCTGTGTAAGTAGATATAACTGAAATTGCATTTCCCTCTTGTCTATAATCAAATGGGATAAAGAAACATCATCAAATGGAAATCCTCCTAGGGGACTGTAGGAGACCATTGAAGTCTGTAAATTCTTGTTTTGTTTGGGCCTGAACATGCAGTCATTGCACATGGAGGTTAAGGACTGCTGGGTCAGTGATGAGAGCAGCCTTGAGACCTTCTGGCATAGAACATTGTATCGGCAGGGTGTGTGTGTGTGTGTGGGGGGGGGTGAACGGGACACCTAGACTTTACTAGTAACTGTGCAAAACCTTACTCCCAAGCAAAGCCCTTTAGAAGGACGTCTTGCTGTTTCAGTATTCCAGCAGGGATTAAGGAATGTGTCAGACTTGTGGATTTGTTTATTGTTGGCACAGATGTTAAATTCAAGGATTTGGACACCTTTCTGGATTCCTTTTTGCAATAGTTTAGGAGCTTGCAGATGAAGAAAAATGGGGCTAACCTTTCCCAGGGCTATTGTGGCTTTAGCTTATGTTGCTTATGCTAACAGCATAAAAAGATAAAAGAATAATAATAATCCAACACTTAAGTAAAACAACAGGAAGCATTATTCTCCCCTGAAGATTCTCTGCTACTTTACAACAACCTACATTGCAGATCCTGAATCACAGATAGCTGAGAAGGCAGAGAACTCTTATGTTGTCCATCTCTCAGCTAGCTGAAAATTTGTTACACCTTGCAGTATTCTTGAGTATTCTCCCTGAGATTCAGGCAGCAAGTAAGCAAGCCAAAGACTAGATTGAAGCTGATTAGGTAGAAGGTACACATTTTTAACAGTGCAGATAACTGACCATTGGAACGGGTTGCCAAGGGATGTGGTGTGTTCTCTGTTTCTTGGAATCTTTAAATCAAGACTGGAAGTCTTTCAGAAAGATACACTCTAGTTCAGTCAGAACTTATGGGCTAGCCGCTAGATGCATAACACAAGCTATGGAATTTCACCCAGTGATTCCTGCAAGAGGTCAGACTAGATGATCATAATGGCTTTAACATCTATGATTCCTCCTCCCCTTGATGGCCCGTTTTGCTGTGTTTATTGAGACGACAATCCTGCCGAAGCTGCTGGTAACACTACTTAATTTAATAGCTCTTACACTCAAGCAAATATAACGTTGAATGAGAACGTCTTTATCAGTTAATATAGCCTGCTATAGAGCATCCTGTAACTTACAACATGTTCTTTTACTACTTGTAAATGACACTGTCTTCCTATTTTATGCCCTCCAATTTTGTGTTTATGGGGAGGTATCTCTGCTGCAGCAGATTGCTGCCATGAATTATCTATCACATCTCCTTTGCTCATCCTCTCAGCACTAATTTCACAAACTCTCTTTACAATGGAGGGGGCCCAATCCTTCTCCCATTGAAACCCACTGCAGGACTCCCTTTGACTTCGATGGGAACCCTGTTTTGTGTACTAGCTTTTCAAATTCACTGCAGGCCAAACGCTTCCTTCTGGTTGTGGGAGTGGAGGAGAGGCTGAAGCCATGGGTCTCAGCTGGGAGGCAGAGGGAGGGAGCGAAAGCTGCAGACTATTCCCCCCATGTAAGGGTAAGGCTTGTCTGTGGGAGCTCGTGGGGCTTCAGCCAAATGGGTAAGGCGGGGACGGGCTGGAGCAAAAAGAGGTAGAGGAGCACCTGGACTCCACTGTATTCTTCTCTCCCTTTAAGATCATAGGCCAAGCCAGTGCCTGCTACTGCTCTATGCATGTACAAATGCAGTGGCTCCCCTCAGCTCTGCATAGATCCAGTGACCCCTTGCTTCCAGAGCATCTTCTACAACGGACTGTCCTTGGAGCTCATGGGGAAGTAGGGGAGGTTCTGTTGAGCCAATGTCCACACCTATGTTTACCCATAATGTCTAATGGAACGTGGACCAGGCTGTGAGGGATTAAGCAATGGGCGGGGATACAGCTGTGGCTCATTAAATGGCAGGACCTGCATACAAACGTATTAGTTGGCTCTTGTCCTGTAATTGGATCCATCTGTGTGGAATGGTCAGTGGAGCTCAGCATGTGTATCAGGGCCCTCCTGCATAGATCTGATGACTGGATTGCGGACTTGCATGGTAAATTCTTGGGGGCAGAGACCGTGGGTGAAATCCTGGCTCCACTGCAGTCAATGGGAGCTTTGCTACTGACTTCAGTGAGGCCAGGACTTCACTCCTTAGCTTGGGTACTATATATATGTACAGCACCTAGCACCATGGGGCTCTGAATGGAATCTTTGGGCACTACTAAAATACCAGTACTACTAAAAAGTGGAAAGGGTTGGCTGAGAAGGGGAAAAGACTGGAGTGGACTCCTGCTGGGCAGCGAATGCATTGCTCTACTCTACCATGGAAAGGGGAGGGGAACTTGGTGGGCAGTTTTCAGTGCTGATGACGGAGGGACCTTGCCTTTGACAGGTCTGTTAGTGTTAGCAATTACCAGGATGTACAAGCAGTGGTTAAAGTAGATTGGAACAGGAGGGGGAGCTCTCAGGGCATCAGTCACGGGGGTTGGGGAGCTGGGAGGAAGCACTGCTTACACAAGCCTGATGTAGCTCCCTCTGCTTTTAGCAAAGGAGGGGCAGCTGTGCTCCCCTCCCTCCCCTGCCCGATTCCCCTTACTTTAACCTGCTGTATACTGAGAAATATGAGTCATTATCTTTGACTTTATTATTAAGCCTTAAGATGTGGTGGTTGTTGTTTTTTAAATCTAAATATTGCAGGCCATACTATGCCATTGATTTTTTTTTAAGTCAAACTCCCCACTGAAATCATTAAAGCTTAAAAATTGATGGTACAATATGGCCTTTTATTAGCAACATAACTTTCTTTTTTAATCAACACGAAAGGACAGAGTCTAAGCTCAGATTTGTGTTCCGCATCTCTGCAACACTCAGACAATGCCCCCTCCTCCGCATAGCAGCTCCATAGCTGTCAATGCAGCTTTAGAAGGCTATTCTTTAGGAAAACATAAAGAAGAGAATCAATGTCTGCGAGGTCCCCTTTTCTGTTCTCCTCTTCCAAGGCCCTCGAATGTGGAGTATGGTTCTATGTATTGTTTTAAAATGAAAATAGGTGAACATTGACTTTAGTGGTCTATTATTTGTTATGTCTCTCGCTGCTCATGCAGAGACAGAGTTTCTGGTAGGAATGAACTTGCTATTTTAGTAACAGTGGCATTTTCCTCAAGGGAATCCCTCAGGGTTGGCCATTATGGTGTGGTACTGTAGCTCAGTAAAAAGATGGATTAGCTGGATGGATCTCCTCAGACGTGATTCTTTCCAAATGGCAGGTTTCAGCTATGTATGCCTGCACCTGTTATAATACTTAGCACTTATATAGTGCTTTGCATGTTCAAAACCTTGCACATTGACTAGTTAATCCATACAAACACCCCCTGAGAGGTAGGTATATATTAGTGTCCCTTCTCAGCTGGGATTATCAAGGTCCAGTGTTGCCAACTGTTGTGATTTTATTGAGTCTTGTGATATAGTTGATTTTCTATTTAAAGCCCCCACTCCTGGAGTCAGGTGAGCACATCAGAATCTCAGCTTTTATTTTTTTTAAAAATGAGTGTCTAGCCACAGAAAAGCTTGCAAATGTGACCTGAGTGCACCCCAAAGGCTCAGAAGACAAATAAAAAGAGCCCAAAATGTATTTTTTTCAAGTCTCATGATTTCTGAGGTGGGGAGATTGCAATCCCGAGGGTCACATAGCTAGTCAGTGCCAGAGTGGGGATTAGAAATCATGAAGACTAACTTCTGTGTGGCCTTGGCCAAGTCATTGCTGCTCACTGCCTCAGTTTCCCCAGCAGTATAAAGTCTGTTGGGTTCCTAGCTCTCACTGCTACAGTTATGTCAGTGCTTCACAGTTTCCTTGACCTGCCACCTGAACTGGCTCCTGCACCCCACTGTTTTCAGGGCTCCTATTTTTCTGCTGGGGGGGAGGTATGGAATACCTCCACCCTGAAATGCCTTCCTGCCCACACCTGCTCTCCCATAGCGGGAGCAAGAAAATCCACCCTTGAGGTGATTGATGCAGCCATTCTTTCAAAGCAGCTGGAACTGCAAGAGGGATTTGCTCTCCCCACTTGGATAGCGGCACTGGTTTCAGGCCTAACCTGCAACTGGGCAAACTGCTGCCCGTGGATAGTGGATGTGCTGTTTTGCTTAGTCATCCTGTAGGAGAGTGGTGCTACTGTGAAGATAGCTGCTCCCACGCTATCCCCTGGGAATTGTTTGGAACTGATGTTCAATGTTAGGACCTGATCATGCTCAGCACCCTTAACTCCCTCTGATGTTGGCAGGAGGAGAGAGTTCTCAGTGCTTCTCAGGATTCGGGCCTCGGTTTGCAATCTCTACAGAACGACTGTCAATTCCTGTCACTTTATTAGCACCTGGCTGTGAGCACAAGGGGCTGATAACTCTGATCTGGCTGAGCCACGTGCAGGACTACATGAGGTAGAGCAACCGTGGCCTTAATTATGCAGTGACTTGTGAGCTGGAGGCCAGCTTGGCTCCTGGTGCCGCTTAAAGCAGAGGTGGCTTAAGGAGAATGTGGCCCCAATTGTGCAAACCTCGCTTACAGCTGGGAGTAACCCTTACTCATAGGAGTGGTCTGCCACTGCCTTCAATGGGACTGTTTGGGGGAATGTGTGTTTTTCACAAGGCTACGGCTTGTAGGATTGGGCCCTGTGTGAGAAATTCCTCCTTCAGAATGGAGGAATACACACATTATAAAATCGGGGGACTATTTCACTGCTGATAGTCACGTGCCCCTACAATCTGTAATTATTATAGCATACATCCAGACTGAGAATAAGGCATAAGTGTTTAACAATGAGGGTAATTAACCATTGGAACAACTTAACAAGGGCTGTGATGGATTCTCCGTCACTGGCAATTTTAAAATCAAGATTCGAAAAGGTCTGCTCTAGTTCAAACAGGAATTGTTTTGGGGGAGGTCTCTGGCTTGTGTTATGCAGGAGGTCAGACTAGATGATCACACTGGTCCCTTCTGACCTTGGAATCTGAATCACACACTATTACTGAAAATTGCAAAGGCATAAAGCAAGAATGGGGCTTGCCTAGCCAGGCTGTCTGGAAAACTAATGAAAAGTGTGGTGATGGCTTAATTAGAGTGACTGTCTCTTATCTCTGTGGTAGGTAAATCTCCTAATAATGTTACTGCACTTTTTACAAACAAGAAGAAATAAAAGTAAAGATGCTGGAGGTGTAGAGTTTTTTATCATCGCGTTTTTAGGACTGTTATTTCCACAGCCATAACACCTGATTATGCAAATGGGTGAGTAACTTTACTCTGGTGAATAAAGGCATGTGTGTGTTTGCAGGCTTGGGCCTGTAATCAGTATGGGGAGAGGTCAGAAAGGGATTTTTGAAAGTACCTAAGTGATTAAGGAGCACAGGACAATGGGAGTTGGGCACCTAAATCACTTTTGAACATTGCATCTCTCTCTCTAAATAAAAGCAGGATGAGATTTTCGTAAGTCCCTACAGGAGTCAGATGCACACGTCCATTGACTTCGAATGGGAGTTGGGTACCTAACTTCCTTAGGTGGTCATGGAAATCTGATCCTATTATAAGGAAAAGGCAGAATGAATTCTCCAAGGACTTATTGCTCACCGGTACTGGGTTTACTGCCCACTCTTCAGTTGCTTGCTGGAAACAAAGTTTCTTACCCCAAGTTAGAATAAACCAGAGATTTCACATTTCTTGGTCAAAATCTGCTGACAAAGGAACTTTTGAAGACAAAGTGAAACTGAGGATTTTAGAAACGAGGCCGAGGAACATAAATATCACTTTCAGCTACTTTTAAAAGTTCAACGCCCACATTTGCAAACATGGGTGCTTACAGTTAGGCACCTAAATCCAGATTCAGGCTTCTACATGAAAGTGGCCTGATTTCTTTTCTTTTCATAGGTACTTGGCTCCTAAGGGATTCAGTGAGAACTGTGGGTGCTCACACCTTTGAAGATCAGGTCATTTATATTTAGGTGCCTACACATGGCTTTAGAAGCCTAAAGTTAAGCACCTAAGTTTGAAAATTTTGTCTAGTGTATCCTCGTTTACTGCCAGACCTTACTCACATTTGCAGTGCTGCCATTCTCCATCACCTGTCATTTAGGTGAGGTTCACTAGAACAGACATTTAGTGACAGAACAGGTGTATTCAACTAGAAGTACCTACTATCATTGTTTTATTCTGTGTTTGTACAGTGCCTAGCACAACTGGATCCTGGTCTGTGACTGGGGCTCCTAGGTGCTAGGGTAATACTATAATAATAATAATTAATACTTTATTGCAGTAAAATGGACAGTTCTTCTTACTAGCATACCTCACATGGGTGCTGTGAGCCTTAATTAGTCTTAGCAAAATATTTGGGATGATCAGATATGCCATGCTACATACATGCAAAATATTATGGTTATTGGTTTTAAAAAGTATCCAGGAAGACAAAAAAGCTCTTTAAGGGCCAGATCCAAGACCCAATTGAAATCAGTGGGCATGTCTTCACTACCTGCCGATCCGGCGGGTAGCAATCGGTCTATCGGGGATCGACTTACCGCGTCTAGTGAAGACGCAGTAAAATCGATCCCTGATCGCTCTGCCGTCGACTCCGGAAATCCACCTTGGCAAGAGGCGGCAGCGGAGTCGGCGGCAGCGGTCGACTTTCCCGCGTCCTCACCGCCAGGTAAGCTGACCTAAAATACGCAACTTCAGCTACGGTATTCACGTAGCTGAAGTTGCGTATCTTAGGTCGGACCCCCGCTGTAGTGTAGACCCAGCCAGTGGAAGGATATCTGTTGCCTTGGGTAGGTGTTGGATCATGTCCTAAGGGTACATTTACACTGCAAAAAACAACCCCCCCCCCCCCCCACGTAGCAGCGAGTCTCAGAGCCTGGGTCTGCAGACTTGGGTTCACAGGGTTTGTGCTACCGTGCTAAAAATAGCAGTATAGACGTTCCTGCTCAGGCTGGAACACGGGCTCTGAAGCCTGGCAAGCAGGGTGGGTCTCAGATCCTGAGCTCTAGACAGAGAGGGAATCTCTACACTGCTATTTTTAGCAGCGTAGCGTGAGCCTCAGTCTCTAGACCCAGGCCCTGAGACTCGCTCCCACAGGTTTGGTTGGGTTTTTCTGTTTTTGTTTTCGCAGTGTAGATGTACCCTAAGGATCTTACCTTACACGTAAAGAGCAATAGCCTATGTTAATTTCAGGTAATGGAAGGGAGGAAAACCCTCTAATCATTAGAAGAGGGAAGTTACAGGATTACGGGCTGTCATGTGTGATTCTTTGACAGAGTGCTGGGCAAAAGTACCCGAACCAGCACTCTGGTCACTGCAGCTTGAATTAATTACTCCAGAGCAGACCTAATTAAGAGGAGCTGTGCCTAACTGGTAGGCTGAGGAGAACTAAAGAGGCTAATTAGACATTTAGGGGAAGATACAAAAGGCACAGGAAGGAAATGGGATGGGAGGAAATTGAGAGATTGCTCTTCCCTGCTTGCTTCAGGAGCGGAGGATTCCCTAGGACTGTAGGTGTAAGGCTAAATAATGTACAAGAGTGGTGGAAACCAATATTGTAAATAAACTGCACGGGGTGTTTTACCAGCAAAAAGGTCACTGAGCTGTTTGTGAACTTGAGCAGAGGCAGGAGCGAGCAGGCCCTGCCACACGCTGATATAATGCATTGTTTGTTTTTTCATTGATTTGTTTTAAATTAAATCATACTAACTCTCCTAACAAAATAAAGAATAGGCCTTAGCCTGCATTCTTTCCATGCATGCCACTCCCACTGAAGGCAATGGGAATTCAGCATGCTTTTGGACAACACGGCGTATTTCAATGCTTTGTACTTCTGCAGTGCTTCCTATCTGAGAATCTCAAAGTGTTTTGCAAGCATTAGCTGTGGTGCCAGATCTCCTGATTTATCCTGAGTCTTGTAACATTTGATGGTTTTCTTGAGGCCCCAACTCCTGACGTCATGGAAATATGAGAATTTCAGCTTTCATTTAACAAAATAAAGTTTGTAGCCCTCATGGCTGTAGAGAAAATCTTGAAAATGTGATCCCAGTGTATCTCAAAGGTATAAAAAACAGAAGGTGGAAAGAACCTAACCTATACTATTAAATGTTGTTGTTTTCTTTAAGCCAATTTCATGATTTTTGAATGTTTGAGTTTAGCAATACTGCATTAATAAAGCCTTGTCATAACTCTTTCAGGCACTATTATAGCCATTTTACAGATTGAGAAGACTCGGGTACAATGGTGTTAAAAGGGTTTGATTCTGTGAGGCGCTCAGTGTCCTCAACACCTCACTTAGGCTCAGGCACTAAGATTTTCAACGCTTGGTGCCTCAATCCATATTTAGGCACCTAAATACAAGTGGCCTGAGTTTCCAAAGTACTGAAAACCATGGAAGCCGATGAGTGCTGAGCACTTTGGAAAATCAGGCCACTTATGTTTAGATGCCAAAATATGGATGTAGGAGCCTAACTTCTGGCTCGTGTTTTTGAAAATCTTAGTCAAAGTGACTTGCTCCAGGCAATTCAGGGAGGCTGTGGAAGAGGTAGGAATGGAGCCCAGACTACATGACAGCTCAGACTGTGTTTTTACCATAAGACCACTCTTTCCCTCTTAGGACTTGTCTACACTTAAAATGATACAGCTGCCTGCTGCAGTGCATCAGGCTAGATACTGCCTACACCAGTGGGGGAGAGGGGGCGGGTTTCTCCCGTTGCTGTAAGTAATCCACCTCGCCGAGAGGCGGTATCTAGTTTAATGGAAGAATTCTTCTGTCGACTGAGTGCAGGCTACATGGGACTTAATTCGGCTTAACTGTGCCGCTCAGGGATGTGGATTTTTTGCACCCCCACCGTGACATTGCTATGCCGATGTAATACTTTAATGTAGACCCGGCCTGAGTGAGGAGTTTCTGTTCTCCTCTCCCATAAGCACGGACGAAGAACAACCCCACACTTATACCATTTTCTCCAGGCAAGATTCTCGTAAACTATTATTTTAGGTACATTGTTTGTTTGTTTTCAAACGAGATAAGTTTTCATTGTGTTTGAAAAGCTCTGGGGTTTCCTTTCCCCTCCCCTCCTGGATAGACTTTTATAGACTCTGGCTATAAAAAGGGGGAGGCTCCATCCAGGAAGTATTAGAATATAAAAGGAAATATTTCAGTTCTGTAATGAATGAAACTTGGCAAGTCCAGAAAGGATGTGGAGAGAAAGGGGGGAAAAAAGTGGCAGGTGTGTTTAGAGAGAAGGGCGTGCCATCAAATATATTTTAAGCTCTGGAAGTTGAGTGCCACTCATTTTACTGCACTCTGGAGAAAAGAGATTTGGTTGCTTTTTTTTTAATCCTCTAGTGACACACTTTAAGAAACAACACTAGCTGTTCTTTTAACTTGTTTCAACTCATCAAATTAATCAGAGCTTAGTTTATCTCTTGTGCTTTTTCGAGGGAGATGCCCAAGGTTTATTTAACAAAGAGCTCTTGCCTTACAGAACAAAAGTTTTCATTTTTGTAGGAAATAGTATTTGGGGGAAATAGCCTACCCATAAGTAGGGTGACCAGACAACACATGTGAAAAATCGGGACGGGGGTGGGGGGTAATAGGAGCCTATATAAGAAAAAGACCCAAAAAACGGGACTGTCCCTATAAAATCGGGACATCTGGTCACCCTACGCATAAGGCTGCTCGCTTCCTCTGCTGGATCCCGAGGGAGTGGCTACAAAGGACCTGGGTTACAGAGGAAGGCTTCAAAGAGCAAGATGAAATGAGCAACTCAGCCGGACGGGGGGAGGTTTGGAGTTAGGGCACTGCTCCTGTTGAAGTTGATGAGAAAACTCCCAGGGAGCAGGATTGGGCCCTAAGGTTTTTGTCAAAGAAAAACTGTATAAGGGAAACCAAATGGAGTGCAGGATGCTCAGCACCTGGCAGGACCAGGCCTAGAGATGTAGGGAACCAGCTGCTGCTTCTTACCTTCAAGTAGGAGAATCGCTTTCCAGTGTTTAACTCTTTGACGTTCAGAATACTGCATGGGCTGATGACGTATGATCTGCCCATCCACACAGACTAAAACCAACCCAGGGGAAGAGTGGGGGAGGGGATTTGGCCAATGTGGGTAATATGCAGGATGTTGGGGAGAGATTCTGTAGTGTGCAGAGAGCAATTATCCTAACGAGTACATAGCTGGAGAGCCTCCTTTTCAGTGACTGGGTTCGCAGACCACCTTGCAGAGGGATGGACTCAGGCTCGTATCATAATGCTGTTGCTTGCATAACATAGATTAATGTGTTGATGCAATAACACAGTACAGACATCCCAATAGGACAGGATTTGGGGGCATTCTGACTCCCTCGTCCCTGAAATATGGACTCCATGCCAGTCGCGTGGAAGGACGGTCTTATGGTTAATGTATTGGACTGGTGGCTGTGCCATAGCCTTCTTACGTGACATTGGGCAAGTCCTCTTTTCTCTGGGCTCAATTCTCCATCTGTAAAATAGAGATAATCATACTTACTTTTTCTGTCTTCTCTAATTACATTGCAAACTCTTCAGAGCAGAGACTGTCTCTTACTATCTGTGGGGATAGTGCCTAACACAACGTGGCCTCAATCTTGATTGGCACCTCAAGGAGCTACTGTAATACAAATAAATATTAATAAAGTAGCATTCAAAAGAGCAATGGGTTGAAGATCTTACATTTACAGAGGGCTTTTCACCAGAAATGATGCCAAAGTGTTCACATAGGCATGAAATGCTGCTGCCAGCACTGAAATGTAGCCATCTCTGGGGTGGAGGGCAGCAGCTACCTAACACAACAGTGTAGGACCTAGAGTGTAGAACACTGCATCCGCCTGAAATGGTAGGAAGAATGTAGTTCAACCAATGTAATTAAGCAGATTGGAATTTGACCAGGCTACTACTGCTAATACCCAACTCCTGTGATAAGTGTCACAGGATCTTTATTGTCTGCCGGTGGGCATGACATTGATTTTATGGATCATCTGAAAGTTTTCACCTTCTGCAGCGGAGTGATCCCTGCAGGGGCGTTGGGTCTTTGGGATCCTGAGTGGCATGCTGCCATATAAAGTGTGGCATATTATCATTTGGTACTGACTCACAGGGCAAAGTGCTGCCTTCTGAACTGTCATCACCACTTCCTGTAGATGTTGGGTTTTCCCCATATAGTGCATACCTGATTTACCTCTGCTTAGCTTCTGCAATCTGGTGCAGTCACAACTCTTTCAGGCTCCATAGTAGGTCTGATCTGTCTTCTTGTAAAAGGGACAACTGTGCAATTTGCAACAGTCCTTAGTAGCCGGTCTAACATATGTACAGGGAGGGGGAATTGTTTTTAATGCCCAGTTTACTTAGGGCAAGTTTCGACTAGAAACACTATAGCGTCTGCATTGCAGCTGGGCCACTGTAGTGTAGACACTTATACAGTGACGGAAGGGGGTTCTTCCATCGCTGTAGTAAATCCACCTCTCTGAGAGGCGGTAGTTAGGTTGACGGAAAAATTCTAATGGTGTCTGTACTGGGGTGTGGGTTGGATTAATTATATCGCATACGGCGTGAAATTTTTCACCCTCAAATTTGCATTTCCTTTTTTTGTGGCTATTTGACTGTAGTATTTTCTAGCCTATTGTATTAATTTTTATTTTACAGTTGTGCTTGGGTGTGGAGGAAGGGGATATGGCCATGTGTGAATGCATAACTTCTAGTGTTAAACACTAGCTGCGTGCCACTCCAGAAGCAGCTGCAGGAATATTGGGTGGAGGGATTCTTGTTCCATAAACCATTCATAGAGTGGTTTGGGATCTCTTGCTATATAAATCCAAATTACTATGTCCTGCTTTCAAATACAAGCTACTGAGTAATCACACAAGTAAGTACTTATTCTCCCCATAATGTTTATAACAGCCTCATAAAGAAAGAGACAGACTTGATGGTATTAATGGGGACCATGTGGTCCAGTTGCATGCTCTTACACAGAAGGTTAAAACAGCTGTAAATGGACTCTTATAAAGCAACCTGATCAAAAGGGCAGGCAAAGAGAAGACTGTTTGTTTTTTTGTTTTTCATTGTATTTTTTTTTTCATGGGCTGGCTTTATGATAAACACAAGATTAAAATGAAAACCCCAAAGTAAAAATAAAAAAGGGTGGGCAGGAACACAGTGACCTCAAGTAGACCATAAATGGGCTTGAGGTTAGAGTCCCAAAGGGCCTGAGACACGAAAGTCTGCAACTGTTTACAGTTTAAGGATTAAATTTCCTCTCTTGGCTTCCAGAAGTCAATCTCTGTGACATGAAGAAGGATATGAAGGAAAACATTCTGGGTATTCATTGTCACTTTTAAGCATGCTGATTGTCAATGAAATAGAGGAGAAGAGAAACATGACTGATGATAGTCACTTAAGTTGCTCAGTAGGGATTTGTAGCTGGCATTATTACTGCAGTGCTGTCTGCCCGCAGTGCTGTAGTTGAAATCTGTCAGCATTTCCATTATAAATCTCTGTTTTCAGATGTTCAGAACCTGATGGCAAAATTTCTCTCCAGGCTGAAATTTGGTAGAGGAGGCCTCAATCGGCTATCAGATCCCCCCCACCCCGCCCCCCCAAAAAGGTGAGTGGGGGGGTCATTTTAAAGTTGTATAAATGCAAAAGTCAAAGGACTACATACATCCTGCTAATCTTTCTCATGTGAATTGACTCATCAGTGATGACTAGTGAACAGAACTTAAATGAGTGTCATGGACTTTGCTGCTGTCTTGTAACTTTAACATATCTTTTTTTTTTTAAACTTTTACATGAAACTTCAGGCAGGAAAACTCTTCTTGCTGAATGTATTGAAAAGTAGGCAGCTGAGAGATGGAACTTAAAATGAGGAATGAAAATGGAATGAAAATTAACTAGTAACTTCATTTCTTTAGAGTTTTTTTTTTTTTTACTACCATATTTCAAATTTTGGGTCCATAACATGCATGTAAATGCACACTGTTAATGATACACATTCATAACCTACATTTGATATATCATAATGTATATTGTAAATGCGGTTATGTACATTTATACACACACGCACCTACACTCGAGCATACAGGTATGTGCAAAATATTGTAAATTCAATATTAAAGTTGCAAATTTAGAATCACAAAATAGTAAAGAAATATCAAAAATTAAGGTTCCAATAACAACATTAACTTGACCAAATTGCATATCTTTTGTATTTTATAAGTAATACATTTTATGACATAACTTCAATATATTAAGCTACACATTTAACAAAAAGAAAAAGCCAAGATAAATCTTGATTTTTTTTTTGTGTTGTTAACTGTGCAATTTTAATATTGCATTTGCAGATTTTTGCATTTGTGTGTGTGTGTGTGTGTGTGTGTATAATAAACATTGCATTAATGGAGTTTTTGTATGTAATTTCGTAGGCTTTTAAAAAGGAAAAAAAAACAAAATAAAAATGCCCATGTCTAATAAAGTTAGTATATTAACAGTCTTTGCTTAGAAGTTGCATGTCTTTGTATTACCTAGGTCCTCTCTTTCACGATTGCCATCATTCAACTAACTTTGACTCTGATGTTTTCTGTCTCATATTATAGCCCAATCTTGCAAACACATACTGTGTGCATATAAATGATTTCACTTCCATGTCCCGTTGATTCTAGAATCATATCTTTCAATTGGAGGACCTTTGGGGTCGTGTGTATGGGGTGGTTCCAAAACCCATTGACTTCAGTGGACCTTGGATCAGATCATATAAAAAACTGCGACCAGATTTTGGGTGCTGTGTAAATCATAAAAAAGCATGAGCAAAAATGATCAGGAATGCAGTCTCCTTGAGAATCAAAGCCAACAAACTATTTAGGCCATCAGAGGAGAGAGATCACATGCAAAATCAATACTCTCCAGAGTTGCTTCATTTCTATCCCACAGATTATGCATAATCTAGCAAATAAAAATCTTTAAAGGATTCATCTAATGAAGAAGCATCTAGATCCTCTTCCAGATTTTCAACGACAACTATATTAAGCCTCTCCAATTCTTCTAGGGTTCTTATAATAAGAAAACAAAACAAAACAAAACAAAAAACCCAAAACTCAAATCCACCCTTAAAGCAGTCTAAAATAACCAAGAGTTTACATGTGAAAAAAGATGTTCTTGTGGTAAGGGACTGCACTGGGAGATCTAGGTTCAAATTGCAACTCTGCCACAGCCTCCATATGTGACTTGAGCAAGTTACTTAGTGTAACATGTTCAAAGTGTGTAAGTGATTTAGGAGCTGCAACACTATAACTCTTCATTTTTATGGATCTCAATTCCTCATCTGTAAAGTGGGGATAATCTTACTTCCTTTCTCACACCCTCAGTCTGTCTTGTCTATTTAGATTGTAAACTCTTTGGGGCAGAGACTGTATCAATGTGTATGCAGAGTGCCCAGCACAATGGGGCCTTGTGTTCAGTTGTGGAATGCTGTATGCTACAGTAATATTTAGGGCTGTCAATCGCAGTTAACTCACACAATTAACTAAAAAAAATTAATTGCGATTAAAAAAATTAATCATGATTAATTGCACTTATAATAATAGAATACCAATTGAAATTTATTAAATATTTTGGATTTTTTTAACATTTTCAATATTGATTTCAATGACGATGCAGAATACAAAGTGCACAGTGCTCACTTTATATTATTATTTTTGATTACAAATATATGCACTGTAAAATGATAAAAGAAATAATATTTTTCACCTCGTACAAATATTGAAGTGCAGTCTCTTTATCGTGAAAGTGTTGGTTACATAACTGCACTCAAAAACAAAACAGTGTAAAACTTTAGAGCCTACAAGTCCACTCAGTCCTACTTCTTATTCTGCCAAATGCTAAGACAAACAAGTTAGTTTACATTGATGGGAGATACTGCTGCCTGCTTCTTATTTACAATGTCACCTGGAAGTGAGAACAGGTGTTTGCATGGCACTTTTGTAGCTGGCGTTGTAAGGTATTTACATGCCAGATATGCTAAACATTCGTATGTTCCTTTATGCTTCGGCCTCCATTCCAGAGAACATGCTTCCATGCTGATGATGCTCATTTAAAAAAAAATGCGTCAATTAAATTTGTTACTGTACTTCTTGGGGGGAGAATTGTATGTCTCCTGCTCTGTTTTACTCACATTCTGCATATATTTCATGTTATAGCAGGCTCGGATGATGATCCAGCACATGTTTGTTTTAAGAACACTTTCACAGCAGATTTGACAAAAGGCAAAGAAGGTACTGATGTGAGATTTCTAAAAATAGCTACAGCAGTCAACCCAAGGTTTAAGAATCTGAAGTGCCATCCAAACTCTGAGAGGGATGAGGTGTGGAGCATGCTTTTAGAAGTCTTAAAAGAGCAACACTCTGATGCGGAAACTACAGAATCCAAACCACCAAAAAAGAAAATCAGCCTTCTGCTGGTGGCATTTGACTCAGATGATGAAAATGAACATGCGTCAGTCCGCACTGCTTTGGATCGTTATCAAGCAGAACCCGTCATTAGCAAAGAAGCATGTCCTCTAGAATGGTGGTTGAAGCATGAAAGGACATATGAATCTTTAGTGCATCTGGCACTTAAATATCTTGCAATGCCAGCTCCAACATTGCCATGCAAACGCCTGTTCTCACTTACAGGTGATATTGTAAACAAGGAGCAGGCAGCCTTGTCTCCTGCAAATTGTAACCAACCTTGTTTGTCTGACCAAGAAATAGGACTGAGTGGACTTGTAGGCTCTAAAGTTTTACATAGTTTTATTTTTAATGCAGTTTTTTTGTACATAATTCTACATTTGCAAGTTCAACTTTCATGATAAACAGATTGCACTACAGTACTTGTATTAGGTGAATTGAAAAATAATTTTGTTTTTTTACAGTGCAAATATTTGTAATAAAAAATAAATATAAAGTGAGCACTGTACACGTTGTATTCTGTGTTGTAATTGAAATTAATATATTTGAAAATGTAGTAAATATCCAAAAATATTTAAAATAAATGGTATGCTATTGTTTTTTAATAATTTTTTTAATTTCGATTAATTTGTTCAACAGCGTGATTAATTGCAATTCATTTTTTTAATCACGCGATTAAGCATGATTAATTTTTTAATGGCTTGACAGCCCTAGTAATATTGCTAATAACAATAATAAAAGCTGGGGGAAATGTGCTGCTTGAGCCCCCAGTCGGAGAGAATTTTACTCCAAGAAAATGTAATTATCTTGTGTCAAGGCTGCTTCCCCACTCTGAACTTTAGGGTACAAATGTGGGGGCCTGCATGAAAACTTCTAAGCTTAACTACCAGCTTAGATCTGGTCCGCTGCCACCATTCCCAAAGCTAATTCCCTTCCCTGGGAAGCCTTGAGAAACTCTTCACCAATTCCCTGGTGAATACAGATCCAAACCCCTTGGATCTTAAAACAAGGAGAAATTAACCATCCCCCCTCCTTCCTCCCACCAACTCCTGGTGGATCAAGATCCAACCCCCTTGGATCTAAAAACAAGGAAAAATCAATCAGGTTCTTAAAAAGAAGGCTTTTAATTAAAGAAAAAGGTAAAAATCATCTCTGTAAAATCAGGATGGAAAATAACTTTACAGGGTAATCAAACTTAAAGAGCTCAGAGGACCCCCCTCTAACCTTAGGTTCAAAGTACAGCAAACAGAGATAAACACTCTAGTAAAAGGTACATTTACAAGTTGAGAAAACAAAGATAAGCTAACACGCCTTGCCTGTCTGTTTACTTACAAGTTTGAAATATGAGAGACTTATTCAGAAAGATTTGGAGAACCTGGATTGATGTCTGGTCCCTCTCAGTCCCAAGAGCGAACAACCCCCAAAACAAAGAGCACAAAACAAAAGCCTTCCCCCCCCCCCAAGATTTGAAAGTATCTTGTCCCCTTATTGGTCCTTTGGGTCAGGTGTCAGCCAGGTTACCTGAGCTTCTTAACCCTTTACAGGTAAAAGGATTTTGGAGTCTCTGGCCAGGAGGGATTTTATAGTACTGTACACAGGAGAGCTGTTACCCTTCCCTTTATAGTTATGACATCTTGTTTGGTAAGAGAGACCCAGGTGGAAATGTCTGTTTTTCCTAGTAAAATACCTGTTTGTTTACTCTACTACTGACACATGATCAAAAACAAAAGAAAAGGAAGAAAAACTAACTCCACATCTCTGCAGAAGATCTTCCATTCATATCAGTTTGCGGGAAACAGAGGGTGGGGGAGGGGGGTGTTATAAGTTTTCTAACCCCATGAACGGCTCAGCTTTAAATTCAAGTAACAGCTCAATCCCCCCTTGCATTCTATCTGGAGTTTCCTCAAAGCCCCCTTGTTCACTGTAAGTACCGGATCCTATAGTCTCTGGTTGTGGAAAACCTCCATTCATCTAGGCGGGCGTTTGAGCAAGGGCCACCGACAAAGGCACTGCATTTGAATGGTCTATTATTTTGTTATTTTAGTAAGATCCACACAGTTGTAACTGTGGCTGCAAATTACAGCATTTTACGCATTTAGGCCCAAATCCTGCCATCTGATCTGCCTGGGCCGACTCCATGTCCCTACGCAAAGGCCCACCAAGATCACTCTCAGGAGTGTGGCCGTAGTTACTTGATTTCAGGGAGCAATCGGGTTGTGAAACATAGGGCCAGATCCTCAGCTGGTGTAAATTGGTGTAGCTCCATTAACTTCAGCAGAGCTATGCTGATATACGCCAGCTGAGGATCTAGCCCACAAATGCTGTCGTTTGCACTGACAATTTATTGTGGATGCAAGTATTTGTGGGATCAAAACTGTGCCTGCCATAGTGGGAACCGGGCTTTTGGAGTTAGATTTTCAAGGGTTTAGCAATCACGGTTGGAGCCAGATTTTCCCAAAGTGCTCAGCAGCTTTGCAACATTTCTGCCCAGTTTTCTAAACAGCTGTGCACCCAACATCTCGATCTCTTCCGACAATCTGGCCCACTTACAGCAGTGCCTAACAGGGAGCTGAGCTCTTCCGAAAATCTGGTCACTGGAGCACAGCAGAAATGGCTTAGCTACCAGCTGCTTCTTCAGATGGGCACATAATGATTTTTGCTAACTAAGGAGTTTAACCCCTCGCAACCAGAACAGCGCAACAAATGTACTGTGTCTAAAGCCTGAAGGAAGTGGGTATTCTGTTATCTCATAATTGATGATATTGGGCAGCTTTATTTCCTAAGGCCAAGCCCACAGCAGTTAACATGATGATAATGTTATTTATCCCATCACCCCCATCTCCAGTGGACGCATTGCTGTGAAACTAGATGGAACCTTCAACAATGTTTGCATTACTGATTTTCATCCCGTAACCAAGCTGAACTGAGGTTTGTTTGGTTTTGGGGGCGTCTCCTATTTTAAAATAATGCATCGAGTTTGTGCAGAGGCTGATGCGGTATCCCTGCGGTATTACTTCCTTCCCTTGTGCACCCTGTTCGATGGGCAACCACAGAATGTGACCAGGATAGCCAGACCATACATCAAGACAAAGCTTTCCTTGGATATTACCAGGCAGTTGGGATGAAAGGTTTGTTCCTGGGAGTTGTGGCCCAAAGGCAAACGCAAACTTAAAAAAAAAAAAAAAAAGCAGAGGCGGAAGTTAAAGTAACCTTCCAGTCCTGAGCTCGTTTCCTTTGTTGTGTTTTTTGGCAAGAATTGGCATAGCGCTCAAGGGGAAATTTGCTGTAACTTTCCATTCTTGCTGCCCATTGTCCTGCCCGTGGACACCAGATAAAAGGGACGAGGTGGGGGTGGAGGGTGAGGAATTGTTGGTAGAAATATCAGGAAATTATACTTCTATTAACCCTCTGATGCTCACCCCATAACAGTCTCCAGTTATGGGCAGATGGAGCTCACGTTTGTTGCACACACCGTTTGCTTTTCAGGTTTGTACTGTTTTAAATGAGGATGATTTAGGTTGAAATTCATTAATTTGCCTTCCCAGGTCATGTTCCCATGAGAAGCAGGGAGACTAATATCATGATGCTCCCTGTGGGAAGTGTAAAACTGGGGAGAGCTGGATGTTCAACACGACCCCTCCTTTCCTCTAGGCCCAGAGAGCGCCCCTCCAGCAGGGCCACCCCGGAACCTGAGATCTGTAGGTTGGGTGGGGCAGGGTTGGCATCTTCCTTTTCCCCTCAAACTTTTGGGGCAAAACGGCAGAGTCTGCAGTCACTGTTGCAGCTTTCCCCTCTGTATTATTAACCCCCCTCCTGAGTCCCTGAGGCCAGGAGCCTTAGAGAGCCAGTGTGTCGGACAGCTCTGCAGAGGCAATGGGCTTCTCCAGGGGTAGGCCTAATCTTGGTAGATGCCCCCATGCAGATCTTGGTGGATCCAGAGGTTTAGCAGGCTGAGCCCCTGGTCTGTTCCCCAGATGTAGGAATACCACTCCGCTCCTGCGGAGAGCAGCCCAGGGGCCACAGTGGAATAGAAATCCATTGCTATTTCCACCACACCTGGGCATTTTCAGGCGCTTTCTCACCCCAGCCCCCAGGGCCGGCTCCAGGCACCAGCCTGGGAAGCAGGTGCTTGGGGCGGCCGCTCTGGAGAGGGGCGGCACGTCCTGCTTTTCGGTGGCAATTCGGCAGATGGTCGGAGTGAAGGACTTCCCGCCAAATTGCCGCTGCAGATCGCGATCATGATCGCGGCTTTTTTCTTTTTTTTTCTTCAGCAGCACACGGGGTTAATTTCATTCAGTAATGAACCTCTTCTCACCCACCTCAAACTGTCGCTGTGATTTTGGCCCTCTTCCCTTTTGTCTCTCGCCTTTGCCTCTGGTTGCCTGGCAACCCCATTGCTGTTGATGGGACTTAGTCATTATATGTTACTCTTACTTCCCCTCCCCCACCCCGTACTTCTCAAAAATAGAAAAATGGCCCACGCTGGATTCCAGCTGCCTTTGAGGAACACTGCCCCGGGAGTGCAGAGAGCCTGCGTAGCAAGCAGAGGTGACTTATCACACATCCAGGCCAGCTAGAGGACTTCCCTCTACAGGAGTCACTAGTTAATCTTGGGCCACATGTTACATCTCTGCAGGGTTTTCCCTCATGGGGCTTTGGAAATGGCAGGCAGTTCGTCTGCCTAAACTTACCGATGTCCTGAGATCTGGATGGAACTTAGAGCACCTTACAAGGAGAGAAACATCCACCTCTGCACAGCTCCCCTTGGCTCTTCCCTGCTCCCTGAGCCACGTAGGGGGAGCAGTAACTAGTAGGCCAATTTCCACCTGGATCTGTCCACACCTGAGATAAGCGTACCACAAAAAAACAGTTGATTCATACCTCTTACCCATACTCCCCATGAGGCACGGATCCCCAAGCCTCGGAAGGGCCTCAAGAGGGTCTGAGATCTAGTGGGAAGAATGCAACAGGGCCACACCTCTCCCCCTGAATTTCAGTGGCACTTGTGCTCCTTCCGTGCGTCTAAAGATCCCACCTCAGCCTCTGGCTTGGTGCAATTTGTCACCCTCCAATTCAGATAGTGAAGAGTAGCATGCCCCAGTCTGGCAGTCCTTGCCTCAAATGGAGTCTTTGGGGAGTTTTTTCTGACTAAGGGCTGTAGAATCAGGCCTAGAGAGGGAGCAAGTGAGAACAAGGTTGCTGCCTGTCCAAAGCCAATGGGGATGTCTTGTCTATTTCTGACACTGACTGAGCACACAAAATACACACACTATAAACAAGTAGCAATAAGACTTTGCATTTCTATAATACCGTTCAACGGAGTGTTTCTAAACTCTTCCCAAACATCTGTTAAGTCTGCTGGAACAATTTACCATGGTATGTTGTGGATTCTTCATCACTTGATCTCTTTTAAATCGAGATTGCATATCTTTCTAAAAAAATATACAGCTAGCTCAGTCAGAAGATATGGGCTTGATGCAGGAATCACTGGGTGAAGTTCTCTGACCTATGTTATACAGGTGGTCAGGGTAGGTGATCAAATAGTGCGTTGTGGCCTGAAATTCTAGAAATCTACAAATTGATTAATACCCCTATGAAACAGACAAATATGTCATACCTGTCTCACAAATGGAAACCAAGGCATGGAGAGGTTAAGGGACTTACCCAAGGTCACAAAGTGCTGGTCATCAGTGGCAAGGCTGGGAACAGAACCTAGGAATAGTTCCTTAATCAAACCAATCAGATCATTTATCTTAATAAAAAGAATATTTCCTTGAGAGTCATAGGGTTGAATTTTAAAAAATGCACGCTTGCAAAAATGCTTCTAATTGGCCAACTGCATACCCATTCATAGTAACTTTATATGCAGGTTAAGTGCCGTTTGCATTCATTCTGCACATGCATTGCACAATCTGTTCTACAAATACAAACATATGTGATAGCAGTAGTCATAAATGAGGAAAAATTGGTTTTCCTGAAGACTGAAAAGTGTTCACCTATTAAAATACACAGGGATGAAAATGAGCCCATTTCTCCATAGGATCAGCATAGCCATGCACTTCCTCACCATGCAGAAACTCATATATAACTGATGACCCATGTGGAGAACTGTGACACCCATGAGAGATCCCCAAATGTTTCTCATTATTTAGGGAATGCAGCTTATCTTGTACTGCAATATGTAAAAGGGAGTCTGGAGCGATAACAGAAGAGGCTCCTCTTAGTCTGTTTTGTTAAGTGGACAATAGCACTTTTAATTTATGCTCAGAATAAGCATAGGAAACTGCATAGGTCATGCATGCTTCATCCTTGGCCTCTTTGTTTGACCAAAGGAGGAGCATTTATATATGATTTACTTCGTATGTTACCCAGAACTGTTATTATTGATTCATGCTCCAGAGCTTGACACCAGGTGTAAACTATAATTCTCTGTGTTGACTTTCAATTCATCGCATCTTGAGGCTTTTCCTTTGTAGGAGTCAGGGCTGCTCTAAAGAGCTTTAAAATATTTCCCACCCTCTATTTACCTAATATACCTACATTTGTATGGAATAATGGATTGTATAGCGCTCATCAGTGATGTTTTGACAGGGCCACAGTTGAATTGTGCAGGTTATCCCAAACAATGCCAACAAAACTTTTCTGCCAATGCTGCACCATCACGCATTATGTGTGTGCCACTTATTTTACAGAGATCATTTTAGAAACTCGTCCGTGTGTGTGGATGTCTTATTGGTACAATTTCCATTGGGAAAGCCAAAAGTCTCTGTAGAACTGTGAGTCCAACCGTACAGGGCTTGGATGGAAAGGGAAATTATACATTTTGGACACCACTGAAAATTACCTAAAATAGCTTTTCTATATATAATGATGTTGTGGTTTTTAGGGTTAGGTATCTCGGAACCTGCTAGGGCTGGAAGCTAGTATCCCAGTGGAAAGGCAAAATCCTCAGCTTTTTTTTAATCTTCACATGTTTAAAGAGTCGGGAAATTGAAACTATTCTAGGGGCAAAAATTACTGTTGTCCGTCCTATCCTTTAGGGGCCGATGTAATTTTGTAAGAGAAAAGTCCGTATTTGGAGGAAATTAGGAAACATTTTTTGGCAGGATTCTGTTTTCTTTAACAAAATTAATAGTTGTTTTGAAGTGGCTTAAACATTATGAATGTTAGAATAAATTCTGGGGGGAGATGAGTTAGTGGTCAGAGTGCAAATGATTTGTCAAAGGGGCATAATAAATGTACTTATCACATGGATCTGTGATTTATCCCCTGGATAACACCCCCGGATACATGGAATATATATTTATAAATTAATGGCACAATATCCGTGGTGAAACTGTGAATGCTGCCTACCATGCTGACCAGTTTGGTCTCATTGTTTCCTTGTGTTCTCCCATCTGCCTATCTGTATCCACCTTAGATTGTAAGCTCTTTGCGGGAGGGACCGTCTTGTGCTGTGTTTGTACAGCACCTGGCACAATGGGTTCCTGGTCTATGACTGGGGCTCCTAGTGCTAATGCAATACAAATAATAATGGTCCGGATCCACAAAGGGACTCAGACATTGCAGTGCTGAGAGCATGCCTATCTGATCGGGCCGTGGAGGCAAGATAGATGGGGCGATGGCTGTTTATCCCTTGTTTGATGATTGCCTAGCAGCTGAGATGCTGTCTGCCTGAGGCAGCAGTACAAGCGCTCAGTAGCAGAAACTTGAGCACCTAGGGGATTTTTACACCCAAAATGTGGACGCTGAGTGAGTTTAGACACCCACAGGGTTAGGAGGCAGCCGAACAGGGGTTTCGTGGATCGAAGCAGTACCTAAAACTGGGACTTAGGCGCTAAATCCCTTTGTGGATCTGGCCCATAAAACTACAAATTTTGCAGATCCACGTGAGCCAGTCTGGTTTCTTAAACTAAGTAGAGTAGGTGGCTTTAACTGTATGTTTCCTACATGACTTTGATACAGTAGAACCTCAGAGTTACAAACCCCTCGGGAATGGACGTCGTTCGTAACTGAACAAAACATTATGATGGTTCTTTCAAAGGTTTACAACTGGACATTGACTTAATACAGCTTTGAAACTTTACTGTGCAGAAGAAAAATGCTGTCTTTAACCATCGTAATTTAAATGAAACAAGCACAGAAACGGTTTCCTTATCGTGTCAAATCTTTTTTTAAACTTGCCCTTTATTTTTTTTAATAGTTTACGTTAAGTACAGTACTGTTTTTTCTTTTTTTTTTTTTTTTTGGTCTCCGCTGTTGCTTGATTGCATACTCCTGGTTCCAAATGAGGTGTGTGGTTGACTGGTCAGTTCATAACTGTGGTGTTTGTAACTCTGAGGTTCTACTGTAGTGACAAACAAGTGTAGATAGGTGACTGAGAAAAGCAGTAATACAGTAGTGATATCTGTCTCTGAGCCATGCAATGGCATTTTTGTGTTTTACCTGGATAGCATTACCTGCACACGCCTTTGAGCTGATAGCATTTTACTGGAGTGCCAGTGGCCACAAATTCTGTGTCTTTGTGAGTGACTGTTTTGTTTAAATTGAGGGAGCAAAGCACCCACAGGAGGGAGGGATATGCCACCAGGTGCTGCTGTGACAGACGTATGGCTTTGGTAGCAATGCAGCAGGGAATTTGTGGAGAGGTTTGGAGAGGATATAAACCCTCATGCTTCAGGGCATGAGCGGACCACTCACTGAGTGGTTTAGGAAGGAACTTCACCCGGGGGCATGTTATTCCATAATTGCTGATTACAAGAGTTCTTTCATCTTCCTTTGAGACATCTGGTGCCACTGGGGACAGGACACCGGACTAGATGGGCTGGCACTCTGATCCAGGATGGCTATTCCTATTTCCCCTGTCGTCCTAGAGATGGCAGGGAGTGGCTAGCCTGTTTAATGCCTGCTTCCACTTCCACAAAGAGCAGCTGTCCCTGTCCCCACCACTTGCAATCCCAGGGGCGCCTCTTCCCTAAGAAGAAAGGTGTGCTGTTAACTAACATGAGGTAAAATCCTACTAGAGACAAGAGACACCTTAGCAGGTTGAGGCAAATGCTGTGGGGGAAGCCTGGGGTTTACCTTTTACCTCATGTTAACATGTTAACTTGTGTTAAGGACACACCTTTTTTCCTAGGGAAGACAATGAGGAGCAGCCCAGCCTAATTAGAGTGAAAACTCAGTGGGGCTTAGGCCAGGTCTACATTATAAACTTACATCGGTATAACTCCGTTGCATGGGGGTGTGAGGAATCTCCCGTCAGCGTAGTTGCGTCTTCACTGAAGTGCTACAGCGGTGCGGCTGAGTTTTAAGTGTAGGCTCGTACGCTGCGTTTGAAAATTTTACCCATAGTGTCTCTGTGCCTCAGGGTTCCATGTGTAAAATGCGGATAATAGCGCTCGCCTGCCTCCCAGGGAGGTTGGGAGAATAAATACACTAAAGATTGTGAAGTGCTCAGATGCTACAGTAATGAGGACCATAGATAAATAGATGCTTGGTGCAGATCTTGATTCCGTTTTCAGCTTACACAGCGAGGGCCTCAGTCAGTTCAGGAAATAGCAGGGCTTGGCTGCTTTTTGTCTATAGGCAGAAGACCAGCAAGGCCTGTTCCAGGACTGAAGGGCCCGGAGCCTCCACTGGGTCCCCCTCTGCCATTCCACAGACTTCAGTGGAGCTGTCTTGATTGACCCCAGCTGAGGGCTTGGCTCAGCAGACACCCGGCTGTGCGGTGTGCAGAGCAAGACCTGTGCTGTCGCGGAACAGAGCAAGTGAGTGAATGTGGGGGATCTGACATGATTTCTGTTTTACAGGAAGTTGTATCTAATTCAGGCTCATAAATAGACTGAAGACAGGGGGCTATTTTTGCTTTGCTTGGTTAATTCTCTGGAAAGGTTTCAAGTCCCAGGTCTGAGTGTTGCCACGTGCGTGTGCTTGGGGAGGGGAGCTGTGCAGACAGAGTGACTGCTATAGCTAGCACTTAGTCATGCGCCCTTAGGAGCAACCAAAGGGCTCTTTACATGTGAGAGTCAGTCATGGAGCGTCACTGCAATACCGGGTAGGTGCCTAGTCCTGTAGCCCTCATTCACGTGCGTAGTCCTATTGATTTGTGCGCGATGACTCATGAGAGCAGGAGCTAAAGGATCAGGCCCTTTGATAAGGGCACCATTAATCTCTGCGAGTGTGAGGTGCACCTTCCACTCAAGGTCGCTGTGACCCAATGTGATTCATTCCCAGGGAAGGCCAGGGGGTGTTTTCACTGCTGTTCTTCCTTGAAGGGTCACACTGAGCAAGGGCAGCTTTATGTTCCACTCCATAGGAGCCCCGCTGGTGGTGGGCTGCAGCAAGGATGCACTGATTGGGGGCATCTCCAGCTATTTTAGCAGGGGTCCTACCCCTGCCAGTCACCCCAGAAATTGGAGCTGTTGGCCCTTTGCATCTCAGCACCCACTCTAGAATGAATCTGGATCAAGTCAAGATTGGATGTTTTCCTAAAAGATGTGCGCTAATTGAACAGGAGGTCAGACTAGATGATCACAACAGGCTCTTCTGCTTTTGTAATTTATAAATCTGTATATGCTGACAACTGAGTTTTTTTAACCAGGAGATTTTGAGATGAAGTGTGGGGAGTATAGGACCAAGCCGTGCTGCTCATGCTCCCTTTTTGGGTTAAAACCGTTTCACTTTGTTCAGGCCGTTCAGCATCATCATCTTTGTTTCCCACTCTCAAATCCCATTAGTAAATGAAGAACCTAGTCAGGATTGTCTGACTTGCATTTTTTTTTTAATTGACTAATTTAAAAAAAACCAAATGTGTTTGCTTGAGATTCTCTGCCACAATCAGCTTTTGTTTGTTAGTGTTTGTAAAACAGAAATAATCTGTAGGCTGCTTTAAAAAAAAAAAGGAAGGCACCTCTCTTGTTTGATGTGAAAGAGGTGGGGGAGGGGGAACCACACAGCCGAGCGATGTCTGTGGCGAAGGCCCAGAAGTGCCTGACATCAGCGCTAGTTTCAGTGCCCATGACTCCCACTGTCTATAGGAAGCAAGTGACATTTCCTGTATTTAAACTTTCAGACCAAAGAATCACAGAAGCTGTTTTTTGAAACTCACATATAGGGCACAACCCCTCCCTGGTGTAAGTCTTGGTGGAATCGCACCGGTGATGAATTTGGCCCATGATATTCATTGTCATGTCATTCTCATGCTCTAAAATTCATCTCCTTGTTTAATCTCTTTTGAGCCCTTTTGAATTGCCTTTATGATGAAGCCGGAGTTGCTCAGAATTTGTCTATGAACAGTTGTTTAGTTTTGGTTCCTGTGGGGTCTTGTTTTTAATAACATATGCCATCCCACAGCAATGGAGATTCCAGCTCATTGCATCTTAAGTTGGGAATGAGTTTCTGTTCTTTCTCTTGCCAGCCCTATGACTCTCTGAGTTATAAGTAAATTACATCCACATCTAACTCCTGCTTATTATCACGGTTACAATGAGGCCAGAAGGGAGAAGGCTGTGGTAATAAAGGCGAGACCAAGTTAACGGACTAGAGTTATAGCACTGGGGATAGTAAGGCAAAGGTGAAGTTTTACTCTACAAAGAAGAAGAAAAGTGGCAGGCTGGATAGACGGCAGGAAAAGAAAGAGTGGGATCAAAGAAACAGGAGATGGGGAGAATGGGGGATGGTAAAGAAGGGAGGTGGCGAAGGAGGATTAGGAAGAAGAATATGATGTTTGGTTTTGAGGAGGCTGAGTTTGAAGTGGGAGCAAGATGTCATGGGGGAGATGTCTGAGAGACAGCTGGGGGTGCAAGGCTGGGCAGAGGGACGGAGGCTGTGAGAGGAGAGCTGAATTTGGGGATCATCTGCATAGAAGTGACAGCTGGAACTATGGGGGCAGATGAGGCTGCGAAGAGGGAGAGCAGAAGAAGAACAGGATGCTGAGGACAGAACCCCGTCCCCAACAGGTAGGGGAAGAGGAACAGATGTCAATGATGCTGCTGCTGGAGCCATCACCAAGGTGAGAGCAGAATCAGGAGAACACGTGACTATGGAAGCCACAGGAAATGGGAATATACTTCAGCCTGCTGCGTCTAGGGCAACAGCGAGACCAGAACCAATGAGAATAGAGAAGAGCTCTGTTGCCTCACCTAAGAAGAGGGCACTGGGGATGCTGGAGGGGGGACAAGAGCCAGGCTGCAGGGGAATGAACCCAGAGCTGGAAGAGAGGCTGTGGGAACAGACACACATTTTAGGATTGTGGAGGCGACAGGAAGTGGGGAATAGGATAATGCCAGGAGACTGAAGGAAGCAAGGTTGTGTCTAGAGGGAAAAGGGGCCGAGCAGATACAGAAAGACGGATAAGGAGGAAGAGATGGAGCGAAGGAAGTGCAGAAGTGGGAGGGTATAGAGCTATGGGGACAGGCTGGGCAGGTAAATGCAGATGGTAGTTGAGAGATCTCAGGGACTGAGACGGGGAGAAGGTGGGACTGAAGGTCAAAGGTCAGAAAGAGGAGGCAGAGGAGATTTCATAATGCTTTGTTTTGGATAAGCAAGAACTGTGGCAAGGCAGGGTATGGAGGAGTGGCCTGGCTGGGAGGGAGCTTGCAGGAAGGACAAGAGGATGCTGCCAAAACAAAAGAGCCGGAGCGTCAAACCCCGAGCGACTAGCAGCTGTGAGCACACATGATATTGGCGAAGTGTGCATCAGTGAGCTCCTGCCGTATTCGTGATCCAGGGAGAGGTGCGATTGGCCCTAGGAGATGGAGAAAACCACACTCAAATCCGCTTGATGAACCTGCCCCCTCGCAACATGATGAATTTGGAATCAGCCTCCATTCTCCCATCCTTTCCCCTGCCTCTCCAAAGCAGCGTCATCTCTCAGAGCAAGTCCCCCTGGTGGGGACGCTGCTGCTCCCCTTTTGTCTGATACATGAAGTAGCTGGATGGATGTGTGATTCGCAGGCTGGTTTCTGAAGCCTGCCGTGCCCTGCAGCACTGGTCTCGTTGTGAAATATCGTCAAAGGGAAGAGCGAGGTGCTGCACACAGCCGGTGCCTTTAGTGTTGGCTAGTTGCCCAGTGGGAGGAGCCTGTGAACACGATGGGGCACATTGTGCCAGTTCCTCTATGGATTTACAAGAAGAGGAGGGTGCAGGAAGCCCTGGCTTCACTTTTACCCTCGGCGTGGCTGTTGGGCACAGTTACAGCCCCACCCTCCATGCTGCTCCTTCCTAGTTCACCGATCACCACAGAGGATGCCAAGGCCTGGCTTCCCCTCTGTACCAACCATCAGGTCTTGCTGGCTGTGCAGCATGGAGTACGCCACGGTGTAGCTGCAGGTGTGATCCTGCTATGAGCCAGTGAGCACCAGGAAGGAAACTATATGTCAGGGAGCTCAGGGAGGCAGGATGCACCCCAGAATCCCCCCCGCTCCCCAAGCTCGCATAGCGGAGCCTGCTGCCATACCGCCCACCCCAAGCATTCAAAAATGATTCGGGTCCCTCTCCCCCAAAATTGTAAGATTGGATTAAAAATCATAAGGTTTAAAACTAATACATCTTGGCTCCTTTTCGTTTCCTTTCTGGCTTTGGGGCCTTTCAGGGTCATGTTTTCAAGCTTTTCTCTGCAATTACAAGGGCTAGGAACTTTTTTTTTTTTTCATGAAAGGTGAGATTCCCTCATCATCCCCAGACTCTAGGAGCTGGGGCTTTAAGCAAGACACTGAATGTTGCAAGAGTTGGCAACCCTGCCCAATGCTCAGTGCTGCAGCACCAGGGGAATCTCTTCTCAGCGCAGGGCTGCTCCAATGAATGGGGATCCCAGCTACTCGGAGAGCAAGGTCAGTGTTATTGGGCCCTGCCTATTTGCTTTTGACCCGAGTGTGAAGGGCTTGCGTTGCTTGTCCTCTCTGCTGCGGCCACAACTTTTTGCACTGTGACATGCTGAGGAGCTGGAGATATTTATTGGTCAATAATATGATGAGTGTTCATTTACAACTAGAAGAATCCGTGACAATGAGTTCTCAGGGATGATTTCTAACAAAAGGCAACAAGAAGCTGTACTCTCCTATGGAGGCCTGGGGGGCGTGTAAAAATATATAACCAGACTCTTGTGCTAACATGAACCTACTGGCACATATTACCAGGTATCCCTCCATCCATGTATGCAGCTGCACACAGGCTGCGTGGGGCCACTGAGCCAGAATAATCCATTTTGGGTTTTGTTTTTCTGGACCCTTTTAATCTTACCGTTGACAAAAGCAGGCTAGTGCGGTAAGTCATTTCCTTTCCAGCAAGCATTCAGTGTGCCACCCCTGGGCTCTGCCTCCCCCACCCCCACGCCCCTTTGCACAGATCGCTCCTTGTTCCATGTTCTGTACCACCCAGGGCTTCCTTTCCAAGTTTTCTCACACCCTTCTATATTTGGGCAGAAGAAATTTTAAACTTTTTTTAGACTTTTAAAGTCACAAAGCCTGGTAGCTGAGCATTCTAAAGGGTCATCTTAAAAACAGACTCAATTCTCCACTGAGCTCAGGCGTGGTGGAGAGGAGGGTCTGACAGGGGCATCCTTAAAATGCTTACTGCAGCAAAGAATCAGGCATTGGGGAGTCTTGCTCTGCCATGAGTCTTCCCTGCCCCCTGATGCCCCCCCCCATTCCCGTATTCCAGGTGGCAGAGTTCTAGGGCAGGGTGCAGTGGAAATCCCTCCCCCCGGTTTACATCACCAGAAATCCCAGGGCAATCTTTGGCTTCACTTAATGCTGGTTCTGTGGTACAAAGTGAACCTGGTGGGCCAGAGAGAGTTTCCAAAATAACTTTGTGACATTGCTGGCCTTAAGGCTGCCGGCATTTCTGTTAGCAAGCCAGCTGGAAGATGGGAACGGGACCGGATTTGTTAGTGCATGCTAGATGATTTGTTAATTATAGTACAATAGTGCCTAGAATCTCCAGAGAAGATCAGGGCCCCATTGTGCTGTACGCTGTGTATATACACATCAGAGACAGTCCCTTACCTAAAGAATTTACAATTTAAATAGTCTCATTATCCCCATTTTACTGACAGGGAATTGAGGTAGAGAGGGCCATATTTTAACATTTATTTAGCTGCCTAAAGATGCGGATAGGTGACGAATGAAATTTTCAAAGTGCCGAGGTGCCGAACTCTTGTTGATTTCAACCAGAGTTAGGTGCTTAGACGTTTTTGAAAACCCCACTAGGTGCCTAAATAGCTTTGTAAATCTGGCCATGAGCAACATGCCCAAGGTCATGCAGGAAGTCTGTGGCAGAGCTGGGGCTAACGCTGGGTCTCTCAAGTCCCAGACTAATGCTCTAACCATTGGACCATCCTTCCACTCTGGGCCCAACTCAGTGGTGACATAAATGAGGATGTAGCTCATCAGTCTAGTGCCTTAACCGTAAGACCCTCTTCCCACCCACTTTTATTGTACCTCAAGGCTGTTTTTTTTTTTAATTTAGGGTTTGTGCTGTTTTGTCCTCTCCTCCTGTTTTATAGGTTTAATGTCTGCCCTTTCCCCATCTCGCCTGTATGTGTGTGTGGGAGAAAGAGAAAGGTGTGAGACTGAGAGCACTGTACACCTAAGACCTTTGCGTATCCCCAGAACAGATGTGATGCAGGCTTCCTCACCCTCCGTAACAGGAGCTACCTGTTAAGTATGTGAAGATAGGTCAGTTTCCATGGCCCATTCAGACCTTGGTCTGTCTCCTACCACTGCCAGGTGTAGTGGTGGTTTTGCTGTAGACACCTGGCCAATAAGAATTAGAGAGAAATCTAGATTTCAGAATTCAGATCTAGATCCTGATTTCGACCCCCATCTGCTCCCCCAAAATTTCGGTTCTTCAGATACAGGGTTTGGCATGGGCACAACTCCAGTGGGAGCGGAAGTGAGGCCATCAACTCATTTTACCGAGGTCACCACGCAATATCTTTTGTTCATTACTGACCTAGGCTGGAATTAAACTTAGTGACCTAGAAGTGAAAGACTTTTAAATTAAAGTCTGTATCTAATGTGTAGACTGTTCCAGTGTCTGTCTGAGTCCTTATTACTCATATATAGCACTACCGTTATTACTCTTTCTTACTCTTTTACTGCTAGTCATTCTTTAAGTTGTATATTGCATAGATGAAAAGGCACAAGATAATTTCTTCCACATCGGATAAAGGTTTATTGCAAACCTCCTTTGCTGGAATCTTTGTGGCCTACACTCTGAATTCCCACTCAAGTGGTAGACCGTGTTATTGTTAAACTGTAATTGGTTACTGAATTATTTAACTGCACAGCTACCTCTACCAGTAACAAAAACGAACACTTAACTTGCAATTGTCTCAGCTGGGAAACAAATATAGGACCTCACAAGCCCAATCAAATCCAGAGGCGGAATAATTCTTCAGAGTCTATGTTTTAAAAGGGTTTATAGTTATTTTGTAAATGGAGAAATCATGCAGTGGAAGGCTTATACCAGCAATCTATTAACTGCTGCTTTTATAATTTGTAGCTAGATTGCCTGAAATTTGTACTTTTTTAGGAAGCGGTAAAATAAATCAATTCTGAGTCCCAGAAAACTAAAGCCTGATCATGCTCCTTTGAAAATCAATGGGTGTCTCTTCAAGGCAGAGTTAACTGGAGTTGTAACTCGAGTGTTGCCCCTAACTCAAGTCCCACTCACAAAAACCGATAACTTGAGTTCAGTGGTGCTTTTCACTCAAGTTGGCTGGCCTGAGAGGGGGTATAGGCTACAGTTTGTCAGTTGCTAATCTGACCATCACAGAATCATAAAATTATAGGACTGGAAGGGACCTCGAGAGGGCACAGTAACTTGAGCGTTATAACTCACTATGGCAGCTCTCATTCGAGCTAGGCTAACATGAGAGGAAATATTTGAATGTAAATAGCTTGAGTTAACTCTGCAATGAAGACCTTCCCAATGGCAAAATTCTCCTTGACTTAAATGGGAGCCGAATTGTACCATAAATCTTTAGGGGCTGATTTTCAGCTTGGCCTTCACCAGGCCTTTTTAAAGTTGTACCTGCAGTTGTGTGCACATAGGTATCCTACTGACAGAAACGGCCTCTGCCAAGAATTACAGCTGCAAAACTGCACCCATAGTTATATTTGTCCGCAAGTTGCTGGCACAAAAATCCATCCCTTCAGGTTGAGAGAGAAGTTTTCTCATTGGTGAGTACTAGCATTAACTCAGCAATGAGCCGGAACCGTCGTTCGTCTGGAACCATTTCAATTCCAACCCTGCTATGCGGCTTCTTCTGTCCGTCTGGTGTCTCTGTGTGCAGGAGTATCTGAGAACTGCACTGTGACCCTTCAGGGTTTGCTCTGAATTGGACTGTGAAATTTTCTCCTTCGGGTCCTGACATACGTGACTTGGTGCTGGCTGTGGCATTGGGGCAATATGAAGTGGCTACACCTCTCAAACAATTCTGCACCGTGCTGTTGACCCTATTCTCTTTTAATTAAAATGTGAAGATAAATAACTTTGCTCGAGCACTTGGGGGGGAAAGGAAATGAAGGTCATTTGTACATTGGGCTGCTGTCAGCCTCAAGTTAGAGTCGTTCAAGAGCCATTTATCCTGCATGTTGCTTACTCCCAGCGAGGGTGATCAGACAGGAAGTGTGAAAAATCAGGACGGGGGTGGGGTAATAGGATCCTATATAAGAAAAAGCCCCAAATATCAGGACTGTCCCTATAAAATCGGGACATCTGGTCACCCTACTCCCAGCTACAGTACACGTGGCAATTACCTTCAGACAAGAGAGTTTTTCCACATTTGTTTTTTGTTTGTGTTACTCATAGAAAAATCTAAACACACCCCAGGAAGCTGGCTATCTATTTAGGGACATATCTGGCCCTCGTTACTGTATTATTGCTGTTATTGTTACTTTTTTACTTGTATTACCATAATGGTCATGTTGTCCACAGATTGAGAAAGGAGGTGGTGGGGAGGCTTGGAGGAAGAGATTAAGAGCTCTGTTTTAGCCATGTTGAGTTTGAGCTGACACCTAGAAATCCACAAGGAGATGTAGTTATAATAGTAATGATAATACATGGGTATCTGAGGAGCCCTGGGCTTGGGGGAATCCCTGGCTGGCACAGATTTAATGTAGTACCCGACTGCAACATCCCCAGACCCAGGGTCTGGAAAGGATGAGACACAATCTAGCCCTTAGTAAGGACACTGAAATCTAAATTAATGCTAAGTGGAAAGCATATAGATTCATAGATTCTAGGACTGGAAGGGACCTCGAGAGGTCGAGTCCAGTCCCCTGCCCTCATGGCAGGACCAAATACTGTCTAGACCATCCCTGATAGACATTTATCTAACCTACTCTTAAATATCTCCAGAGATGGAGATTCCACAACCTCCTTAGGCAATTTATTCCAGTGTTTAACCACCCTGACAGTTAGGAACTTTTTCCTAATGTCCAACCTAAACCTCCCTTGCTGCAGTTTAAGCCCATTGCTTCTTGTTCTGTCCTTAGAGACTAAGGTGAACAAGTTTTCTCCCTCCTCCTTATGACATCCTTTTAGGGAGCTGAAAACTGCTACCATGTCCCCTCTCAGTCTTCTCTTTTCCAAACTAAACAAACTCAATTCTTTCAGCCTTCCTTCATAGGTCATGTTCTCAAGACCTTTAATCATTCTTGTTGCTCTTCTCTGGACCCTCTCCAATTTCTCCACATCTTTCTTGAAATGCGGTGCCCAGAACTGGACACAATACTCCAGTTGAGGCCTAACCAGCGCAGAGTAGAGCCGAAGAATGACTTCTCGTGTCTTGCTCACAACACACCTGTTAATACATCCCAGAATCACGTTTGCTTTTTTTGCAGACTGGTAGTGTTTAATTTTTAGCACTGTCAGTGCTTCTTTGCTTTGCTCCCATCCAAACTCTATGTGCTAGCAAAGTGAGATTTACTACAGTTCTTTTTCTGAAATGAAGCAAGCCCAATTCTGCTGTCATTTACTCTGCTGTAACTCCATTGACTCCAGATTTATGTAGGTGTAATTGAGAGCAGGCTCCCATGTTACAGAACTTTCCATTTACACCTTTTGTGCAAAATTACTCTTCCTGTGTGGAGTCAGGCGTATGGCAGCTGTGGTTATAACATCTATCTATCTATCTATCTATCTATCTATCTATCTATCTATCTAATAAACTGCCGAGACCTAGAGCATTCATGACTTCCTGAATGAGTGATGTATAAAAAAATCACAATTAACTTCAAAGCATAGAAGAGCTAATTAGTTTTAAGCCACACTTCACTGACACCCGACTTGGGATCAGAAACCAGTGCTTTTCTTCATAGCAATTTAGCTGTGACTTTTAAAACCCTAATAATATTTTTAATACTATTTTGTAGCATGTAAGTTACAATGGAGATCAAATCTACATGTAGTGCAAGGTAGCGGGCCCAAAAGAATCGCCTGTTCCATGGTGGTTTTATCAAACCAGCAGGTAAACAAAGTATAACAAAAGAGCCAGCCTCCTCGGCACCGTGCCTGTTTCCATCACCTGCACTTTTCTGGTGCTATCATAACATGGATGTTCTTACATCATCGATAACACAATAAAAAGGTATCTTATACTGGCAGGTTGCCAGGGCTGAAAAGGTTGGTGGCATGACACACAGGCTTGCTTTATGAATTCCACCTTGATTTGCTTAGCACTGCATTTTCACTCACTGGATGCCAATATTCTACAGCTGTCCTGAAAAGAGCTGAAATGTTCACATCATTTCTATGTGCATCATGGATACAGACAGCAAAAAGGCTGGTTGAGTGCCAGAAAATGGGGTGATCATAAGGGTCTATTCTCTCTCCATCCGCCTGCCTAAGCAGCATAGCTTTATTGCTGAAATGGATATTGCACCAGATCCTCAGCTGGTGAAGTCAATGGAGCAACTCTGATTTCCACCAGCTGAGGATATTTTGGAAATTGTTGGTCTTTGTCTTTCAGACTTTACAGACTGCTCTCATTTTAATGTGTATTGAAGGACCAGGTATATTTTGACTGAGTTACTTTCCAGCAAAGTAGAAACAAAGCAAAACAAGAAAGAATGATCAACTGTGTTCATATAAGTCTAGAATCTCTGGGGCAGATCCCCAGCTGGCGCAAATCAGCATAATGCTATAGAAGTCAATGGAGTTACGCCCATTTCCCCAGCTGAAAAGCTGGCTCGGAGATGGAAAAGATGCATTAAGTCATTTAACACATCTTCTTGCCAGCGCAGAATTGTTCCCTACAGTTTTCTTTAATCTAGTCTATGTTATCTCTAGTTCGCCATTCATTATAGAATTTAAGCACTATATTCCCCAGTGCTTTGTCCACTCTAGTTTCCAGTGACCCAGGTGACTGGGCTTCCATGACCTCCCTTACAATTTTTCTCCTAGCTGTTGAAAGATGTAGTTTGTGGTGATATCGTTTAATTGTGTACAAAGACTTCAAGAGTGAGAATGTAATGGGGGGGCACTTGCTATTGAGCGCCTCCTAGTGGCTGAGTCCTTTTCTCACCCCTGCAAGCTGCTGGCCCAGCTTAGTGGGTCTTCTGTGGGTTGGCCCTCTGGCTGAGTCACAAAGCCAATCAAACCCCTTGCGGGGTAATAAAGAGTTCGGTAAATGAACCGTTTATTTGCCCTCACTAGAGACTTCAGCTCCAGCTCTGGGCCCTTTACGTTCAGCCCTTTGTTTGGGCTCTCAAATAAACCCTGTCCTCTTTGGGGGGTTTATGCCACTGTGGGTGGTAGGGGAACCTGCACCCACCAACTACTCCGAGTTCCAACCCAGCGACTCTACACAGCTGCCACGCATTGTTCAACTTCAGTTTCTTCCTTGGGCCTCTCCCTACCTGGCCCCTTTTCGCTTCACCCATACCTCAGGCTTAAGGTCTCAGGTCCTCTCTTCCTGCAAACCCAACTAAGCAAATGCAGCCAGAAACAGACTCTGGCTATCCTGTAAGTTCCTAAAGCCAGAGAGGAGCACCCCATCTTGCCCCTCCGGCCCCAGCCAGGGACTGACCTGCGCGGGCCCTGCAGCGCCTTTTATCCGAGCCTGTTGGGCTCTCATTGGCCGCTTCTGAGACGCCTGTAGGCAGGCCTGCAGAACCCACCCTTTTTGGTTCCTGGGACAGGGTATAGTAGGACCTGGGGTCTCCGGGAGCCGCAAAGGCCAGCTATACCCCTCACAGAGAGATACAGGGCTGGATCCATACCAGACTCTGCAATAGCTTCTGCTATCATAGACATTAGTAGGGGGTCTTGGTGTGCCAGAGCCCACCGGGGGAGGCAGTTGCAGTGGATGCACTCTCGCTTGTACCAGAGAGGAGAAAGTAGCTGCGATCACCCTTGCACCAAAGGGGCAGTTACTGCCCTCAAAAGGAGTGACTCAGGCCAGGCAGGGTGTGCAGGCAGTGCACTGAATCAGGCCTCCCTGCAGGAGCCTCTGCCTGTGCTTCAATGGTAGGCGTTACAGCTGTGCCCTCTCAGAGGAAACCCTGAAAGTAGTAAGCAGAGGCCCTGTGTGTGGCTGATCTCAGGGGGGAGCAGGAAGCAGGGAAGAGTACAGGGCTGTTATCTTCTAGGGGTAGGGTGAACATGAGAGGACGGAACTGGAAGTAGGCAAAGAGTAGGTTGAGCACTTGGAGAAGAACAATAATATTACCTAGCTCTTATATAGCGCTTCTCCTCAGTAGATTTTGTGGTTGAGGTTGGGGGAGACTAGCCCAGGTGGGCAGAACGGGAAAAAAACATCCCAAGAACAATAGAGTTTGGATAGAACCTGGGATGAGCAAAAAGAAGAGCCCAGGAGCAGTGCTGGATCGTGGGATCTCAGGATGCCAATGTGAGCTGGGCTGAGACAAAAAGGATCATGGAAATATAGCATTGGCCTTTAAAAAAACAGACCGCCTCAGCCTGCCCTGCTAGCTTAGTATTGCTTATTGTTACCATATTAGTGTTCTGAGTAATAATAATGAGGGCTACCAACCCTCCAGGATGGTCCTGGAGTCTCCAGGAATTAAAGATTCAATTTTAATTAACCATTGTCATGTGATGAAACCCCCGGGAATACATCCAACCAAAATTGGCAACCCTGATAATAATAGCAGTGCAGCCTTACCATCTTGCCTTAGGCAAGCAGCTTGTTTTGGCAACCGTCGTGGCGAAGCAGGTTCTGTGCCTGGGCTGCTGGTAGATTTTCATGGCTGTAAGAAGAACAATGCTGGACAAATGGGAACTTCAGAGTGGTTTGCTGAGTTGATGGGGGGAGAAGCAACAAGCAGGAGGTGATTGGAGAAAACAGAATGAAGGAATGAAACTGCAAGTGGGGGGGAGGGATGAAGGGAGTTGGGATATTTTAGATTAAAAAGGTGAATGTTTTGGGCCAACTCCTGGCGGCAGCTGAGGCTGACTTGCTGGGCTTAGGCAGCATAAATCAGCTGGGAAACCGATTCAGCCAGCTACCAGGGAATTCCCCTGCCATAGGGGGATTCCTGGGTGGTACAGGATTGGTGTAATCACTCCGACAGCACCTCTACTCTCAGCCCATTGGGTATGAGATCTGGCAAAGGAAAAGGGCATGTGACCATGGTGCCTCTGTGCCTGGCTGATTCCTAGGTGCTGCAAGAACCCCCTCGGGTCCAATGGCAGTTGGCGAAAGATAAGTCAGACCTGAGAGTGCTCTGTCTTATGTTGGAGACGCGGGCAGATACTTATACTGGTCATGGGATTGGGGCGTAAGCACGGTGGTTTAATGCCCTCTTTGCTGCTCATGTCTCATGGACCTGCCCTGAGCACACCCAGTTTGGGGGTGGGATGGGGGATTGGGCCTTTGTCTTTAAATCTTATTGGTGACGTAACACAGAAAAGCAAGGCATGATTAAAAACCAGTCGCTGAGGTACTCAAAGGCCCACCGTGGTTTGTAATAACATAAGAACATATTTAAACCACATTTTGGGTATGTCTTCACTGCAGAGTTAACCAAGGGATTGGCAGGTTAACCCGGGTCTGAGGAGCCAGGTTAGCCTGGCCGGGTTCGAGCAGCCACACTGCAAAGCCCTACTGGAGTTACGGTGTCCTCACTGGCATAGTGCTCACCCATGTGTTGCTAGGACTTCTGGGGGCACATCCCACGGTTCTTAGCACTGAAATGAACTGAGATGCTCTATTATTCTTTCCCTGTTGTCTGCCCTTCTGGGCACACAGGAATTGTGGGAAAGCACTGGAGGACTACCAGAAAACAAGTGCTTTAGCCTGCATCCTCCCTGCAAAGTGGGCAGGTTACCAGCCCGCCTCATTTGGACTTTAGCTTATGCTCTCTGTTGGGCCATCTAGCCTGGATGTAAAGTACCATAAAACTTTGGTGAGAGAGTTTTGTGTGTGGACAGTAGCTGGGTTACGGATAGCACTTGAGTATGAGCCCAAGTTAACTCTGCAATGAAATAATTCCCAGCAAGACAAGTCACCTTAAACTCACAAGCCTCAACAGGAACCAGGCCAGGTTCTTTACTGTGCATCTCTTGGCACTAGACTCCTGTCTTAATAACTGTAAAGATCAGGGTTGCCAAGGTCTTTCTGTTGCTATAGTGAGATTAGATAGCACAGGGCTTCTGAATTCCGCCTTCCCCTATGCTGAGGAAAAACACAACCAGTTTGCTTTGCTTCACCAATAAGATTTTCCCAAGCAGCGACTCGTAACTGCACCCGAAATTCCTACTACACGCCTTTATCTCTCTTAATATTAAAAAAAAATTACTTATAAAGGCATTTTCCCCTTGAATCAATTTAAGATTCTCTCAGACTGAAATGAGTTTACAGCTACAAATTGTGAAGTTAAAATATGTATTCATCTTCATATACGCGTCAGTCCAGCAAAATGCTTCCTATCTGGGTAATTAGTGAGTGCTGTGTTAGTCCAATCAGCAGGCTGCTCTTGGACACAGCTTTGCCTTTCATGTCTGGGTGTGGTGCAGAGATGATTTATTAAATGAATTTGAGTGCTCTGAATCTGGTGAGACCACCGAGGGGAATTGCTATTGAAATCAAGAGCTGGAGGGGTTGCAGGCAGAAGATCGGGGCACAGTTCTTATTTTACGACATTGCCAGCTGTTTGTTGTCTATTGCACATCATCAATAACAATTTATAGCATCTGGCCCAAGGATCAGCCGAGAGTAAGACACAGTTTTATTTTAATTTTCATGGTGGATCTGACTACTTTCCCTTTTGTGTATTTAATAGTAATTCAGGTGAGGTTCCCCAAATGCAGGATCATGTTGAGTAAGAGGCAATTTTTTTTCCTATTTGTGTTTGAAATGTTCTTTAAAAAGCAACGAGATTGAACTCTATATGACCTGGTAGTAAGTGGAGTGAGGCACATCCATCCCCACTTCAGTGACTGCAGAGGACCCACTGTGTTTCTGCTGCATGTGTACATGGGGGGCGGGGGGTGTGTGTTTGCATGATGTCTATGTTCAGTGTGGGGCTTTGGTTCTGTGCACACCATGGATCCCAGCTCTGCAGGGATGTCCTTGCATCTTTGCTTAGTGTGGCTTGGGGGAAGAACAAGGGCTGGAGTAGTGCATCTGGTCTCCATTGCTCCCCAGGGAAAAGAGAAACAATGGGGGCTACTCAGGGCTGCAGTAGTGTCTTCAGCCTGGTTCCACTCCTGCTTTGTGGCCCAAAGAAACAGGATTCCTTCCTCAAGAGCCCAGCTAGTCAGGCTTGGTAAAGTGGGTGTGGGAAGATTTGCCTGGAAGATAGAGGTCTCTTTAGTGGTTCTAACAAGAAGCATTGCTTTGGGTTTGGCAGTCTCCCCATGTCATATCAGGCATAGAAGTGGACTAACGGAGATGCACGTTCTTGAAATGTTCACTTTAGAGTTGGGATGCTGTTCTAAAGACTTAATTCTCTGACTTGGGTGGAAGTAGCCGGAGAAGTTTATGTCACCAAAAATGTTCTGTACTTACTGAGCAGAGGGAGACATGTTGGTGAGGGACGAACTAAACACTGAGGTAAAGACATCACCATCATTTAAGACTGTGGCTCTCAACCTTTCCAGACTGCTGTACCCTTTTCAGGAATCTGAGTTGTCTTGCGTACCCCAAGTTTCAGCTCATTTAAAAACAACTTGCTTACAAAATCAGACCTCAAAATACAAAAGTGTCATAGCACACTATTACTCAAAAATTGCTTACTTTCTCTTTTTTACCATATCATTATAAAAAAAATCAATTGGAATATAAATCTTGTACTTACATTTCAATGTGTATCATATAGAGCAGTACAAACAAGTCATTGTGACATTTTAGTTTGTACTGACTTCGTTAGTGCTCTTTATGTAAATAAAAAATAAATAAATTAATGAAGATATCCTAGAGCTGGAAGGGACCTTGAAAGGTCATCAAGTCCAACCCCTGCCTTCACTAGCAGGACCAAGTACTGATTTTGCCCTAGATTCCTAAGTGGCTCCCTTAAGGACTGAACTCACAGCCCTGGGTTTAGCAGGCCAATGCTCAAACCACTGAGCTATCCCTCCCCCCATGTTGTAAAACTAGGCAAATATCTAGATGAGTTGATGTACCCCTTGGGAGACCTCTGTGTACCCCCAGGGGTACGTGTGCTGCTGGTTGAGAACCATTGATTTAAGAGACTGATTCAGGGCAGTTCCTCAGCTAGCGTAAATGGTCCAACAGAGTTTACACCTGCAGAGGATCTACTCCCGAGTTTTTATGTTAGAGAGCCCATTCACACTAATGAAATAGACATGGATCCACATAATCATGACTGCAAAAGCTAGATTAAACATTGCATACAATACAGCCAAGACCATTCCTGTGTCATTCACAATATCACCTACCGTGGGCTCTCAGGACTGTCAATAAAATGGAGCTCCTTGCTGGTGCGCACTTACATAAAGTGCTTTGGGGTCTGGAGGTGAAGACATGCCAGACATTCAGCACATTTCACAGGTGGAAAAATGGAGACACAGAGAACCTGAACAACTTGACTTTGTAGCATCCCAGTTGGTCTCTAAGCCAAAAGACCTGGCTTCAAACCTATTCAATAGATAGATATATCCTTAGAGCTCGTTGAAAAATGAAGTTTTTTCCTATGAAAAGTTTCAGGTTTTGATGGAAATTTGAATAGTGAAATACTTTGGCTGAAAACTGAAGTATTTTGACTTAGATCATGGGAGTTGTAGTTTCATTGCCTCCAGCTCCCATTCTCTTCTATAAGCTGAGACCCGATTACATCTCCCATAGAATCATAGAAATATGGGTCTGGAAGGGGCTTGGGAGGTCATCTAGACCATCCTGCTGAAGAAGGGAGGTGGTGTATCATGGGAGATATAGTCTGATTTGGGAGCTTGGCCCATAAAGGAGAATGGGAACATGAGGCGACCAAACTACAACTCGTATGAGGCACCATGGCAGCTGTTATAAAGAGGACAGTGATTAGTTGGTCTCCATCTCCATGAAGGTAGGACAGGGAGTAATGAGCTGAGCTTAATCTGCAGCAAAGGAGATTTAGGTTAGATTAGGAAAAACTTTCTAACTATAAGTGTAGCTAAGCACTGGAATAAGCTTCCAAGAGAGGTTGTGTAAACCCCATCACAGAGCTTTATAGCGATGGGTTGGACAAACATCTGTCAGGGATGGTATAGGTTTATTTGGTTCTGCCTCAGCACAAGGGGCTGGACTTGATGACCTCTTGAGGTCCCTTCCAGCCCTACATTTCTATGGTTCTATTATTTCCAAATCAAATTGTACAGTATCTGTTTTCAAGAGTTTGTTTCTTCAACAAAAAAATCCAAAATTTCAATGCAAAGCGCATTTTTACACACACACAGGAACTGTTTTAGTTGAAAATCCAATTTTCCATCAAAAAACAGTTTTGACAGAAATATTTCAACCGTCCCTATTTATTCTGCATCGGACACTTGTCATCTCTGTGACTATATTTAATCTCTTTGCCTCAGTAACCCCATCTGTAAAATGGAGCTGTACTTCTGCCATCTGCGTTGACCTTTGTTGACATATGAGATTGTTATCACAGATTTTTTTTCTCGCATATTGCCAGGGTTTTATTGTAGCCACTCTGCATTAGCTGCATGGCTACTGGACCACTGAATCCATATAAACACAGATCCCAACCTTATCCTTGATCTCACCACTGCTTTTCTCAGCGCTGCCCTTCCTGACTCATAGCCACTTCAGGGTGGAGCTCTAAACACACTATGTTAACATATTTTTTGTTGGAACTGTCATGACTTAATCTTATCATCATTCGGTGGCAATGGCTAAATGGCACTAAGTAATTTAAACAATAATCGCTTGCATGAGCTCTGTTAAAAGGTTAAGTCCTATTGGTAAATGTCATGCCCAGGAAGTCCAATTAAGGCTGATATTTATGCGATTGCACTCTCTGATCCCAAATGATTATTTTAGAAGCGATCGGGGGCCTGTTCCTGCTCCCACTGAAGTCCAGCTATTTTGGTAGCAGCAAGATTAGGCCCCAGACATGTCGACTTTTCAGATTTCTGGGAATTTTTATGAGCATCTTCCCTGTCCGTTTTTCTACAGCTGGTTTCCACTGTTCCCTCTTGCATTGCAGCTGTCATAACAAATGTACTTGGATTAAGAGAACATGGAACTTTTGAGGAAGCAGTTTTTACTTACACACATTTAAGTCCAAAGAGAAAAGCTTAGTTAAATATTCCCTAGGAGGAGGCACATGATCTAGGTACTACCCCTGTCACTGTAGTATCTGAGAACTTCTCAGCCATTAATGGACTCTATTCTCACAACCAACACCCCACAGGGGAGGGAAATATTAGCCCTGCTTGAGTGAGGAGCAGCTGAAGCACCACGTACAATAAGAGCAACATTTTCAAAAGTGCCTAAATCCCATTTGGAAAAGTGACAAAGGGCCAGATTTAAAAATGAATTTAGGTGCCTAAAAATGCAGATAGGTCCCTTTTAGGAGTCACAGAAGTGCCTAAGTCCCCTTGGTTTCAATGGGAGTTAGCTAACCTACTTTGGCACTTGTGTAAATCCCACTAGGTACTTAAATACCTTTGAACATCTCACCCGTAGTCACTTAGGAGTCTGAGTCTCCTTGACATTCAAGGGGACTTAGGGGCATAACTGTCAGTCACTTTTCTAAAGAGTACTGAGACACTTTAGAAAGTATTCCCCTAAGTCTGTAGCCAGGGAAGGTGTAGAACCCAGGTCTCCTGAGTGCTAGTCCAACACCCTAACCACTAGACAATCCCTACTGCGACTGGGCCCTGATGAGCACTGTGCTCCATGTACCTGGCACAGAGTGCTCACAGAGGTGGGCTAAGGCTGTGGTAATTATGGCCAAGAGGAGAAATAGGAATCTCTCTAGCCTAGAAAGGCTTTATCCTGAGCCCCTCTGCAACACACAGGGATCACATACACAAATAGGCATCAGTGTCACCTGGGGAATTGAACAGGGGCCTTCAGCACTGAAACCTCAGGCCTCTGGCACTTAAGCCAAGGAAGACAGTAGGCTGTGGGTAGATAGTACACTGTTGTAGTCACTGGGGTCAACCATTACACGGAGCTGTGATCATGTGCTCTAGGGGTCCAATCCAATGCCCACTAAAGCCAATAGACAGATTCCCATTGATGTTAGTCAATAGATTGGGCTCTAAGCCAATATATTACACATTGTTAAGCAAAGTTGTATTAAAACTGCCCCAGATGTATTAACAATCAGATGTGAGGTGCTTTGACTTCCCTAAAATCGGACATTTGAATGGTTCCCTTTCATACCATCTCTGAAACGGTGGTAGAAGAAAAGTATAAAATACAACTGCTCTCTCTTGTGTAGCGACCTTCACACAAACAATTTCCGAAGTAACAATTTGCAGAGTTAGATGATTCATGGCAGCGTGTGATGGTCTGTTCACCCCACACCACCCCTGAAGGGGTTAAGTTGGCTCAGAAGAGGCTAATTAACTTAGTAGGCTGCACCTGGGGGGAGACTCAGGCTTGACTGACCAGCACTAATTGAAGATGGAGCCTATCTGGGCAAGAGTAGGTGTGGGCTTGTATAAAGCAGGGAGGTGAGAACAGAAGGGGCTGCAGTATGGGTGTCTGCAGTCACTCTCTGGGCCTAGTAAGGAGAGAAGGAGGAAGCCTTGGGATCCTGACCCTACAGAAAAGGTGTCCCCGGAGGGGTGGTGGAGAAGAAAGCCTCAGGAGGGAGGAGTAGGAAGAGGCCCGGGCAGTGGTAGCAAGGGTTGGGCCGGTGCAGACCTTGGCAGCTGATTGTTTTGTCCCTGGGTTGAAACCTGGAATAGTGTGTGGGCCTGGGTTCCCCTGCTGGCCACTGGGGAAGTGGCTCAGTTTTGAAATGGAAGACTGCCTGGAATGGGACCCAGACAGCTGGTCTGGTCAGACTCTGGAAGGGGAAAACTGTATAGTGAGCTGGCCAGTGGGCCAAACCACGAAGAGAAAGCACTGCGACTACTAGAGAGCAAGAGGACCCATGCAATGAGTGACTAAAGGAAGAGGGCGTCAGACTGGACAGAGCAGATCAGATGCAACCACAAGGGGATGCGCCAGCAGTAAGTCAACCCCATCTCACCGAGGGAGTGAGAAACTAAGGGGCATAAGCCAGCACGCTGATTTCAGCGGAGCTCTTAAAAGAAACAGTGAGGTGTGTAATAGTCATCACTCTATAGATGTGCATGACACTTTACAAAGCAGGTACATTCACTGCCTCAGAGAGCTTACCGTTCATCATAGAACAGCAGGAGTAGATGCTGGAGATAAGAGTAGGATAAGGTCTAGTTGTATGGTCATCTGGACCTCTAGAAGTTGAGACTTTTTGTGCTTTTGTTGATGAGTCGGACATTGACAGAAGTGGCAGAGGAGAAGCCATACTCACCAGCAGTGGTGGGAAAGACTGAGGTGACAAAAGAGGAGGCCAATACTAGATCCCTGATGGGAATGGAAAGGAGAGTAGAGGAAATGGGGTCCAAGTCCAACCAGTGGAGCAATCCCGTGGAGAGTTTTCAAAGCAAGTAGAACAGTTCATAACTGGATTGTGAAATGAATGAGGAGCAAGCGATTGGATTGTAGTAAGAATCAGGCTAGGAGTCCTTAATCGGTAACCTACTCTGTTATACTAAATATAAGTGTGGTAAGTCATGCATTTTTCTTACTGTATAGGGGGGTTGATTTATGTTGTTTACAGGCATATTTGCTTTGAACTGTTAATTCCTAAGAGTTTCATTTAAGGTATCTTTTAAAGCCTTCCATCATCACCCTGGCATGATGGAGTTGTTTATTACACAGCTCACAGAGCACTACAAACAGTTGGAGCACTTGATTGTTTTAATGTTCAAATGTTATGACCCACATCCTACAACATGTCAAGCTTATTCTGCTGGTTGTTAAACTAATGTTATACTTCATAATGAGCACTAACGCCAGGAGGCATACATTATGTATGGCCACTAACACGTTCACCCTGTTACTTTGGTGTATAGGAAAGTCACTGATGGAGAGGTACGGGACAAGGAGCATCCGTGAAACCCTGACGTGAAGAGCAGAATTTGGCTTTTGGGGTATCACTAAGTTTAGGAATGCAGCAGTAAAGCTTCAGCCCTGTGGATCCTAGCTATCCAAATCCCGGATTTCATAAAGGACCAATAACTTCTTAAAATTGATATTTGCTTGTATTTTTAATCCTTCCAGATTTTGAGCAGAGCCTATGTTACATTGTTACTTCCTGTGAGTCAAAGTTTAACTAGCCTTTGTGTGCTTTAGCCCTGTTCTAGTTGCTCAGAGGAAATAGAGAACAATTTCGGAGTTTAAAGAACGAGGAGTACTTGTGGCACCTTAGAGACTAACAAATTTATTTGGGCCACAAGTGCTCCTCGTTCCTTTTGCTGATACAGACTAACACGGCTACCCCTCTGAAACCTTTCTGAGTTTAGTTTTCTGTGCTGAACCTGGCTTCTAGCTCAGCTGAGCTCTTCTCTGATGACAGGCAATCGGATTTTAAGATCCCAGAAATTCCAGGCTCTCTCTGTGTGTGCGTGTATGTGTCTTTAACAGAGATGTAAGAGAAATGATCATACCCTTGTTAGCTGCGACCCAGAAATACAGATTGTGGCACAAATGCAGTGAACTCTATGGGGTCAGATCATCAGCTGGTGTAAATTATCACAGCTCCTCTGACAGGTTACACCAGCTGAGGATCTAACCTAGGATATCGGTGCAAGTTTGGAGCCCTGCACTAATTTTATACTGGACCTTAAACAGGAGTGCTGTATATTGGGGGTGCTGAGAGCCATTGAACCAAACTGTAAATCCTGTATATGATGGAAACCCTTTCAAGCCAGTTCTAGCACCTATGACCTTAAAGCTTAGAAACGACTGTTTTGAGAACATTAAAAAGACATAGACATAGTTAAAAACCCCTCCACCGGATCACCTGATGTATTGTCTGTCTAATTTAGAATTTAAGCTTCTTGGAACAAGGACCATATCTTTCTGTTTTGTATAGGACCAAGCAGGCTGATGATGCTCAGCTGATAATGATAATTTGAGTACACTGACCATATTATGATGCCAGAGTGAAACAGCACTAATTCCTGCCAGCACCAGGCCATGAAGATGTTAACGTGTGTCATTGTGAATTTAAACAGAACTCAAAGAAGCAGAACTCTGCTGAGAGATTCTCCCTCAATGTCATATGAGGCAAAATGATACCTGTGCAAATCTGTTAAGAGCCATTTCTACAATATGACAACAATGGAAATGATGTTAGTGCAGGTCTATGGAGACATTGTTACAATGTGACGATGAAATAAGATGTCAGAGTTAGCCCGTGGAGACTCTGGTACTCTGTCGAGCCAAAATGGTGGCAGTGCAGATTGGAGTGGAAGGACATTGTAACATCTGATGTGAAGCGGTGTCAAGAAAGTTCTACAACTGCAATGAAACAATCACCTTCCCTTCCCCTTCTCCCAGCAAAAGAAATCTCATACACACTATATTTCAGTCACAGTATATTAAAGGCATAAATATGGAATAGCAAAGACATTTCCACAGCCCACTAGCAAATGGTAAATCCCACTGGGACACATTCATTATGGAAGGAGCTAGAAACAAATGGTTTTGTGCACTCCTCTACAGTACATTTTTGATCCTGCTTACCTCTGTAAACCACCCCAGGGATGGGTAATATTTGCTTTGGCTCTTCTTATTGTAACTGTCCCAAAATGTAACTTGATGCACTGGGCCTGTACTTTATTCCCTAGTACTCTAATCTGTGTGTATGCCAGAAGTGTACTTGACAACGTAGTTTGCACAAGGGTAATCCCGTCAGTGCAGAACCTAGTGCCATGTTTTGCACTTGCTCTCACCCATAGCAGTGGTGCCTGATGACCAGTTCCCCTGTGAGCACTCCTATACTCAGTCCTATGGAAAGTTGTTTTTGAAGAGCAGAGAAGAGATCCTGCTCTGTATAAAGCAGAAAGGTGTTGAGAATACATTTACTAGAAACCCTAAGGCATTTTGCATGTGTACTGTGACTGTAATGTGCAGCCTTAGCGCCTCTTTCTGTTGCAATCAAGATCTCTCTTGCTACAAGAGCAGTGGTAGATGCCCCACTGTTAAGGCTGAAGCTAGTTCCCCTTTACAGGCCTGACTGAATTCCCATTAAAGCCGAAAGGCTGCCACTGATTTTGACAGCCATTAGATCAGGTCCTAGAAGTCACATTTTCAAACCATTCCTACTTTGCACCAGTAAGAAACCAATTGTCTTGAATCGTTGCATAGTGCCTCTTATCCCTAGGTAGAGGCTTTCTGGGAAATTTTGGTAAAAATCAGACTTAGAGTTTTGAAGTTACGATGCTCCAGAAATGCAGCTGTAATCTGCTTTTTTTTTTTTTTTTTTTTTAAAACAAGAAACAAACCCATGATTCTAATGTTCTTTTGTCTGATCATGTCTTCAGAGCAGGGTGGATTGATTTTAAATCATGATTTAAGTGAAAAGCCTCAATTTTAATCATCAATATGAATCAACTTTTCCATTTGTACTTCAGTTATTTTCAAAGGAGAGGTGCATTCTCACTGGTTGACATAACCATTAAAATATGTTGGTTTACAACTAAATAGAGACTTTACGCTAAATTTGGTACATCTTTTTGCTACCTGGGAGGGTATACTATAACTAGATCATCGCTTAAATGTATATAGCTTAATATTTTCAGATTCTTATTACTGGTAATTAATTGTAAATTTTTAGTATGCTAGAAAATGGTGAGTGAAATATTTCTTATTTACTAGATAATTAGCCTTTTGCTCATGATTTGTGTCAAGCTTCCTTAGGATGGTAACTGGAATTTAATTAAACACACAACAGCATATAATTTTTATTTTTATTAAACTAAACAAGCCCTTAATGCAGGACATGACCTATTGTGCCATATTTATAAAGCTTGACCTCAAAAGTTAGATTATCTCTTTTTTTCCCCCTGATTCTTTCATTATCTGGAAAAGCAGCCTTGAACTCGGGTTTTGATAGAGGCTCATGGATTCAGCATATTTTTTTTATTTTAAGAGATTATAATAAATTTAGGCCTTAATATATTTCATATTTAAATTCAGATTTCATTTTAAACAGGTTTATTTTTAAAAAGAAAAACTTGTTATAACTTAAATAACAAAACAAAAAAATCAGTTAAAAAAAAATAATCATCATCCTTTTATCCACCCTGCTTCAAAGTGGCTGGAGTAGGGATTCTGCATTTATTTTTCTGGCTATGCTGGAGGACCTATTACAATAGTTTTTGGAGAGTTAATAGGAAGGGAGATTAAAAAGCTATGAAAACCTGATGAGTATAAAGAGCAGCGCCTGTGGTGTAAATGTTCATGACTATGAACTGATCTTCTGGCACCAGCTGCTGGACTGAGGTGGGAGGAAAGCAGGGGGAAATGTGGCAGGGCAGGAGTCCAAGATGGGGTATGGGGAAAGGGCAGGGAACCAGGAGGGACATGTGCTGGAGGGGGTAGCAGAAGACTTCCTGGTCTTGAAATGGGGGGATGGGATGGAAGAGAGGACTTTGAAGGAGATAGCAAGAGGGGCACCAGAAGGATAGCAGAAACTGGTGGGAGGGGTGAAGAGACTCTAGGGAATTCCAGGTGTACAGAGGAGGGGAAGCATAGAGAGGAGATGGAAGGAGGGAGCAGGGAACTGGGGAAGACCTAAGTACGTGGGTGCAGTTGTCATGTGGAAACCCAGAGGGGACAGGGAAAGGCAGAGTGCTTAATACTTTTGCTTTGAAGGCATAACTATTTACTAACGTTTGGAGGGCAGCCTGCTTTGGCAGCTTTTCAGAAGCTCACAGAGCAGGGCTGTCCTCCTTCAGACCTTTTGCACTAACCAGCCTCACATTTTGTTGCTCATTTAAACAACAAACCAACCCAGGGAATTTCATAAACGAGACACTTTGTTGCAAAGAGTTAATGCTCACAGTTGGAGGCAGCGTGGCCTACTGGATCAGGTATTGGACTGGGTGGATCTGTCATTGACCTTCTGTGTGACCTTGGGGCAAATCACTTCACCTCTCTGTCTCCCCCACTTTGTCTTGTCTGCTTTCCTTGTCAGTGCAGAGACTGTTTTTCACAATGGAGCCCCAATCTTGGTTGGGCCACTGGGCATTCCTGTATTACAAACAATGAATAATGTTTTTCAGTAGAGTCCAGCTAATGCCCCAAACCAATAGGACACTTTTGTTGTTGTTGTTGCAAAAATTCTGTACCACTTGAAAGATTTAAATGTCCGGAAGCCACCTCTTCCGTATAATCCTTCGTCACCCACTCTCAGCCCACCAAGTGTGCACTTCCCATCCAAATGTCAACATTTCCTCTTAAGAACCTTTGTAAAAAGTATACGAAAAGGGCAAAATAACAAATTGCTGGGGTTTTATCATCTTCGTGTCCTTAGCCAAAGGATCGTAGAAGTTTGTTGTTTTGACCTTTGCATGTATTTTTGCAAATTTTACTGGGAGTTAATGAGAAATTTGGCTGGGTTGTGTAAATCAGCTGGAGTGAAATAAAGTGCTGAGGGACTATATGTAGGCTTGGGAGAATTCTGTTTTTTTTCTTTTATCATTTTGATGGATTATCAGTGTTTTTAAGCATTTCCCCCCCCAATTTTATCAATTTAAATTTTCACAGCTGTGCAAAGTTATGGAGGGTAAAACTGTCAGACAATAATTAATGGCAATAGATGTTGAGATTCAAAAAGTTAAAGCTTAACTATTAAAACACAAATGATCAACATCACATATCAAACAAAACATACAATGTAAAGAATGTTAACTCAAACTCTTAAATTCTCAAGCAGCATTTTTCTTACTTTGGTCTGTGTGTATACAGTGAAATCGACATTTACCAATTAAAAAACTAATCCTTCCAACTCTAATTATATGGCAACGGGGAACTAGCCGGATCTCTTATTGTAGCAGGCAGGCAGTGTTCTCCTGTGAACGTGAACCATTGCCAAGTGGTTTTGATTCTGCTGGGAGACGTTAATATGAACCTGCTGTGACTCACAGGCGCAAGAGGCTTGTAATTCTGCTTGGATATAACGGAGATGGGAATGATGCTTTAGAGAGCAGGGAGGATCTAGGGTGTGGGCTGAGCAGTCATGAGGGAGGAGCCCCCAGAGCAGCCTAGGCTGGGGAAAGGTTTGAGCTGAATTTTCTTAATTTCTGTTAATGGACACAAATGCCAGGAAGGGGTGAGTTTTCATGGCATAGTAGATGAACTATGTTTAAGAGCCTGGTGGGGAAAGGCTCAGACTCAGAAAGGGGGATGACTTTTTTTTCCCTCCTTTTAAAATCTAATGCTGTTGTTGCTATCACTAGTTTTCTGAATCTGCAACATTCACCTCTTTTTAGTGAGCAGGATGGTCTTGTGATTAACATGGAGTAATGGTCTCAAGTTGCAGTGGGGGAGGTTTAGGTTGGATATTAGGAAAAAGTTTTTCCTAGTGAGGTTGGTGAAGCACTGGAATGGGTTACCTAGGGAGGTGGTGGAATCTCCTTCCTTAGAAGTTTTTAAGGTCAGGCTTGACAAAGCCCTGGCTGGGATGATTTAGTTGGGGATTGGTCCTGCTTTGAGCAGGGGGTTGGACTAGATGACCTCCTGAGGTCCCTTCCGATATTCTATGATTCTATGCTGGACTGGGACTTAAAGTATGGATTCAATTCATGACGCTGGCTCAAACTTTTTGTGTGACCTTGGTACTTAGGCTCTGGTCCTGCAAACTCTTGGGCACATGCTTGACTTTACCCACCTGAGTAGCCCCATGTGGGACTGCTCATATGCTTCAAGTTAAGTATGTGCACAAATATTTGCAGACTCCCCGGGGTCTTGGTTTCTTTGCCCTCAATTCCCTATCTGTAAAATGGAAATAGCCGTTCCTTTGTCCGTTACGTCGATTTTTGCTCATTTGTTCTTTCATTATTGGGATATATGACTAGTTTGTAAATTATTGATTGATTTCAGCTCTTGCAGTTTCCAGAGACAGAAACAGTCACAATCCAAAGAAAGTCAGAGCTTCTGCTATGGGTCTTTGACAACGTGCAACAGGCAAATGACCAAAGGAGAGTGGGGAAGGACAAGGTAATTGCAAAGACAACCCATTTGTATAAACTAGTAGTAACAGTGGTCTGAGGAGTCAAAAGTGAATCTCAGAAAACAAAATAATAATTCTTCTAACTCAGAAGTGTGTGGGAACTGCTGACATGGGGTGCATCTGCTAGGGGAACCAACAAGCCTATATACCCCTTCATCGGGGGGCACCAGGCTTTCTGGCATGGAGGTCTGAAATAGCCCTCACCTGGACCTCTGTCCAGCAAAATACTCAAGAATGTGCTTAACTTTAAGTATGTGAGTAGTCCAGTTGGTTTCATCTGGATCTGGGCCCTGAATCAGGCCCTTGTGAATCACCATGGTAGCGGCGCTCCAATGCACTGTGTAGTTGCTGGAAATGCCAAGAGGCCATGAGAGCCTTGTTTTAGACAGTTGCTTATTTTCATTTTTAATAATAAAAGAAAGAAATACACTTTATTTGAAAGAATAAGTCAGTGGTACTCTCCCCCCACCCCCTTTACAGTTCTTCCCCTCCTTTCCGTTTCCTCCTCCCACCTCCTGTTTCCTTCTTCCCACCAGAATCCACTCCCTGATAAATAACTCACCCTGTCCCATTTTTAGGCTTATGGTAGATACATTTGCATGGATCCATTTAAAAATGTTACAGTGGCTGAAAATATTCATTAACGCAACAGATGTTACTAGCCTAGTAGGCTGGTTGGAGTAATAGGTTAGGGGCTTAAGCAGCAATGTGCAGAAGGGGGGTTATGGGGATCTCCTTGTTAAAGCTTTGTTACACAGCTAAAATGCAGATTGGGATGATTTTCATGTCTCTGATGGATTCCCGCCTCCCTGCCCTTTCCTTCCGTGCATCTTCATCCTTGGGACATGGTCTCTCACTATGGGGACCATTTTTTCTTCTTTTTTGTGTGTGTGAGTAACCTGTTAAAATGCCCGCAGCACATCACTTGGTGTTAGTCACTCTTGAAAGGCAGCGATCCAGATTCTACTCTCAATTACAAGGGTGCAACTCCCATTGACTTCAAGAGGCGCTTCACCCATTTATGGTAACCGAGGCATATCCAGGGGTTTTATCACTTATTCCAAGCATAATTCCCAGATTGTGCTGTCTCATGTCAGAAACTTCAAAACAAGATGTTTATAATCCAGCCTTCATGCTGGCGGATTATGACTTGTAGTAAAAACAGTGTGCATAGATCTCATTTCACCCAGACGCTTACACACATCGTACATGGGAAGAAAAAGGTGCACAACAAGCCACACGGTAGGGAAAAGAAATGCCAAGTGAACCAAAAGCTGAATGTTATGGGGGGAGGGATAGCTCAGTGGTTTGAGCATTGGCCTGCTAAACTCAGGGTTGTGAGTTCAATCCTTGAGGGGGCCACTTAGGGATTGGGGGCAAAAATCAGTACTTGGTCCTGCTAGTGAAGGCAGGGGGCTGGACTCGATGACCTTTCAAGGTCCCTTCTAGTTCTAGGAGATAGGATATCTCCATATTTTTATTTTATTTATGCTGAATAGCTAGTTCTCACTGAGACAAGTCACTAGGCCAATTTGTAACCATAATTGAAGACATTTGTCCTGTGTGACATTTGAGTTGTGTGGCAATGTATGGGTCTCTGTATGGAATAATGTAAAGTGTATACAGCAAGACCCTGCCAGTCAGTGGAGGAAATATTGCTGCTCAGGAGACTGAATTGTGGCTTATACTGTGGCTTATAAAACATGGTGTACTGGGCTGTAAGCATTTCCTCTGAATGTGAAACTGTATTGCAGCATAGAAGAAGCAAGTGCAGATATGTTCTTGTCAGAGGAGAAAGGAGAGGGAAGCACCTCACATTCTCTTTAATATACATGCGCACACACATGTTAGAGCTGCTTGGGAAATGGGGGAGGGAGGGAAATAGTTGTTGAATTAGGAGATCTATGAAGCCAGAACTCTCTCCTTTGTTTTTGTACAGCACCTTGCACAATGGGGTCCTGATCCTGCTTGGAGAGTTGGGGAGCTGCTGTAATACAAATTCATTATTGCTATTAATTATTGTCTTGTGCAAGTATTTCACTGTAGAGTTCCATAGTTGCTTAAAATTTAGACACTGAAACTAGTCAGTGAAGTCCAGAGAGAGAATAATGCTTTAAGGCTAGGTTCTGTTGTCCATCGCCCCAAGGTATTTGTAATAATAACCCCTTCAAAGTCAGTGGTGAGTTGCTATTAGTTGGAATTGTGCAATTGCAAGAGAGACTCAGTTCTGAGATACCTTAGTAACTCTGTGGCAGTCATTGGAGATACTCCATATTTACAGCATGTAACTGGGACCTTGATCTGGCCCAAAGGGTGGAAAATGCCTCCAAATCTACTTGTCTTCCAAATTGCCCACTTACTTCCCCTTTGTAATAAACCAGCCCCAACCCCTGAGATGATTCTTGAAGAGATGCAGAGCAGTTGCTTGGTATATGGACAGTAAGTTATAATCAATTCCCAGTATTGTGTTAAGTATGGGGTGCGTGCGTGATGTGTTTGGCTGGTGAAAAGTGATTTTAAACATCCTTAAGTGAATGGAGGGCCATCCAATGTTAGCATGGACACAGGATTCAAGGACACTGCTTGCTCCCGGGTGAACAAGGGACTGACTTCAGCTTCATTTCCCTCAGGGCAAAAGTTGTAAGAGTGGGGGAAGCTGCCTTTTGGAAGGTTGGCCTCCCCACTGGGGTTGGCGGGGTGGGGGAGACAAGGCTGGACTCCCAATCTCTGGGAGCTTTCAGTTTCCTTTCTGCATGTTAACTTAGTTTGCTTCCAGGTGACAAACGCTATCCCTAGAGGAAAAGACTTTGCTGCCTGTGTGTCTTCTGCAGAGATGTTCCACTAGTTGACAATCATCTGTGGAGGGGCTGTGAGTTACTGAGCACCCTCGACTCATACTGCTCTCAATGGGAGTGGAGGACACTTAGCACCTTGTAGAGTCAGGCTTTTAAACAGGCTGAGTTAAGCACCACCTCCTAACGTAGTATAGTCACTATTCAGCCATTTGTATTTGTGCGGCCAGAGGTCAAATGGGTTGGAAAATTAGCACTGGGGAGAGGAGGTTCTGCGAAAAATGTTAGGTTGTGTGTGTGTGTGTGTGGGGGGGGGGGGGGTTGATAGCTTCTCACATTTCCTCCTTGCCCTAGTCTCTGAGTATGCATGTGTGAATATAAGAGTTCCCTCTTCTTTCCTTCTACTCTGGCTGTTGGCTCCTGGACAATACAGTATTTGCATGTGCTCCTCTATGGCTGTGACTGACTTCCCAAGCAGCTGCAATCATTAGAGGCAAGCATACAGCATGTCTCCTATGCCACAGCACGTGCAGTTTTAATCTCCTGCAAGGCAATATTTCTTATGATGAGTGGCAGGTGCCTTCATTATTTGTCAGCTAGATACTGATCAGCACTCTCTGGGTACGTCTACACTGCAACTAACCACCCGTGACTAGCCTGTGTCAGCCGATTCAGGCTCGCAGGCCTTGGGCTAAGGGGCTGTTTAATTGTGGTGCAGACGTTCGGGCTCGGACTGCAGCTTGAATTTTGGGACCCTCCTGCCTCTCAGGGACCTAGAGCCTGATCTTTGCCAGATGCTACAAATGAGCGACATCTTCCCAGCCAATGAGTGCAAATGACAACTGTGGTGCACACCTAGCTCTAGCCCCCAAGACAGGAGTCGTGTCTCTGGATCGCCCATGTGATACCATGTCATCCACGACCCACCACATCAGGTCGGTAATTTTAAATAAAAGCCCCATATTGGTTGCACTTACACATTTTTCTTTTCTACCTCAAGATTAGACAGGCTGAGTCCTGTGTGAGTGGCCTTTACAGCAATCAAAATAACCGTTAATAGCTACATGTAATAGCAATAGGTCATAATTAAAATAACTGCCAGACAAATATAAAGGTAAAGCCTGTAGGTCCTAATCAGTCTTTTTTTAAAACACAAAAAACTGGATGGGGCCCCTAAAATATTCTTGGAGACTGGTTCTTGTTACCCGTAGATCATTTGTGGGGCAGGATACTGGGTGTGTAAAACCTTTTCTTTCCTTCCTTTATAGCCTAGGGACTCACACAGAGTCACAAAAGAGGGATAGTCCGGTGGTTATGGCACTAGCTTAGGACTTGGGGAAACCTAAATTCAAGTCTCTGCTCTGCAACAAACTTCCTGTGTGACCTTGGCAGATCATTGAGTATCTCCGTGCCTAAGGCCTGGTCTACACTGGGGTGGGGGGGGGGGGGGAGGAGATCAATCTAAGTTACGATCTAAGTTGACATACTTAGATCGACTTACCGTGGTGTCTTCACAGGAGAGCACTCGGGGATCGATTTATCGCGTCTAGACTAGATGCGATAAATCGATCCCCGCTGGATCAATCGCTGCCCGTCGATCCGGCGGGTAGTGTAGACATACCCTTAGTTCCCAGTTTGTGAAATGGGGATCATAGCACTTCCCTACCTCACAGGGGTGTAGTGGAAGGCTCAGACTTTATAGCAATGGATGCCATGTAAGTGCCAAAGGTAGATAGGTAATGCTACAGTAGAGAGAATGAACTAAAAATGTTTTCTCATTCCCAGGGCCATGTGCTTCTGCCATGCAATCTGAACAACCTAATGTAATTTCTGAGAAAAATGTTCCTTCCCATCCTGTTGAGGAGACTGAAGGAGAGGGAGATACCGTGTCATTCCTGTCAGTGCGCTAGGGAATGCAGCCACTTTTATTTTATTTTGATATTAAAGACATATTTTAAAGAAATGTCAACTTGTGAGTTGTCACTTTTATGATAAAAAAAAGACGTTTTCGCCCCCATCCACTCCCAGGGGTAGTTTCAAGAGCAGCAAGGAAGAATATGTCGTGGGTTAGCTTTTAATTAATTTTAATTATTTTGAAAATGATGTGCACTGTACTCTGATACTTAGTGGTCAGCCTCTAAATTCCCCCTGGATTGGGATCTGCACTCTTGGCAGTGGAGTTGGGTATTATTGCTGAGAAATATTGTTTCGTTTAATCTTTCTGGTAGATCTAGTCTCCAGCTGACACAAGAAGCAGGAAACACTAAAGGCAAAATTCTCTTCCCTAAGTGATCTGTGCACCTCTGAGATTTCTAATGACTACTCTGCACTCCCTCCCCAAGGAAATCTTCCATTGCAGTGAGTTGCATAGGGACTGTGTAGTACATGCCATATCTGAAATAAGATACCATGTCCACAAAGCACTTAAACCCACGTTTAAATCCCATTGAATTCAAAATTCAGGTTAAGCCTGTGCCTACGTGCTTTGCTGAATCAAGACTTAAGGGGGAGTGTGTGAGGAAGAAGTTTCCTGAACTTATCAAGAATCACAAGAGACTTCTCCTCCAAAAGTGATATGATTAGAACTTGCATCTGAAGAAGTGAGGTTCTTACCCACGAAAGCTTATGCTCCCAATACTTCTGTTAGTCTTAAAGGTGCCACAGGACCCTCTGTTACTTTTTAATGATTAGAACTGTGCCTGGCCCTCTGAGACTGGAGAGAGACTGCACTATGTGGTGTAGAGATCGGCTGCTATATCAGGAATGGATCAAACCCCAAACATATTGGGGTAAATCGTCAGCTCATGCAAACTGTCACTGCTCCATCGATGGAGTTTTGACGATTGACAGCAGCTGAAGAGCTACCCTGGTTCCTAGCCCTATTCTGAGTGCATTGTACTTACCTCTGACACATGCTGGTTTGGGGGAACAGAGGGGTGTGTTCCTTTTTTACACTTTGGCAACGCTTGTGTGGTTTGTGGTGCCAGTGAAGCTGAATTAAATAGCGTGTGGGATATACCATAGAGATCTGCAGCATAGTTCCAAGAAGGGAAAGCTTGGCTGAAATTTGGCATATGAAGAGAGGATAGTGGATTTGGGACCGAATTCAATACAGCCAAATGATTGTTTTTGTATTCTGGCAATGCCTGCAGATCCCCACCAGCTTGGGACCCCGTTGCGCTAGGTACTGTACAAACATAGACTACAAGGCAGTCCCTGCTTTGGAGAGCTTACATTGTAAAAGACAAGACAAACAGCAAAAAAGCAACTTGATGCAAGTCCAGTCGAGTCCCTTCCTGGTTTTCCCCTTCTCATACCAAACCTTCTCCCTGTGCGTGGCTGCCAGTCAAACTTCTTCATAGCCCGTGCTCAGCTGCACCTGGATTCATACCCGTTTACAGCAGTGAGTAATTGGATCCTTTTATTTTCCTTGCTTTTCAGTCAACTATTACTCTCCTAAAAAAAGTACTACTGTATTGTCAGATTACCCCCTCCAGGTATTTTCCCTAGTAGAATTCCTTGGGGCTGATCCTGTGAGGTGCTGAGTGCCTTCAGCTTCCACTGCCTTCAGTAGGAATTGAGAGCTCAGCACCACCAAAGAGGTACTCAGGATCACACATAATCAGGCCTCTGCACTGATTTTTCTGACTTCCTAATTCTTTCAATTAAGACACAAAGCAATTCTTTTCTAGTGTCAGTACAGTATGTTGGTAGCACCAAGGGAGCCTCATAGAAATGTAGGGCTAGAAGAGACCTCAAGAAGTCATCAAGTCCAGCCCATTATGCTGGCATAGAACAAGGTAAAGCTAGAACATCCCTGACAGGTGTCTGTCTAACACAGTGGTGGGCAACCTGCGGCCCGCGGGCCACATGCAGCCTGTCAGGGTAATCTGCTGGCAGGCTGCAGGACAGTTTGTTTACAATGACCGTCCGCAGGCATGGCCGCCTGCAGCTCCCAGTGGCCGTGGTTTGCTGTTCCTGGCCAATGGGAGCTGCAGGAAGCGGCAGCCAGCACAGCCCTGCAGCTCCCATTGGCCAAGAACAGCGAACCGTGGTCACTGGGAGCTGTGGGTGGCTGTAAACAAACTGTCTTGCAGCCCGCCAGCGGGTTACCCTGACAGGGGTTGCCCACCACTGGTCTAACATGTTCTTAAGAATCTCCAATGATGGGGATTCGACAACTTCTGTCGGAAGCCTGTTCCAGAACTTAAACTCTCCAACTATAAGGTAATATCAGACCTAAATCTCCCTTGCTGCAGATATTAAGCCCATTTCTACTTCTCCTACCTTTAGTAGACACTGACGACAATTGAAACAGCCCTCTTTATAGCATCCCTTAACATACATGAAGACTAATCAGTAGTAGGGCCCTACAAAATTCACGATCCGTTTTGGTCAATTTCACGGTCGTAGGATTTTAAAAATAGTAAATTTCATTATTTCAGCTATTTAAATCTGAAATTTCACAGTGTCATAATTGTAGGGGTCCCGACCCAAAAAGGAGTTGGAGGGGGGATCGCAAGGTTATTGTAGGGGGGGTTGCGGTACTGCTACCCTTACTTCTGCACTGCTGAAGTTGGCGGCTGGCAGCTGGAGAGTGGGGGCTGCTGGCCGGGAGCCCAGCTCTGAAGGCAGAGCCACCTCCAGCAGCAGCGCAGAAGTAACGATGGTATGGTATGGTATTGCCACCCTTACGTCTGCGCTGCTGCTGGCGGCGTGCTGCCTTCAGAGCTGGGTGCCTGGCCAACAGCCGCTGCTCTCCAGTTGCCCAGCTGTGAAGCCAGTGCAGAAATAAGGGTGGCAATACCGCGTTGCTCCTAAAATAATCTTGTGATCCTTTCTGCCCCCGCCCCCCCCCCCCTGCAACTCCCTTTTGGGTCAGGATCCCCAATTTGAGAAATGCTCCCTGGTGAAATCTGTATAGGGCAAAAGTACACAAGACCAATTTCACAGGGGGAGACCAGATTTCATGATCCATGATGTGTTTTTTGTGGCTGTGAATTTGGTAGGGCCCTACTAATCAGGTATCCACTCAGTCATCTTTTCTCAAGACTAAACATGCCCAGTTTATTTTAAACCTTTCTTCATAGGCCAGGTTTTCTAAACCTTTTATCATATTTGTTGCTCTCCTCTGGATTCTGTCCGATTTCTCCCTCTTTCCTAAAATGTGGTGTTCACACAATACTCCAGCTGAGGCCTCATCAGTAACAAGTACAGCATGGCAATTATCTCCAGTGTCTTACACATGACACTCCTGTTAATACACACCTAAAAATATTAGCCAGAATATTAGCCTTTTTTGCAACTGCATCACACTTGTTGACTCTTATTCAATTTGTGATCCCTTCAGTGCTTAATTTGTAATGAAAGAGGTGCTGGGGCTCAAGCAATTTTTTTACTTTCATAAGTGACATGGCAAACCCAGAGATGCCAGGGCTCAGCCCTGGCACACATTAAGCATTGGATTCACTATAACCCCCAGCTCCTTTTCAGTAATACTACCACCTAGCCAGTTATTCCCCATTTTGTAGCTGTGCATTTGATTTTTTTTTTCCTTCCAAAGGATAACTGCAAAGTACTTCACTTACTGAGTTTCATCTTGTTGATTTCAAACCAGTTCTCCAATTTGTCAAGGTCTTCTTGAATTTGAATCCTGTGCTTCAAAGTGCTTGCAATCTTCCCAACCTGATGTTGTCTGCAGATTTTATAAGCGTACTCCCTTGTCCAAGTCACTACTGAAAATATTGAATAGATTAGACCCAGGACCGACCCCACTAAATACACCTTCTCAGTTTGAACGTGAACCATTGATAACTGCTCTTTGAGGACGGCCTTTCAACCAGTTGTGCACCCATCTTATAATAAGTTTATCTAGACCACATTTCCCTAGTTTGCTTATGAAGGAGACTGTGTCAAAATCCTTACTGAAGTCAAGAAATATTACATCTACTGTTTTCCCCCATCCACTAGACCAGCAACCCTGTCACAGAAGGTAATTAAGTTGGGGTTTGGCATGATTTGTTCTTGATAGATCCATGCTGGCTGTTCCTTAATCCTATTATCCTCTAGGTGCTTACAAATTGATTAATAATTTGTTCCAGTTTCAAAGTTAGGCTGACCGGTCTAATTCCTGGGGTCTTCTTTGTTCCCCTTATTAAAGGTAGATACTATGTTTGCCTGTCTCCAGTCCTCTCACACCTTACCTGTCCTCTGAGTTCTCAAGATAATTGCTAATGGTACCGAGATTGCTTCAGCTAGTTCCTTAAGTACTGTATGTTGAAATTCATCAGGCCCTGCCAACTTGAATACATCTAATTTACCTAAACATTCTTTAACCTGTTCTTTCCCTATTCTGGCTTGCATTCCTTCCCCCTTGTTGTTAATATTAATTGTTGAGTATCTGGTCACCATTAACCCTTTTAGTGAAGGCTCCAGCAAAATAGGTATTAAACACCTCCGCTTTCTTGATGTCATCAGCTATTAGCTCTCCTTCCTTGCTAAGTAGAGGACCTACACTTTCCTTCACCTCTCTTCTAATGTATTTAAAGAACCTCTTCTTATTGCCTTTTATGTCCCTTGCTAGGTGTAACTCACTTTGTGCCTTAGCCTTTCTGATTTTGTCCCTTCATGTTTGTGCTATTCTTTTGTACTCCTCCTTAGCAAGTTTCCCATGTTTCCACTTTTTGTAGGATTTCTTCCTGATTTTTTCAGGGACATTAAAAAGCTCCTGGGGGAGCATATTGGCTTCTTCCTATCTTTCCTTCACATTTCTGCCTTTAATGTGATTTTCATTGAGAAACTGCCAGCTCTCCTGAATGCCTTTTTTCCTTAGATTTTTCTTCAATTCCTCCCTGTTGGTCAGAATCAAATCGAAAATGGCCATCTCCCCCCCCTCCCCCCCTGTTTACTTCCTAAAAGCGATCCCCAATACAGTGCAGGTCTTGGGTTTTGGATATTTCTGTTATTCTAGCAATACCTCATCCACTTCCTCTTCCTGATTCAGTGGTCTATAATAGACATTTACATGACATCACCTCTATTTTTCATCCCTTTTATCTTTAATCTTTACCCAGAGACTTTCAGCTGGCCGGTCTCTCACCTCCTTGTGGACCTCAGAACAAGTGTATATTATGCTGATGTATCATGCAACACATCCTCCGTTTTTATCCTGCCTCTTCTTCCTGGACAAGCTATACCCCTCTCTACCAATATTCCAGTCATCCGACTTATCCCACCAAGCCTGACACCAATTAAGTCATAATTTAGCTTATGTACTAATTCCAGTTCTTCCTGTTTACTCTCCTTCCATACTCCTTGCATTTCTGTATAGACACCTAAGATATCACGCATATTCCCTCACTTATTTCCCTCTTCCTGCTCCCATGACCCTATTGTAATTTTTCATGTCTCCCCACTCCCCCACAATATAATGCCCTCTGTTAAGGTCACCTTTTTGGTGCTTACCTGTGAGCTTTTGTCACCTGTGGGCTCATGACGCAAACATCCCTGATTTTCAGTTTGATAATGGAATCAAACAGGGAAACATTCCAAGACATGGAAACTTAATGTCCTTTCTGTTACATTTAAGGTTCTGAACAATCTCTCCTTACTGATAGAGGAAGTTCAGCTTTGGCTAAAATTGCTTGAAGGAGGTATTAAAATTATATCTTTGCGCAAGTTCCCATTATGCATAAGATACATTCGTTTGGGTGCAGATTACTGCTGACCTTTCATTGATGCTATGGGGAAAAGGGATTTCATGTGTTTTACGTCAGTACCACAGTTTAGCTGCGGAGTGGATAAATACTAATGCAACTGACAAATACCCTATTAGAGCCCACTGATACTCTATTATGGTCTAGGGCCATTTCCAATTTGGATGAAAACTTAACAGGCATCATAAGGTAATACTAGTGATGTCCTTTAATTTCAAAGTGCATTACAAACTATGCATCAAAAATCTCTTCACCCACTACTGAAATAGTCACTTCTGGCATAGAATAGAAGAGCTGCTTAGCAAGTAGATCCTTTAAGTCATTACTCATGGAAATAGTCGCATTGAAGTCAGTAGCTGCCATGGCAACTTCATTACCACAAGTGGTCATGGTCTCCATCTTATATCTCCCCCAAAAGGTAGCATCTCCACCAAAGCATAACCCTTTCAGATGCTATGCTGGTGCATTAGTATCTCAACTCATGCTTGTTAAATCAATGGTATGATTTCCTGCACTACCTTGGGTTTTCTGTTGGAGGACTATTAGCTAAGGATCAGCCAGGCCTGACTTTGTACAGCAAACAAAATCTGAGTTTTCAGCCTTAACTGAACAGAGGAGAACAGCAGCTGTGCCTAACATGGTTGTGGTCAGTCAGTGTGTTCCATTCCTGGTCTGCATATCTTGGATCAGGTCCTTATTTTTTCTTGGCATTAATTATTTACTAGTTGAATGGCCAACTTAGTTTCAAAGTTGTTTAATTTAATGGTGGGAGTTGATTTAACCTGTCTCCCGCAGTATTTACTGGGAACCAAGGTTTGGAGGTTATCCATCAGTGGGAGGGCATCAGCCAAAGACAGAAAATACATGGGGAGAAAAGACCCAAAGGGAAGAAATCTGTTCTCTGTCCCCAACCTCCAAAAAGAAGCTGTAGAGAGACCCAAAGAAAGAAGAGAGGAAGACAGGAGAGGGAAAGGAGACATACAGCTACATTCTTTGTAAAGATTCAATTGCATAAATTATTCTTCACTTCCTTCTCCTAAAAGCACTGTTGTCATGTTGCATTATGCCTCACCCATTCCACTCCAGAGGTGGCTGCACTTAAATGGTGGATAATGCAATTAGTGTAGACATCAGGCCAAATTCTGAACTAACCTACACCCAGAGTGGCCTCAAGTAAATGGGGATCACAAGATGAGGGAGTAAATCAGCAAGGAATGGAGCCCACAGTCTGTGAAGCTTCTTATTATGGAAGCTGCTATATAAACGTGGAAGTTACTCTTAGTCCTCAGTTCTGTGCAAAATCCTTAGTGGCGCAGTCTGGAGTGGGGAGAGGAGATGAATCAGTGCTTCAGATCTCCTGCAGCCCTGGTCAAGGGTCTCATTGCAGGAGGCAGGCATGTTTTCTTATTGGATCAGGCCCTTAATTATAAATCCAGTTGAGTGGACATTCCTGTGGTTGGAATGTCCATTTTTCACAGTTTCATCAATTGGTGCAGTGTGCTTTCATTCGGAGAAAATTACAGTATTCAAAAACAAAACAAACGTGTGGTGCTATCACAGGAAGGCTAAAATGGGAAATGGACATTGATAATAGTCAGGGCTCTTTCTTTATATTTCCTGCAGTGGGAAAGAGTTACGATTTTGCTGGGAGTCTTTTGCTGTGAGAGATTCAAATACTCGTAACTCATATTCAATAGTAGCCCCATTGAAATCAGGCCCACATGGTGGAACCCAGAAGCCTAACCCTGCAACTCTTCCAGTCTGTTTACAACCTAGCACATGTCATTTGGGTGCTGACTGAGATCACAAGCAAGAGGATTACTCACATGAGTAGAGGTTGCTAGATAATACCCTTGATTGTCAGTGCTGGACTGTTCCCATCACTCAAAAGCCTCACAAATCCGTCAAGGCTTGATATGTTTGCACACGTGTGTGTTGGGGGGAATTATTGGAAAAATGATATTTATTATATATGATTGTTGGCAAATAAATAAGGTTCTTACTTCCTCTGCTGTGCGAATGCTAAGACGGTTTTTTCCTGTGCCTTCAAACCTGGTGATTAATATAACAATTGTTCCCCACGAATGACAGCAGTATATTAAGAGTGAACCCCATGTCAAAATAAATTGACAGGTTATTTTCAGGTCATAGGCCAACTCTTCTCTTCGTATATAAATATATATTTTACAGGGTAGAAGTATTTCCAGACTTGAGACATTTCCAGTGTTTGGTGTTTAAGGCATGTACAGAGACAGATCACATACAAGCACAGAGAAGATTTAAAACATGGGTTCTCAGCCTGGGGGTCATGACCCCCCTGACCGTGCCCTTCCTGTGTTGTTAGATGGGAGGGGGATCCTGGCTAGGTAAGGAACAGGTTGAGAACCACTGATTTAAAACATAGCGGGGAGGGGAAGGGGGGTGATCCAGAAATAACACTATGAAGTGAAGATCCTAAAAGTAAGATTTTGTGAAAGGGAGATAGACCTAAAAGTAGATTAGATGCAATATAGTTCTGCCTCTTCGTGTGACCAGGTGTGTAAGGTAGAGATTATGGGCTTGACCCTCCCTGGTGCAGGTGCAGGGTGTTGCATGTATCAGCGCAAGGTGAAAATAGATAAGCAGCACAGGGAACTTAATCCTGTATTAATGAGATGTGTAGCTGCCAAGTTACTCCCATCTAGTAGCAGGAAGAAGGTCAGAGAGGTAACACATAGCTAAGCCCCTCATGCATGCTGAGGACTGCATTTGAGCGCAGACATGCCCATATTTTACACACCCTACTACTCTTCTCTACCCACAGAGTTGTAAGTATGGGAGAGGGTCCACATAGAGCTTGAGACTTACTCCTGAATAGTGCAGAGGATAAATCATAACCTTACACATTCCCAACCCTAACCTCTGCTCATCTTTACGTAGCTGTTCAGGTACAGCTGGCACTTCCAGCGGTGCCTTCTGCAGTAACTTGCAGAAACTAGTCTGACAAATTGAGCTGCCTGGGATTTTTTCATCAAAATGGTTTTAAGACCCAAAATGGAGGGTTGGTTGGTTTTTTTTTTTTTTTTTTTTTGGTCAAAATTGAAACATTTTTTAAAAGTGTCAATTTTGGCAAAAAGGCGGTGTTTTGATAATGTTGAAATGTCCCATTTCAGCATTTTCAGAAGAGAATGTTTCAATTTTTTGGTTCAAAGTGACTTTTTGAGACAATTTTTTTAATATAAAGTTGAAAGTGGAGGGGAATGTTTTCATTTTGATAAAATGGAACAACTTGATTGACCCAAAATGAAGAAAAAAATTACTTTATTTTGTGGGAAATTTTTTCTTCTGTTGTGGAACAGAAAATTTTTTGAAATTGCAGAATTTCCCACAAAATGGAAAACCTGGTTCCTTAATAACTGGTTAGAAGATAAAGCCTTCATGTGTGACCCAAGCAAAATTCAGCACTTCTTTGATAAGGGTCCATCTTGATTCAGGAAATCTTAAATAATATGCAGAAACATTGAACTTTCCCGGGTATCTTTCTAAGGTACTTATATGGCCCTATAGACAAGTGGCCGCCTCATGGCGCCCCCTGGTGGCCTCAGGGCAGCTGTGCATGCAGTCCTTCACCTCAAGTTTCCTTTCTTGGATCCCCAAACAAACTTGACACCGGGTTTTTTCCTGTCCAGTCACAACAGCCCTCCTGGGGATCTGGTTTAATAACTTAAAGTTCAAAACTAAACAAAAGTCTTCACTTCAGCATAGCCCAAGCTTCCCTGGTCTGGTCTGGTCAGGGTTCCTTACTCCCAGCCCTTCCTAGCTGCAGCAGGTATCCAGGTCTTCCCTGCAGGAGCCTCTCTCAGGCTAGTCTCACTACATCCTCCTGAGCTCCCCCGCCCCTTACAGCAGCCACCTCCTGCTCTTTCCAGGAAATGGCCTGATTCCCCTCAGGTGGGACTCATTCTGTAATCAGGGTTGGCGTGACCCCAGGCTCTCCAGCGCAAGGCAAGCCATCCTGTTACCGGCCCACAGTGTCATAGTATTTGGTACCTCACGGACTGGAATGTATTTATCCTCCCAGTGCTCCTGTGAGGGAGGGAAGGGCTGTTATCCCCATTTTACAGAAGGGAAACTGAGCCCCGGAGAGACTCAGTTACGTGCCCCTGGTCACACAAGGAGTCTGTGGCAAAGTAAGGAACTTGGGTCTCCTGAATCCTAGACTAGTGCCCTAACCTCTGTGTGGTGCTACCTTTCAATCCTGAGGCAGGAGCTTCCCAGATGACCGCTGCCCGATGGCTCCTCCCAGAGGGAAGGGAGGGAGCTGCATTCTGACACATCTTGAGAGGGAGTCTTTCCTCTCTCTTTTATTAACTCAGTTTATTTGCATTAATTATTCCCCTGGCTGTTTGTTCATGGAGTACCCTGGAAGGGGAGAGACTTTAAAGTGACCTGGCTGGAGGGCCTGGTTGGAGGAAGAGGTAGACCACTGCAGAGGCGGTGCACCCATCGGCAGAAGACATCCAGCCAGGGGTCGGGGGCAAGGGGGAGGAGAAGAGCTGCTACACCACACCTGGCCACAAGGTGGTGCGAGCAGTGAGGCACCCCCTTCACACTTTCCTGCACACTTAAAGCAGGATTGTAAACCATTCACACTCCTTCCTGTGGACGAAGCTCAAGGGACTGCTAAGTAAAATGAAACATATCACATGCTTTTCTGTGGCAAATATTAATTATCTCAGGAAGTTTAGGGCCTGATCCTGCTCTCACTAAAGTCAATGGCAAAATTCCCATTGATGTTAGTAGGAGATGGCCAAGTCCTTAATTACTATTTTTAGAGAGAAAATGCTTGATTTGGTTTTCCAGAGCTTTTGGGGTACAGGATACCTGTTCTGGAAGCCTGGAGTGCAGAATCACAATAGAGATGGACCTATCAATCTTTGAGATTCTCCCCTCACATCCCTGGCTAGTTCCCATCAGTACGTTTCCTGGCACTTTGTCTAACATCATTTTAAATATCTCAGCTAAGTGATGGGATATGCATGACTTCCCTTGCAAGAATATTCCACTGTGCAATAGAACAGGCTAGGACTTCTTTCCCTTTGATACTCAACCTAAACTTTACTCTGGTTACTTTCATCTGAGTATTCCTAGTTATGCCCTCTCGTTTGAGATGGGAGAAGTCAGGAACCAGAATCTAAACCAAGTCTCCCACATGAATGAGCTGCTCTTTAGATTCATCAAGAGAACCTGGTGTGCTCTGATGGAAAAGCCCTATAAAACTCAATAAGGGTGAAACCAACCCACTCATACAGAAATGTATTAGGGTTCTACAAAATGACTCTGAAGATTCTATAGAATTTCTTTAACAAAGCATGGAATCCTTTCTGTGGTATATTTTTTTTTTATAACTGTCCTTGGAATTGTATTACTGGGATGTAATTCTCTGTTAAATTCTATAGGATGGTCCAAAAACCTGTAGAAAAGACATCATGCTCTATGAAATTCTATAGAGTTTTTCCATAGGGGCGGCTGCAGCTTGTGCATCAGCATTTGGAGTTGCTGAGCAAGCATGTTTGAGCAAAAGAGATGTCTGTAAATCCTTAATTAATAGGCAAGCTGCAAAGCATCATCCAAAAGGTTGGTATCCAAGGTGACTAGATAGGGCGGTCCACTAGTCACACCATCTAATCACCAGAGTCCCAGTGCCTACCGGCAACTCTAGAACTGTCAACACCATGGCATGTGAGACAGGTGTCAAGAACCTCTGGATGAATGTTTCTCACAGCTTGGGGCTTCATCTGTGAGCCAAAGCAGAGGTTTGGGAATACCCATCTGTGTGGTGGTGGCATCCCATTGCCTTTTGTTTCTTTAATTGCTAAGGGCTAGATTGTACCGTTTTAGGCACAGCCTTGGGTTGGTGATAGCAGCAGGGTCAAAATAAAATATTTAACCTTGTTGCCTTGGTTTCCTCATTTGTCAGCTGGGGGCAACAATACTTACCTACCTCCCAGGGATCTGGTGAGCACTAATTCGATAATGGGGCTCTCTCTTGCTCCCTTTGAATCCAGTGACGGATCTCTCCTTGATACCAGTGGTGTCCAGATTGGGGCCAGTGTTTGTAATGCTTTGGAATCTGAAGATGTCACATTCTAGGGGTTCAATTCAGACCAGTGAGGGGTTGCCCTGTAACCCTGGGAGCTTGAAATGCTCAGCTGCTCTGTGTCACAGCCTGGACACCAACAGCCAGCAGGCAAGCATGCAGTTCCCTGAGGGTCATGTGTTGTGCTTTACCTACAGCAGCCTGCCTACAACAGAGCAGCCTCACCGAGGTTTCCACCAGCCTTAGTTACTACTTGCAGAGTGACCCCAACACACCCCCAGTCCCAAATTTCCTGAAAACCATCTGCCCTATAATGTGCAGACCTCCTCTGGAACATTCAGAGGAATAATAAGATCTGTTGCTCCTTTTAAAGAGACAAAAGCAGAGCAGCTGGGTGCTTTAACTGGAGTTAACAATCTCTTCATAGAATCATAGAATATCAGGGTTGGAAGGGACCTCAGGAGGTCATCTAGTCCAACCCACTGCTCAAAGCAGGATCAATCCCCAGCCAGATTTTTGACCCCGATCCGTAAATGGCCCCCTTAAGGATTGAACTCACAACTCTGGGTTCAGCAGGCCAATGCTCAAACCACTGAGCTATCCCTCCCCCAATTCAAACACAGTACAGGGTTGGTTCAGATGAAAAGTAAAAAGTTTATTAACAGAGGTTTTAAGTGAGTTCAGGTACAAGGGATAAAGACAAAATGGTTACAAGCAAATAAAATATACTTTCTAATGGCTAAGACAAGCTACAGCCTTGGTTCAAGGTAGATTTCTTACCAATCTTTTTTCCCTCCAGCCATGGCTAACTTTCTCAGAAGTACAAGGTTTCCTTTGTCTTTCTCAGTGAAGGGTCTTTGCCTAAGCAGGTTTCTCAACTATATTCAGTTCCCAGAGACTTTAACCCCCTTGGTTGAAGGACCCATCTTAATCAGCTTGCAAGAGCTCTGTCCCCTTGTTGTTCAGTGATGGAAGCCAAGATGGCTTCTTCTCTCTCTCTCCCCTTATGTCTTCCCAAATTCACTGTTTTGTCCCCAGACTCAGGGTGTCCTCATGCTGTTCTTCCCTTCCTGCAGGTGGGCTTCCCCTCTCCCTGCTGATGTGTATGTAAATAGGGCTTCCATTGGTTTTGGTCACACTTTGGTTAATTTCATTGGCAGTAGGTACGTAGCTGCCTTCCCTCCTGTCTGGGTGAGTACTTGTTTCTTCCTTTGTTTGGCCACATACTTTAAACCATAATATCAGTGCGTATCCATAACTCTTCATGTAGTGCTAATACTTACCTTTCACAATGATATTTATCAGCAGGGTGTCATTAACTTTCATAAGAGACATTACTTGATATACTTTTATAATACAGCAATATTGTGTACAGTCACTTGATTAAATTACTTATCATTTGAGATTCAGACTCCCTGTCTTTATAGTCTAGTAAGTCATTGAAATGTATTCTCAGATAAAGATCCTTTTCTCCTTCTGGGAAGAGTCACCATGCAGTCTGGTGAAGACTTCATGCTTTTTCCTCCCCTACTGGCGATAGTTGAGTCACTACCTCCTCCCCTTGTTAGCTTGATGGTTTTGTTTATCTTTTATGTAAATTAACCTTCATTGTCTCTGCCTGATAACCAGGCTGGTCAGCCAAGCAAACATATTCCCTTATGTAGAGTGGACTGGGCTTATGCATTGCTTGCCAAGCACATAATTCTAACACATATCCATAACTCTTTGTACACACCTTGTGCATACATCACACACGAATATTAGTGATCAATGATATATTACATGCCATCTCTTGGGTATATATAATGACAACCGTGTGTTAGGTGTAGTGACAACAGTTGCTGATGGAGTAGTGAACCACAAATGGGCTTCTGTGTCACAGAAAGTGTGATTCCCCCCACCTCCCCGCCACTCTCCAAGAGCTTTTCATGTTGCACTAACTCTGCTTCCACTGAGCTGAATGAGAGTTTTGTCATTGACTTCAGTGGGAGCAGAGCTAGGCCAATGTTGAGTGCCTTTGAAAATCCCACCTGGGAAATGTTCTGGAATGATAGCTTATTGCAAGTCAGAATACTTGCAGCAGGTGCCAAGAAGATACTGAGCCACTTCTGCTATGTCCTCGAATGATCTCAGCCCGAGCGCCACATGGACTTAAAAAACAACAACCTGTCTACATTAAAATAAATAAGGCGAAACCGAAACAAGGGCCAAGTGAATTGGTCGTTTCTCTTCACCTTGTATTTTTGGCTGACTCGATTCTATTTTTCCAGCAGGCTCCTGAGCATTTATGCACTTTCAAAATGGATTTAACAAGCACACAACCAGGACTCTTTAAAACCCAATTTCTTGTCACATGTCTCTTCTTCTAAAGATGCTCTCAGGGCTAGAAGTTACGCAAAGATTTTGGGGTTCTAAAATGTGGCTGGCTTTCAAAGAGGGATAAGTTCTTTCACTTTCTCATTTCCGTCAATAAGGCCTTAACCCTGCAAACACTTAAGCACATGCTTAACTTGATCAGCATGTAATTAGTCACATTGACTATTCTTGTGCTTAAGGTTGAGTACATGCCTAAGTGTTTGCAGGATCAGGGCCTAAGATTCCAAACTTCTGATTCGGCAAAGCACTTAAACATGTGCTTAACTTTTTAAGCAGAAGAATAGCCCATTTGCATTAGTGGGGCAACTCGTGCTTAAAGTGAAGCATGTGCCTAGCTGTATTAAGGGCTAACTGAGGACAGAATTTTCCTCACAGTATTTAAAATGACTGCTCGTAAGGGCCACAATTATACATTCTCCTAATTTATACGTTCCAGATATAGCAGTACAGTATTTGTCCCGAACGAGTGCTGGCTTGTTTAGCTGAAAAAAAGCACTTGTCTATTTCGAGTGCCTGTGATTTTTTTCTTTATGTAGTGCAGATGGTGTGTGTCATTTAACAGTGCGACTCAGAAAGGAAAATGCTACCAAACATTTGCTTGGTTATTCCGATGTGTTGGCACAGCAGAGTTTTCAGACGCTTGCCCGTATGTGGGGAAACAAGCTTTCTGTTTCTCGTATGCAGGGTAAACAGCTTCACTTTAAAAAAGTGACTTGCCTTTCTGGGGTGCTGTACGTAGGCAGGGCCTGATCCAAAGCTCATTCAAGTCAGTGGTAAAACTCCCAGTCTATGCCTACGCAGCATTTGGAGCAAGCCTCCCAACCCAGACTGAGATCTGGGCTAGAAAAACAGCTGTGTAGACAGACAGCACTTTGAAGTTGCAGCTCAACCTCTGAAGCCTAGGGATGGGGGTGGGTTTCTAGGCTCTAGAGCTCTAGGCTGAGCTACAGCTTCAAAGTATTGTCTACACAGTGATTTTTAGAGGGCTAGCCCGAGTCCCCCCCGAACCTGAGTCTGACCTGGGATGGGAGCCTGGCTTCCACTCACTGCAAAATGCTATGTAGAGAGAACTGAATTGACTTCAGTGGGCTTTGGGTCAGGTCCATATTTAGTGAAATGCTTTGTAATCCTTGGGGAAGAATCGTGCTGTAGAAATGTAAGATACTTACGAATATTAGCCCTTTTAATGTAGAATAGTAGTCAACCCATAATAACAAATAATATAGTATCTTATATTCCTAAAGCACCCTTTAGCCTGAAGTATCCCAAAGCACTTCATAAATTGCATCCATACAAATCATCCTTTCAAGTTCCAGCAGTTGAGCTTACTCGTATAATCGTATTTTTATTTTGTGTCTTTTTGTAGCACCTAGGACCCCAGGTATGGACCAGGATCCCACTGTGGTAGGTGCTGTACAAACACAGGATACCAAGCCAGTCCCTGTCCCAATGAGCTTGCAGTCTACGTACCATAACTGGGACCAAACTTATGTAACCCACTGGTTAGTGTGTGTGGTACTGGGCCCCCTCTATGCCCAATCCACAGAAGATATGAATCTGTTGTGGCCCTAACTACGGAGCCACGGCTTTTTAGCTCAAGCTGTAGCAGTTCATACTTTTAGCTCTGGAGGTCTGCAATTCAGTCTCTGGTGAACAACACGCTCACCTCCTCCCCCTGTCTCCTCCCTGGCCAGTGCAACCCCCTTATTAATGGTCTTTGCTCAGAGGATCACCTGGCAGCAACTAGGGGCCCATGTATAACTCGTATATCAGTGTTCAGGCCTGTGGAACTGGGCAGTGGGCTGTTCCCTGGTCTCTTCTTTTTCCTGCTCCAGCGTATCACCCTACACTGCTTCTCAGGCCCTTTTTTCTTGCCCGCAGAAGGGATAGCTGCAGAGCAGCATTTGGCCATAACGAAGTTTCCATTTATTAATAACACTGGGCCAGATTCTCTCCCCCTGTTCTAGTCTTCACTGCCCAGCTTTTCCCTGGACAGGGGACTTTGCAGCTGCCATAAACCAGGGCCAAGTGTGCCTGAGCACCACCATTTCTCACTGGGCGTAAGGTCCCCTGGAAACCATGGCCAACTGGTGCAAGCAAGAGCAGCCCCTAGACTCCTCTAACAGATGCCAGAGTTGGGGCATCTTGAGAATCAGGCATGCGTAACTGTTTCCCTAACTGCCCTCTCTTCCCTTCCCTTGCGCTATGTGGATTACAGCACAGGAGAGAATCTGGGCCGCTGGATCTAATTCTGCCCTCAGACACTGAGGGTGAATCCTGTTGGACTAGAATAGGAGTCTCTGAGGGCAGAATTGAGCCCTTTGTTTCTTCACCTGTGAAAAAAACTGTTTAGAACTAAAATCTTCTGCAATACAGAAGAATCACCTTCCATTTTATCTTCCATGCAACTCTTCTCGGTGAGCCGCCCAGTAACATCCAGAGCAATAGTGAGAATGAGGCAGGGTATAAAAATGCTGTTCAGGTTCAGCTATAAATTAGCCTCTGCATTCTGCCTCTCAGCCTGGAGTGATTTCCAGATTCATAATGTACCTAGCCAGGAAGCGTGGAGCCCAGAGGTGTTTTAACCTTCATTTTGGAATGACCAATCTGGCAGCTTCAGTCACTCTCAAGTGGCAACTCTAGGCTCCTGCAGAGATAACGGCTCAGGTAATCACACAGGTCCCAAACTGTGCGCCACCTTATGTCATCAGGGCAATTTGAAAATCAATTTGATGTCTGTCAGGGAGGCAGCATGGCTCCCACAGGACCAGAGTGACATGCTGGGTCCACTCATTAGAATTCAGGGGGCAGCATTTTGTGCGAGCCAGAGGCTTGTGCAGTATTTTTCTGGGAAAGTCATAAAAATAAAGCATTACAATCATCTCCCCTAACTAAAGGCAACAGTAGCACGGACCACAGCCCCGGCCCCGGCCTGTTACACAGCTGGATTCTGTTTGGGCTTCAGAGACCGGTAAAGCGAAGGGCTAACCACAGAAAGTAGTGTGATGAGCAAATAAGAAAGCAGACGCTGCTACCCCCTCATTTCCAACACCGGCATGAGGGGGGGCTCTTCGAACAGTGGTTTAGTCAAGCGGTTAGAAAATTTGAGGTCAAAGTCTGACATGACTAGTGATGAATTTGAAGGCAATGGAAGAAAGGCAGCAAATGTTATGAGTAGGCTGCATGGACTGACTCCTGAGGAAAGATTAAAAGTGTTAAATACCTCTGTTGTGCCTAAGTGACAGTAATGGGGACATAATTACAGTCCACACAATACTGGAGGGTATAAGAACCAAAGATAAAGAGAGATTGTTCAGAGTGGGGGAGGATGGAGTCATATGAGGAGTAAGGGGATGAAAGTAAGCAAAAGAAAGTACAGGCTTAATTTGTGGATACTGAGATCTGTGAGACTTTGTAATCTATGCATTATATTAGACACCTTCTACATCACCGGCTATCATGTCATTCCAGTTTATCACCCTCTGTTTTCAGTATAGCTACAATTACCTAATAAAGGGCAGGATTCTCCTCTCATGGATACTGGGGCAAATGCAGAATAATTCCATTAAACTCAAAGAAATCATAGTGTAACTGACATCAGAATTAAAGCCCACAGAAGCAACTCTTTTGAAAAAACAGGGTTGCATTTTGTAACACTTATTATAAGGGAGGGTGTCAAACATATGGCTTGCTCCCTGTATTGATATTCAGGATAGTCAGAATCTCAGTAAGTACATTTCTAGCCTTGAGGGTTGCAGAGTTAACCTTACAAATGGGAGTGCAGCCGACACAATGTCATCTTCCTGAGTCTGCCGGCAGCCTGAGACAACAATGGAAAGTGTGAACTCACCTGCCTCCTATTCATCTCATTGAGATGCCAGTGATTTAACTCCCTTCTAGATCATCATTTCCATGTTGATTATTTTAGTATGGGAAAGGGAGGCTAAATTTTCAATAGTTCTACTAATTTTGCATGCCTGACTTTGAGTTCCCAGCATGAGACAGGCATCTGGTTTTGAGAGGTGCTTGCCACTTGCAGCTCACGTTGACTTCAGATAGAGTTGTGGGTACTCGGCACCTCTGGAAATCAGCTCCTTAAAAGTATTTCCATATCCCACAGAATGTATGTTACATCAACTAAGGGCAGGTTACACACAGGTTTTTTGCTCTGATTTAAACCCCTAATGTGGATACATTTAAAATGTCTGAACCACCTCTAAACCAGTTTAGCTTAATCCAGTAATTTCCCAAATTGAACTAAACATGTATAAACACTGCATTTTTGTTAGGGGTTTGAAATCAATGTAAAATCACTTTAGTTGCACTGGTACAAGTTTTCTACTAAAGCCCTGAGACCTCCTTACACACACGTACGTAAATGAAACGTACACAGCATTACACGTTGCTTCTGGATATGGCCCGTTTGACCCACCGCTGAAATTAGATCATCATATTTATGGAAAATAAAATAAAATGAGCCACTCTGTTTCCTGCTGCACTTTCATTTTCTTCTCGGTGCTGTTGGAGCAATGTTTGCTAGGGCTCGTGCCCACTTTTATTTCAGAGTTCATAACGTGTAATTGTGTTCAGGGCCAAATATAGGGAATGGAATTCTAGGGTGGGCTGCCGGCCTGTCACACAACAAAGCCTCAGAAAGGGTGTTGCCTCCTTTCAACATCCTCCTCCATAACCACTTGATCTGGTTGCGTGGTAACCCAGTGATCGTGCACAATTTACCTCCCCACCCTCCTCCCTTTTAACCCCCAGTCACCGCAACTGGCCTGATTTAGCCACTCAGCCTCTCTGGTTAATGTCAAATCAGCAAATGATGTTTGTTGAGTTCTGTATTTCCTTGCCGAGTTGGGGGGGGGGGGGAGTGATCCGAAATATGGAACGATCTGCTGCATGACTGCACTCACTTCTCTGCTGATCTGTAGAGGTGACAGGGAATAGGGAAGAGACCGTGCTAAAGTTCTGCAAGTTCAGAATGCATGGAACTCCTTCCGAAAGGCAAGCAGTGAGTTAAGAAGAGTTTAAAAACTGCTGTGTTGACACAGAAAGTCATTCTCCGTGCAGAAGCAACCTGACTCTCTGAGAGGGAATGCATTTGCAATGCAATTCTGCATTCTCTCTCATTTCTAGAGTGCCCGTTACCATAGTATGTAAGGGCCTGATCCTGCACATATGCATGGGAGTAACCTTATTTCTGTAGCAGTCCTGTGGATTTCGTGGGAGTAAAGTTACTCATGTGCATGTTGGCAGGATTGGGCCCTAAGTTAGTATGTAACGACACACGCAGGCATACCCACAGCTATGTGTATCCTGAACAGCGCTAGGAGAATAAGCCTTTATATGTGCCCAAGTAAATCTGGGATTTAGGGCTGGGAGGCTCAAAGGATCTATGAGTGTTAAGTGTCCAACTCCCACAGCAAGTCAGTGAGAATTGGGCACCTAATCCTTTCCTAGATCCCTTTTGAAAATCCCTGTCTAGATGGCGAGAGCTGCTCCAACAAATTACGGTAGGTGTAAAGAAGGAAGCTGGGTTTTCCAGTTCAGGCCTGCTGAAAGCAGCAAACGTCCTCCTTTACAATGGGTCCTGCCCATTGATTGAATACCAGTCTGTTTGAAATGTACCGGAGGACATAAGCACCGACTCCGTGAGTGCTCCGGGGCTCAAGTACCCACCAAAAAAAAAAGGGGGGGGGGGGGGGGGGGGATGCTCAGCACCTGCAGGGCTGGATTAATCTTTTGTGGGCCCTGGTGCCCCTGCTCCTCCCTGGCTGTACTCTGAGGCCCCACCCCTGCTCGGCCTCTTCCCATCGAGGCCCTGCCCACACTCCGCCCCGAGGCCCCGCCTGTCGCTTGCACAGCGGAAGGGGATGGAGAGGAGCAGAAAACAAAAAAACCAAAAGTCAGCGCCTATGCCAGAGGACACCACTCTAGAAATTCTGTGCTGATTAAAAGAGTATAATGTATAAAATACAGCCATGATCTAACATGTCGGAACAGGAGTCAAGAGATCCGGGTTCTGTTCTGGGCCGCGCCACACATCTGTTCTGTGACCTGTGGCACGTTAACTGAATTTCTCTGCAGCTCAGTTGCCCCTTTGGAAAAATGGGGATAATACCCATGGCACTGGGTGTAATGGGCCCTGGTTCATTACTGTTCGTAAAGGTGCCCGAGGGAATAAATAGATTGTTCATTATTAATGATTACATGATATTACTGTTTATTGGTGTTAAGATTTGACAGGAGCAGAATTTTTCCCCAGCGTGTTGTGTAACTCACAGGGATTGCCGATGGGAATTGTTTGAATAACAAGAGCAGACAAGGAGCCTGCAAAGTGTTTAAAGCCGGGGGAAAAAATAAGACTAAATTGTACCAAATCTGGCAAAGCAGCAATAATGAAATTCTACAGCGGGCAGTGGGAGGGCACCCCGACACAGTCAGCAGAAATGAATGTGGGAGCATAAGACTGCAGTGTCCTCCTTTAGGGAGCAACTGGGAGTCTTGGGGGGAGGGGGCGATTCAAGCTTTAAGCTTCGTTATCCATGCAAAAGAACGTGTTGATATGTGTGGGGGCGAGAGTTTCCTCAAAGGCCTGTGACCTTGCTGTGATTACCACTACTTTCCACAGTCAAGCAGAGTGACCAACTAGTCTCTCTACTACTCAAAGGAAACACATGTCTAGGAGCACATGGGCGGCATGTGACCTCCCCCTCCTTTGGGGAGGCTAGCGTGCTGGCCCCGCCCCTTCCACCCAAGGCCCCGCCCATACCCCTCACTGCTGGAGGAACCCTGGCTGAACTGCCCTGCCTCCCGGGCCGCTGGTCACCCCGAGCACTGGCCACCCAAGTCTTGGCCCGATTCCCGGGCTGCTGGCCCGACCCGAGACCCCACCAGCTTTGGGGGAGAGGAGGACCAAGGGCGGGGCCTCAGGGCAGAGCGTGGGCAGGGCCATGGCTTGGGTTTGGGGAGGCTTAACTTCCTCTGGCCTAGGATACCCGCCGCCCATGCTAAGAGCGGGTAGACTCTGCACTTGGAAACCTATTCTGGGGAGAGCTGCTGTTCCAGCTAGGAAAACTCTCTGTGCATCCAAAGTTATGTGAGCCTTGGGGTGGGTGAACTCATGGGATGGGTACCATGCTACTTGCAGTAGTGCCCTTGCGTCCCATTGCTCGGGGCCCTGATTCCTCCATCTGCTTATCACCTGATGTTTCTGAGCTGCCTGAAATGTTGGCCTCCTGGCTCCTGCTTAACTGGCCTCAATTCTCCTATGCCTTTGCCTGCTGCTCCCTTCTTCGCTGGCTGCTCTGCCGCCTTTTTCCTGCGTACAGGCTGGCTGTTAGCCGTTTCCTTGCCTCGAGTGCTGTCCCCTTGCTTCCTCTGAGGCTGCTGCTTATGCCTTCTCTTCTGTTTCCCCACCCACCTGACCAACCGCAGGGCCACCTGTGTTCTGCAAGCAGCAGCAGAGGCAGTGGTACTGTATTCCTGGGTTTGCAGCAGGGCCGGCTCCAGCATTTCTGCCGCCCCAAGAAAAAAAAAAAAAAAAAACGAAAAAAAGCCGCGATCAGCGGCAGTTCAGTGGCAGGTCCTTTGCTCCTAGAGGGAGTGAGGGACCTGTCGCCCCCGAATTGCCACAGGTGCCGCCCCTCTCCCTTGGCCGCCCCAAGCACCTGCTTGTTAAGCTGGTGCCTGGAGCCGGCCCTGGTTTGGAGGAAGATTACAGTTGTTCATTGTATTCATTCAGTGTGTGATAGCGCATGGGCTCGAGCCACAAAATTCAGATCCAGGTTTCAAAAGCCTCAAAGTTCCAAGGTGCTTGGATCTAGGGTTTTGGTTCAGGCCTGTATCTCTGATTCAAGGAAACAATGAGACTTGGTGTCTTCCTTCCCTGGACCTCAGCAGGGAGCAAAGGCTGGGAACTAGAACTGTGCAAAAGGTTCGCAACGCAACCTGAGAACATCCAGAAGTCATGGGGCTCTGTGTTTGCTGGCAGCTCGTTTGGACCAGCTTCGTAGAACAGTGCGTGATCCCTACCTGAACGGCGAGGAGTTCCCAAATCTGGGCCTGTCTATGTTTTCTTGCCAAATTCATGCTTTAGATACAAAACCAGGTGGAATGGGCTGGTTTAACTGAATTTTGCGTTGAATTTTCAGATTCCGTCAAACAAGACTCAAAGGTAAACTTGAGGGGCAGAGGGGTGCATACACACACACACACACACACACACACACACACACACACAGAGAGGCATGGAACCTGAGTGAGGCATAGCACAGCCCGTTTGGGGGTAGAACTGCTGCGATTTGCATAGCTGTGTTTAGAATCCCCAAATGAGTGAGAGCTGGAGCCCTCCTCCTGACTATGCCCAGAACCCCAATGAGTCACACCCTACACCCTCCTGTGTTCTGATGCCTTTCTGATTAAGGAGATCCTTGCTGCACCAAGGTGCTGCTCTGTATGCCGCTGCTCCTGTTCATTCCCTTACATTTCAAAGGCTGCCCTACGGGAAATTCCAGAAGACTCCATTCGAATCCTTCAGCTGATCTCTGGGGGTTCTAACTGGCTGACTAGTAGCCCCATAACCGGCAGTCGAACACGCCCATCCATTGATCTGTCCCAAAACCTAGTTGTGACCTGGAGGCAGTTGAAAATGTTGAGCAAGAATTTCCAGTAGGTCGGCGTGGCAACGACCTTGCTTCTGATGAAGGAGAGATGGACGTAACTGGGTGGAGTCTACCAGAGCCACTCTGCACAATGTGTCCCGGGGGTGTGAGTGAGTCACTGCTTCTCCCTCCCTCCCGCTGTAGTGAACACGCCCCCTCATTGGTCCTGCCAGTTGGGCATTTTAAAGTTAAGTTTGGAACCTGAATTTGCCTCTCCCCTCAGGAACGTATTGGTGTGCAGTCTCTTGGGGTATGTGTAATTCCCAGCCTGGGTAGATAGGTATGCGCTAACTCTGCTTGAGCTAGCACCTAAATATAGCAGTGTGGGCAGCGGCTCGGGCCAGTTGCCTGAGTGCAATCCCGCCCGATCCCTTGGCTATGTGCTTGGGGGGCTAGCCAAAGCCGCTGCGTGAGTATGTCTACCCAGGCCGGAAATCACCTCTCCCAGTTCCTGCACAGAGGTAGCCTTGGTTTCTTCTTGATAATCGAGGTTTAGGATTCCCAGCCTCAGACATTCTTCTCATCTCCAAGTCTAGGTTACCGACTGGCACTGCTTGTCCCATGCTCTGGCTTTTAATGTCTCCTGTGATTTGTAGTTGATGCTGGTACTCAGCTCCTCCTGTTCCCCATTCTGCGTAGCAAACTGGATGACATTCATACTGGGGGGCTGAATACCAGCTGATCCCTGAATACAAATATCTCCCAAACCCATACAGTCTCTTTGTGTTCGGGGCTGGAATGGGCCCCCTCACTGTCAGGCCTGGGGTTTGTTGATTAAGTTGGTTGGCCAACGGCCATTGGGTGGGGTTTTCAGAAGCACTCAGCACTACCTTAGATCTCAGGGAAGGCAGCCACCAACTAGGGCCTTCTTTCCTCTCTCCCCGCTTCCACCTCAATGAGGGCTTTGACTCATCTGACCTGCAATTTACCCTTAGTTCTAGCAATGGGTGGGAACGGGAACTGCTCTGATCCCGAAGCCCACCGGGGACATCAGTTGGTGGCTCCTTCACGGAGCCGTGAGCACGGGCGTGTACTTGGCGCGGTTTACCCCTATCCCAGACACCTGCCCCTTTTGCGGCGTGAGGGAGACCCTGGTGCATGTTTACCTGGAGTGCGCCAGGCTGCAGCCCCTATTTCGGCTCCTCACGGATATTTTGTTAAGATTTTGGTTGCCCTTTTCTCCTCACCTTTTTATTTATGCACTCCCTATCCGTCGCCCCACAAAGTCGCGGGACCTCCTGGTCAACCTCCTTCTGGCCCTAGCGAAACTGGCCATCTATAAAACCAGAGTGAGGAGGTTGGCCGATGGAGTCTCCTGTGACTGTGGGGCGTATTTCAGGTCCTCCGTTCTTTCACGTATCCGGGCAGAGTTCCTCTGGGCGGCGTCCACTGGCTCCCTTGACGCCTTCGAGGAGCAGTGGGCGCTGTCCGGGGTTCTCTGCTCGGTATCCCCGTCTGGTTCGCTTCGTTTGACCCTTTGACCTCACTCCTGTCCCCGTTCTTTTATTAGTTGTCCCCCGTAATTTTTTGGTCTCCAGGTCCTGTGGACCCCCCCTTAGGCTGGGGGGGGATCCTTTAGCTTCGCCCGCCCACTTCCTGGATCCCAATAGGTCTAGCAATGGGTGGGAAGTGAGTGAAGACAAAGCTTAGTTGGGTTCAGAGATTCTTACCACTGTGTCTAAGCCCTGTGTCAATTCTCCACTCCCACTCTTCACCAGCACCCATGGAGCTATAATGCTGACCAATTATGGATTTTGCTTCTGCCAGAAGAGGTGCAGCTGAGGTGCCTTGATGGCCAGCCGCTGTCGTCTTTGGGCCACCGCAGAGAAAGCAAAGGAGAGGGGAAATGAGCTGAAAGGAAAAGGAAATCGAAAGGACATTTAAATAAAAGAACCAGCCATAGAGTTTCTGTTGCCAGCAATAAATCAGCAGTAGAAGGTTCAGACGGAGGCACTGTCTCGCCTGGCAGGTGAACCCTAGGCTGCCCAGCCTCGGTAAGTGCATTGCCTGTCAGTGAAAATAGAAACACTGAAAACTGACTGGCAGGGAATGACAGTTAAAAAAATGCATGTGTCACAGAAAAGAGCTAGATCAGCTAGAAACTTCGCTTTTGGCTTTCCTTCACAAGAGCCTGTGGGTTATACGAGCACTTCTATTAGAGTGTAACACATGGCGGTCACTATGCAGCACTCCACAGCCACTAAGAACTTTGCAGACACAGAATTCAGCTCCTGCTGCTCCAAACTATGGACTCCAGACCACCTGAGCTAGAGGAGAATCTCCAGTAGCTACCAACAGTATAAGGCTTTTATGACACAGTAGAAAAGTTCTGATAAGCTTTTCCTCCCATACCCGCCATCTGTCCCCAGGCTTAGGGTTGTGTGCCTCTGTGCACCAGGCAGCCAAAATATGGTGAACATCAGAGATGTAACTACACTGATATAGCTGCAAATGCATCAGTGTACTCCATAGCTTGTACTGGTGCAGTTCACCTGCACGCAAACACACATGCTGGCACATGCCCTTCTTTTGCGGTTTTGGACACTGCAGGGAAATAGTTAACATTTGGTTGTTTCAAACATATTCCCTGTTGTCTGGGGAGGTTTCTGTCTGTGCAGTTAGAACAATTACACTCGTAGGTCTGCTCTTGTTATGAGGCCTGTTTTAATGAGTGGAATTGTGTCAAATATGAAATTGCATAACTACTAACTGTGTTATGTAGCCTATCACTTAAATCAGCCTCTGTCCCGGGTCATTGGAGGGTAGCTAATGTAACAGCTGTTTTTTAAAAAGCTCCAGAGGTGATCCTGGCAATTACAGGCCAATAAGACTAACTTCAGTACCAGGCAAATTGATTGAAACTATAGTAAAGAGCAAAATTAACATACAGTGTTGGGGAAGGGTCAGCACGGCTTTTGTAAAGGGAAATCATGCCTCACCAATCTATTAGAATTCTTTGAGGGTGTCAACAAGCATGTGGACAAGGGTAATCCAGTTGATATAATATACATGGACTTTCAGGAAGCCTTTGACAAGGTCCCTCACCAAAGGCTCTTATGCAAAGTAAGCAGTCATGGGATAAGAGGGAAGATCTTATCAGTAACTGGTTAAAAGATAGGAAACAAAGGGTAGAAATAAATGGTCAGTTTTCATAATGGAGAGAGGTAAACAGGAGGATCTGCCAAGGACCTTTACTGGGACCATTTATGAATGTGCTGAACATCACTTATCTGGAAAAAGTGGTAAACAGTAGTGATACAAAGTTACTCAGTTACCATCAAATCTGACTGCAAAGAGTTACAAGGGGAATCTCACAAAACTGGGTGATGGGGCAACAAAAAGGCAGATGAAGTTCAATGATAAGTGCAAAATGTATCAGTATATTAAAAATACATAAAAGAAAATAGACCTGGGGTGATTTAAATATTCTCCTGTAGCATCAGACAACCCAAGAAGAAGAGTGTGTACTAGTGTGCCAGAACCAGAAAGTGAAACTGACTATAAACAGAAAATGAAACTAACCAGTTTAGTTTCAATATCACCAGTGAGAAAATGTGCAAAAAATAAATAAATAAGCAAACACCAACAATGGCGAGAGGTAAATTTTATGCTTAAAATGATTTCAGCTTTAATCATCTAAGATGTTTTTACCCTTATGGAAAAGTCCTATAGGATTTAGTAAAGATAAAACTAGTGGATTCTTCAGAAATGCAATAGGGATCTGCAGAAGCTACTCTAAAAGTTTAAAGAATGTAGGAGATAATGATCGCTGTGCCATGGGTTTTTGAACCATCCTATTGTTTTTCTCTATTAAATTTTATAGGAAGGTTAAAAACAACCTATAGAGAGGTGCTATCTTCTATGAAGTTCTATAAGATTTCCCCGTAAAGTTGCTTACAAACAGTATCACTACTGCTATAGGAGAGGCTGTGTGGTCTAGTGGTGAGGGCATTGGATTAGGACTCAGGACCCATCTCTTGGTGTGACCTCACACAAGTCACTTCACCTCTTTGTGACTCTCTTTTCCCTCCTACCCATTGTCTCTTTAGACTGTAAGCTGTTTGGACCAGGGCTTGTCTCTCACTATGTTTACATGCAGGGCCTAGCCCAGTGGGTCTCCGATCTCAGTTGAGGCCTCTAGGTGCTGCTGTAACCCAGACAATAAATAATATTAATTCAGAATCTCTCTGATTTTTGAGGATTTAAGGTGATCCCTAGATATTGTCTGAGTATGTGGGGGTGTGATTTAAGTGTGATGCTGCTTTTTTCCCTCCACTTAGATTAAAAATGAGACCAGTTCCATAGCACTGGTAACCCAGAGTTGTAGGGACCTGCACATATTTTAAGAGCTTGTAGGACTCTCTGATCCATCCCATTCCTTCCAGCTCCTACATGGCTGCTGAAAAGGCAGAACTGGGCAAACAACAGTAGCTTTTTATATTTTGATCTTGTAGTTTTGATGTGACTCATAGAAAATAAATGCTGCCTCTTTAAGGATTGGCCTGCAGCTAAGTATAAGGGTGTATTAACTCCACCCTGCTGCTTTGTTAGGGATGTGGCTTTTTTTTTTTTTTTTTTGTGGTTCTTCCCCCCCCCACCATGAAATAACCAAAGTTTTAAAGCAATGGTCCATCAGCATGCAGGCAGAGTTATCTGACTACGTATGACCCACAGAAAGCTAAAAGAGTGGGATCTAGCGGAAACCAAATCTCATCTTCATGTAAGTATTGTGCTCCCTTATCTGGTGCTTATGCAGTTGTTATAATGAAGAGCTTAACAGAATATGTTGCTGTACTTAAGACAACTTTCAGAAAATTCCAGCCTGGTGTTGTGCTGATGTTAGGTAAATCAGGTACAACTATTCTCTGCTTGCAGGTGAATAGCTCTGAGCAGATAGATCTATGGTAGAGACAGGTTTTTAATTAGAACTGTGTACATTGGTAAAAGCTGGGGAGCTGGTGTCACAGTGTATTTTCAATCAGGATGCTTAACGGTTTAGTCAATTCAATCTTAGTTTAGTCTATAGTTTTCTGCTATTGAAAGAGCAATTAATTCTCTCCTCCACCCCATTCTTCTTCAGCAAGAATCTGTTGATTTATCAGCTATCTTTTACAAGTGACGTTTGCTCTGATGTGCATCCACCTGCTTTTTATATGGTTGGTTAAGGGGTGGGCTCTTGCTCATTTTGTGCAGAGTGGATTTCTCTTGATAAGCCAAAGAAACTGCAGGACTAGAGACTAAAAAGGGCAAAAAAAAAAACCCCTATATGCTGTGCTATTTTGGTAGCAGCAAATTGTGTGTTCTACAAATTACTGTTGGTTATGAACAAAATGTGTCTGTCTGTTACCATATAACAATGTTCTGCCTTCAGATTGCCACTAATATATTTAAACTTACAATAATACCGATTGAAATCCAGTGCCCCCTTTTTTCTGAGTTCTGATTTATTCCTACCAGCCAATGTCATAATTAATTATACAGCCATAAAAGTTTTACTTCACAGATTGTTAGGCATTTTATTAGAAAGGACTTGGAGTTTAGGTTCTTCCTTGAATAGCTGGACACTTTTAGCTCCCTGGTTATAGTTTCTTTCTTTCTTTCTTTCTTTCTTTCTTTCTTTAATTAACTGTGACACTAGAAAACAGTTTCAAACTGAAGATATACAGGCTGTTTATTCTGAAACACACAAATGTCAGCCCAGAGATACTGTAAGTATTCAGAAACCACAGTGAAGCATTTGATGTATATACCTTGATAGACACATTAGATTACATTTGAGAAGTACCTTACATTTGAAAAGTTGCCCCACCTAAAATATTACAAATTGACTCTAGCGTTTGAGGCTTAACAGGTTATCTACCAGCTGTAATAAAAAGTAGTAATTTTCATTTGGTCTTTTTTTTTTTTCTGCAGAAGCTGGATAAAACCCAAGATACACATATTCACTTGCGCTCTCTCTCTCACACACACGCAATTACAGTAGCATAGCAGATCCATTGCAAATTTAAGTAAATTTTCAAGTTGTAATATCTAGATAACTTCAAATTACAAATTTCTAAATTCATCTTTAATTAAAGAACAGAGGAATTGCCCTTCCTCTCCTCCCCCCCGCAACTTTCCTCAGAACAATACTCCACCCAGCCTGGAACCTTGTCCCACCCCACCACCACCACATGACCAATAGTCATCTGGCTTGGTACCCTGTCCTCACCTGCCTCTCCCATCAGACCAATGGTCCATCTAGGCTGATACCCTGTCTTCAACAGAGGCCAGTACAAGATGCTTCAGAAGAATACATGCCTGGGATTTGTTGTGAGGCATGAGGCTGAAGGTTAAGACCTACATTTTCTAAAAAGACTACGAATCTTAGGTGTCTCCATTTCTGGGTGTCAAACTTGAGACCTGATTTCCAGAGTCACTAAGCAGCTCCCATTGACTTCACATGGAGCTGTGGCTATTCAGCCCCTTGGAGAATCAGGCCCAACCTGTGACAAGTGGCAAACTCAAAAATGGAGACACTCAGAATGAATGGACTCTTGAAATGGGAGCTGTAACTTAACGCTGGGTGGGAAACTTTTGAGATTTCAGAAGATCTTCCTGTGCCAAACTGGGACACAGGCGAAATCTCAAGAATCTGTAAAAAATTAAATAAAATAAAAATTCAGTTCAGGTCAAGCAGAATGTTTTGTTTTGATTTTGACCTTTTTATTTAACTTTTTATTGTAAATGAACTTAAATTTTGAAGTGAAAAAAACAGAACGTTTCATATCAAAAATATTATAACATCCCATTGACAATTTCAAAACAATTTTATTCAAAAAAAAAAAAAAATTCCTGAAAAAAAAATTGGTTTCAAGGAATCAACATTTTTCCTGATTAAAAAATGGTAAGTTGAAAAATTCCTCTCCCGCTGTACCCTAAATGGCTTCATACACCTCTGGGCTTAGCGTACGCCTCACAACAGAGCATTGCTTTTATAAATCGAAAAAGGGTAGGTGAAACTATGGTAATATGGTTACTAAATCCTGAGCCAGATGATCATGTTCTCCAGAGTAGTCCTTAGCCAGATTTCTTCTTCTGTGAACCTCACTTAATTGATTTAGAAATAGATGCAGATAAAAGAACACTTCTCCTAGTTTCTAGGCACTCTTGCCATCAGAAGTTAACGTTCCAGATCCAAAAGAGCAGCAAAACATACTACAAACCAAAGCCCTGCTCCTGCAAATACTTAAACACGTGCTTAACTTTACTCATGTGAGTAGTGCTATAGATGTCCGTGACCGTGCTCTATACATGTACCGAGAATGGCGAATAAACACATGCTGAAAATGTCACCATACTATTAGCTACAGCCAGTGCTGCTATTTGAGCATACCAGCTATGAGTCTCCAGAACAGATGTTGTCTTGTTCCACTTTCACACCACCCATGGTTTCCTTTCCAACTTCCCCCTGACCCACCTTCTTCACAGACCGCATCACATTTTAAAAAGGAAAACCACACACGCTTTGGGGGCAGGGCTGTAGCACACGAGAGAGGACAGGGGAGACAGGGCTTATTTGCCCTGACGTTTTCATTCAAATTACAGGTGCCTTTTGCCTTGGCGGCTGTGTTTCTCTTACAAGTAAGCGCCTCGTCGTCGTTTCCCCAGTGCTCTCCCCCTTGTCAGGTCTGGGCTTTTTGCTTTCCCTCATCTTCTCCCTGCTAGCCATTATCTGTGCTTACTGGAGTACAGGAGGTCGGCCATTCTGCTGACTGCTTGGGGAGAAACCTGCACTGTGGCCTCGTTCCATTCTGAGCACCCTCACTGCGATCCAGGCTTGGCTCTGCATTTATATAGTAAGGCTGAATTCAAAGGCGAGGGGGAATCCTAGGTCCCTGCCTTTTGTTCAATGACCTCTATGATCCTTCAGTCACCGGGACTCACTCAAAAGATATTATTTACATGACTGCTTCTGATTTTAAAACTCATGTGCTCACAGGATTATTGGCTATGGGATCGGGATAATAAATCCAAAACCAGTCCCCAAAATTATAACAGTGCTAGGAGAAACTATTGTAACTGCAGCTCCTGCCTGTCTTTTTACGTCTTTCTCACTGCTTCCAGCAGAGTTCGGCGACCTCCTTAGAGCTCTGTTTATTTCTTCCAGTGGTTTCCGTAAATGCTCTGAAAATGGGTAATGTCTACTGAACTTCACAGGGTTCTGAAGCATTTCGAGATGGAAAATGCTGTACAGATCTATCTCTCTCGCCCATCACCATTGCGCCCTCATCCATGTTTCATGATGGTGATGTAACATTTATATTGCAGCAGCACCTAGAGGTCAATCAGACAAGGCCCCGTTGTGCTAGGCGTTTTCTGCCCCAAAGGTCGTACAGGCTAAAAGACAAGACATAACAGGGGGATGAGACAAGCACATTGTGGATGGGGGATATGGGTTGTTGAAGCTGAGGTATTACTCTTATTCCATTCAGAAACATGTGAATTTGATTTTTTATGTCTGATGCAGCTTTTTAATACTGATGAATAAACTACAGGTTAGATCCTGCCCGTGCAGACCAGCCCTAATATCAGCAGATCCAGCCACAGGGTCTCTCTCCTATGCAGGGGGGTCTTTGAGTGGAGCAGAGCTGGTGCAGAGGCTCCTAAGCCTTCTCCATGACTGTGGCTGGGGTGTTTGCAGTCAGAGCATGGCAAGGGATTCCTTAATCGTTGGCAATCCCCAGCTGCTGCAGTGGCCCCTTGAGGCTCATGCAGTTTAAAGCAGCTCTCAGGCTGCTCCAGCATGTGCTGGAGAACCAGCCCAAAAGCGACAGGCCCAGGATTGGAAAGGTTCAAGTGAGGCATGAAGCCACTGTGACCAGGGCCGCCCAGAGGATTCAGGGGGCCTGGGGCAAAGCGGGGGAGCTGCGGCGCTTGTACTCACCCGGCGGCGGTCCGGGTCTTCGGCGGCGGGGGGCCCTTCAGTCGCTCTGCGTCTTCGGCAGCACTGAATGGCCCCCGCCGCCGAAATGCCGCCAAAGACCCGGACCGCTTCCGGGCCAGGGCTCGCGGGGCCCCTGCGGAGTCCGGGGCAAATTGCCCCACTTCCCCCCCCCCCCGCGCGGCCCTGACTGTGACGGGGGGCATTCACCTCTTGAGTGCGTCCTAGCAGCTGGGTGTGGTACTGCAATCTTTTTTTCCCATTCCTGGCCCCCCCTGTAGGTTGCTGATCTCACGAGGCGGGTCTCCAGTGGCTCAGCCCTGCAACCAAGTCACACAATCAAAAATGGACCCTTCTACCATGGCAAAGAGTTCCCCAAACAGCCTGTCCTCACCAGGGACTTCAGCCCCATCTCTGGGCCCTTTAATTCCAGTCCTTCGCTTGGTTATCTAAAGGAGCCTTGTCTCCTTCTTGGGGCTTCGGTGCCTTTGCCAGTGTCTGGTGGGGAACCCAACCAGGGACCCTATAAACAGCAGCCACATCCTGTCTCCTTTAATTAGTTGCTGCTGCATTCTTGGGGCCTCTTCCCACCTGGCCCCTTTACCTTCGCCCGTTACCTTAGGGTTACAGTTCTCAGGGCCTCTCTATCGGGTCCAGTAAATGCAGCCCCGTCAAGCTCCTCTGATCAGAGAGGAGCCCCCTTCCTTGCCCCTCTGCTTCCAGCCAGGGACTGACTTGCTAAGGTCCTGCAGCCATCTGAGCCTGCTGGGCTCTGTTTAGCTGCTTCCCTGCGATCTTTCTAAGCAGGCCCGGGGGACCCACCTTGGCGCCCCTCCCTGGGGCAAGGGGCGGTAGGACCGCAGGGACTCCAGCAGGGGGCCACGAAGGGCCAGGTGCACTCCGTCACAGCCACTTTGCACACACCCCTCCTCAGCTGTGCTTGCAGCTGAAGAGCTGGCCCACCGTTTTTAAACAAGCTCTCCCATACCACCGTGACTTGTTCCGTATCAGTGTCCAAGGCCAGATTCTCAGGTGCCGTGTGGCCGCTTTGCATGTAATTTGTAGTCATGGAAACGCAGCATTTTGCCCTGGGAGGATCCCGCCAGAGCTGGCCAATCCCCTTGAGGCAGAGAGGCTCCTACTTTACCCTTCCCGCTGCTGCTGGGAGACCCCTATGCTGAGCCGATCCGTGGCTGTGGTTTTGGCTCTGTGGTGGCATGGCATGTACCATTTGTAAGGATAGGGAAGTGCAAAGATTAGTGGTATTTATTTGTACTGCAGTAGCATCTAGGAGCCCTAGTCATGGGCCAGGACCCCAGTGTGCTAGGTGCTGTACAAACACAGAACAAAAAGACACTCCCCGCCCCAAAGAGTTTACAATGTCAGTATAAGACAAGAGACAACGAATGGATACAGAAAGAGGAGGGAGTGCAAGGAAACAATGAAACAATATCGATCAGCATTATGCCACCATTGTCCACTCCCACCTGCATAACTTGCCCAGAGTTTTCATTGGTTGTGATTTACAGCTGGTAAAAAAAATTGAATTCCCATCCCACGGGAAATTCTGAGATTTCAAAATTTCATTTCATCCCAATTGGGATGAAATGTAGACATCTCAGAATGTTTCGTGAACTGAAATACTCCAATATATTTCATTTCAACCTTATTGAAATGTTTCATTTTGACTTCATTGTTTCCACACAGATTAAATTAGAGTAGATTCAAAATGATGCAGTCCAAATGAAACATTTTGACATTCTCTAAATAAAACGTTTGGATAATTTCCCACTGAAAATCTTGATGAAATCTGTATGTTTCCGCAACACATACAAATTTAATCGAATAAGCATTTTCAAATGTTTCATGGAAACCTACTGTTTTGTGGAAAATTTTGACCAGCTGTAGCTATAATCACGGATTTGGCCCCCAGAGAGCTAGATTAGAGAGAAACATGAGTAAGACAACATCCCTTGCAGTCTGAACTGGTGAAACATATTTTGAATGAAAAATTTCAAACAAATGAAAAATGGCCTTTTTTCAACAACAAAATGTTTTTCTGAAAAATTTTGCTTTTCTTAAAAAAAAACACCCAAACCCCTGCTTTTTCCATAAAAGAGAAACATGGAAATTAAAAAAGGTGTTGTTTTTTTAAACCAAAAATCTTTGCCACTGAAATAGGAAATAAAAACCCAAACTGATTTTTTAAGTTTTAATTTTTCATTAAAAAAAAGATTTTTTTTGAAGTTTTCACAAAACAGCCTTACAATTTTTCAACCCGTTCTGCTTATAACAAGATCTGATGGTGGTGTTATTGTTAGTGGGCCTGATTCTGATTTCACACACAGCAGTATAAATTAAGAGTAACGCTACTGAAAAGCCAGGTGCTGCAGAAATCACAATCAGGCCCAAATTCTTTCCTCCTGAGGATCTCAAAGTGCATTGGGCTGTGTATTTAGGGAACACGGATAGACCACTGGAAAGCCACCACACAACAATCAAACTATAGTTTAGGAACAGGAAGCAACGAATATTTTCCCGTTGGAACTGCAGGTGGAGCTGTAGGCATTATGATGAGCATTATTTATTGAGTGCTTGTTGTTCCTCAAACCTATAAAATGATAAAGGATGGTACAGTGATTAGGACACTAGCCTGAGACTTACTGGGTGAGGATCAATTCCTTGCTCTGCCACAGACTTCCTACATGACCTTGGGCATGTCACTTAGTCTCTCTGTGTCGCAGTTCCACATAATTCCCTACCTCCCAGGGATGTTGTGAGGATAAATACATTTAAGATTGTGAGGGGCTCAGATACTACAGTAAAGTGGGCCATATATGTATCTTAGATAGATGGCCTCTGCCCACGATACTTACAAAATCTAGCCAATCTAAAACCATTTAGATGCACAGAATACACCGAGTGATAATGCTGGCTCAAGCTGGGCAAGTAATCTTGCAATGATCGTTGTTGCTATGCTTTGCAGAAAGACTGTGTTTCAAGTAGGCATGAGAAGGAAAGCTCTCAATTGTCTTTTATAGCCTGTGGATCATAGTTTCATAGAGATTGAGGCCAGAAGGGACCATTAGATTGTCTAGTCTGACTTCCTGTATAACTCAGGCTATTAAATGTCACCCAGATAGTCCTGTACGGAGTCCAATAGCTTGTTAGACCAAAGCATTTCAGTCCTCAGGAGACTAAATTGTTGTGTGCTGTAGGCAGAAACTAGGAGAGACTGAGGGGCCACCAACAGCTAAGACCCCTGCAATGGGCGGGAATTGATTACATAAGACGTGTTCCTAGCAGGTGTCCAGGCCCCATGCTGCAGAAGAAGGTGAAAACGCCCCACGGTTCCTGCCAATCTGACCAGGGGAAAATTCCTTCCTGATCATACCCATAATGCATGAGTGCACATGTAATGCCGACAGATCCTGATCGTCGGCGGGTGGGATCGAACCTGGGAACTCTGAAGCTTAGCATATGAGCCTCTACTGCATGAATTAAAAGCCACATGGCTCTTAGCTAAGGCGGTAGCAGACTCAGGTAGAGACTCTATCTCTAGCTGGGCTGGGTGCCACTAGAGGGGGACAGAGTGTCACAGTAAGGCGACATGGGTTACACACACGCACACGCACCCAGGAGGCCGGGGGCAGAGGTGTGAGAGAACAGGATGGCTCAGAAGAAGTTGTCAAATGAGACTGGGAGAAGACTCCAAAGGGAGAAGCTTGGTCAAAGTGAAAGAGGCGAGAGTATGTAATTCAGTCATGTCTAGGAGAGAACAGCACCACCTACTGAACTACCAGCATCACTCCCTGAAGCACCTACGTCTTCCTCGCCTTCATGTGACAAGACCACAGCCCCAGGTGAAATGCAGTCCTGACATCATAAGAAAGCAGCGTGAGAATTAAAGAGAACTACTAGGATACAGAGCATGGGGAGAATGGTCCAACAAAACTCCAGGGCATTTAACTTCCCAATCAGATTTCCACTTCTTCATGGGCCTGATTCTTTTGTCATTTTTCACCCGGGTAAATCGAGAGTGAGTCCACTGAAGCCAGGGTAGTCACAGCAGTGAGCCACTGGGCGAAGTGTCAGGAGAATCAGGCCCAGTAGTTAAGATCTGGGTTCAATGTCCCGGTGTGCCACAGCCTTCCTGTGTGACCTTGGTAAGTCAGTGAGACTTGGGTGCTTTTACAAATGTTATCCTTAGTTGTTCCAGTTGTTATTTGTGTTACCCTCGCACCCAGGACCCCACTGTGCTAGGCGCTGCACAAACACAGAATAAAGTGATGGTCCGTGTCCCAAGGATCTTACAATCTAAGTATAGGACAAAAGACTACAGACAGACGGAGTAGAAGGGAACAATGAAACAGTAGTGCCAGCCTGATCGGCTGTGGTCTCAGTGTGGCCTCATGGGGTGTTTCGAAGATGGATACCTTAGAGATTGTGAGGTACTTGAGTACTACGATGATGAAGGCTGTGGCAGTAGCTAGAATAGATTATCTGTGTTGCGGCATTGGCAAAATCCACATTCTCCCTCCAGCAGCACTCAGGCCTGGTTTGTGAGGCTGGTGGGCCAGGCTCTCTAACGCAAAGCTCTGTTATATAGATTTCGTTGGGTTACAATTCACACTCCTGTTTTTGTGACTCTGTTACAAGCCTTCCACCACTGTCCGTTTCAGCTTTTATCGTTCACACTGCAAGGCCCTGCCTAGCGTCTGGAAATGCATATGTGAGTCAGCCGAAGAGAGAGAGGCCCAAATTCTGCTCTCAGTAGCCCCCTCCCTATCCCCATTGCCTTAATTTGACAGATGAGGTATAAAAAATTGAAGATGTGCCTTTTGCCTGGCAGCCTGGAGAGGCCGTTGGCATCCCGCTGCAGCCCTAGGGGCTCGGCTCATGGGGGTGGTGGAGAGGAACACCAGAGAGACTGTGCCTCAGGCAGCCTCTTCTGTTGCTGCTCCTTGCGTACGTGAGGCAAGCAGTCTGTTCCCCTTCATGGGTCAGTGCAAAGCAGGGCCACGACTCTGCCTCCTTCAGCCCCCCAGGGTGCAGTGTGTGCAGGGATTGCTAGAAGACCGGGGTGCAGACAGACCTGCAAGTGGGGAGTGGCTTCCCACTTGCCCCGGCAGGGCCCTCAGAGCAGAGTGGGCTGCACGGGCTCTGCTGCTGTACAGCTGCACCTCAAACCTAGAGTGACGCTAATGGCCAGGCTGTTTAGAGGCTTGAAATGAAGCGAGCTGGTAAAACCTGAAAGGAAAAGCCAAGTCACAGAGACAAGAGCATGTAACACTGGACTCCTTCAGATCAGCAGTTAACAAAGCACAGAGAGGCCCCAGAGAGAACGAAGTGTAGACAGTATTGCCAACCCCAAATGTTCAAAAGTCATGAGTCAGGCTCACCAAAAACCAGGAGATTGGCTTTAAAATCTTGAGATTTTTATAAAAATAATAGTGTTCTTTTTATTTGCCTTCTGCTTTTTGAGCCTTTAAGGTGCACCGGGGTCACATTTTAAAGCTTTCTCCACAGCCACGAGGGCTAAAAACTTACTTTCCCCTTAAGAATGAAGGCTGAAATCGTCACCTATCCACCTGACTCCAGGAGCTGGGGATTTAAGGAAAACAATCATTATCATGAGACTCATGACAAAATCATGAGTTGGCAACACTGCATAGAGTAGAGAAGGCAGAGGAGGGCAGGCCGGTGAGCCGCAGACTGGAGCGTGGGTTCCCATCCCCTGGGCAGAGGGAAGACAACATAAGCACACTCACAGCTGATCCTAACACCTGGCAATATCTGCTCAGAATAGCCATTTCGAGACCACACTGAAGCAGAGAGCAAAGCACTTTGGGGCAACAGTCCCGTGATGGAGTGGCGAACAGGGATGCTTTATTCAGCAGCTAAGGAGATGGCGTGGCATATACTGGGGACTGTGATGGACCTACCACTAAGGCTACTTAAGAGCCTGCTTTGCCATGGTAGCCACAGCAAAGGGAGAGAATTCTCCATTGCAATGTGTTGGTTTGGCAAAGGACAGATTCATCTGAGCTGCCCTTGTGGTAGCCAGCCAGCCAAGAAATGAGAGTGGAGGAGGAAAACCAGGCTGCCACATCACAGAACCCAGGGAAATTTCTGGCTTGCATCAGGAATCTGCAGCCTGTCCGAGAAAATCTTTCAGGGGACTCCGAAAGGAGTCATGGGGCCAGATGATCGGCTGGTGTAAATCTGTTTCATCAGTGGAGTGAGGCTGCTTTACACCAGACAGGGATCTGCCCAAACTGACTTTAGAATTTATCAGTCAGTCCAACATTGCCAGAAAACATAATGAAAAGCGGAATCAGCTGCTACCAGGCTGGGTAGGACTGGTTGGCATAGGGAAATATAAAAGAGATTTCCTAGGGCACTGCAGACAGCCAGGGGTGGCTCTAGCTTTTTTGCCGCCCCAAGCACGGCAGGCAGGCTGCCTTCAGCGGCATGCCTATGGGACGTCCGCCGGTCCCACGGCTTCGGCGTACCCGCCGCCGAATTGCCGCAGAATCCACGGGACCGGCGGACCTCCCGCAGGCAAGCCGCTGAAGGCTGCCTGACTGCCGCCTTCGCAGGGACCGACAGGACGCCCCCCGCGGCTTGCCACCCCAGGCATGCGCTTGGAGCGCTGGTGCCTGGAGCCGCCACTGGATCTCTCTGCCATCTGAGGAGCTGCATGTGGGGAGTGGATGGCAGGAGCAGTGTGAGGGGGGTCAAGGGCTGTAGGTGGGCGAAGTTCATAGTTCCCATTCCCAATGAACCCCCTGGGTAATGCACGGAATTGTCATGACCAATGAGTCTGCCTTAGCATTGCTACTGAGCCCTTTCCATTCTGGGGAGCCAACTCCCTTTGTAGAAGCTGGGGTGGGGGGCAGCTGCTGCTGCGCCAGCATAGCTTATTTCAGGGGTTCTCAAACTGGGGGTTGGGACCCCTCGGGGGGGTCACGAGGTTATTACATGGGGAGGTCACGAGCTGTCAACCTCCAACCCAAACCCCGCTTTGACTCCAGCATTTATAATGGTGTTAAATATATACAAAAGTGTTTTTAATGTATAAGGAGGGGGTCACACTCAGAGGCTTGCTATGTGAAAGGGGTCACCAGTAAAAAAGTTTGAGAGCCACTGGCTTATTTGGAGCTGGTGTGGAGGATCGTGGCCACCACGGGGTAGCCCTGGGCTTCCTGGACATACCTGTGGATCTTGAATAATCTGGAGGTGTTGGGGTGCCGCCCCCTGCTACTTCCAAATGGCAGAAGTGGGGCAACCCTCCCCCTTCAGATGATTTAGGAGGAATCTGTGCAGGTGGAACCCCTGTCCTCCTCCATCTACTCAGTTTCCGGGATGTGTGTACATAAATCGGTCTCTGTCCATTGTTTGAACTTGGCGTGTTCAGGGAGATTCTTGTTGGTTTAGGGTTCACTGCAGTAGATGTTGCTAAAATGGAACGTTACCGTCTCCTAATGAAACCAAAGCAGCATCTGCTTACAAATTTCCGCACATATTCAATAGCAAGCCAAAAAGGTAGGTAGGTAGGGGTGTGTGTGTGTGTGTGTGCGAGAGAGAGAGAAAATGCGTTACTGGGAATATCAAATCTCATTTAGAAACCCAAGTAAGCCCCACTCGTCCGTGGTTGCACAGTATGAAATTAACTTGGCTCTGCCCTGCCCGTTGTTCCTAGCCATCATATTAAGTGCTGTGAAGACCCTTACATAGGCGGCTTCTTTCTGTTCCCAATTAATAATCCCAGACGCATGAGCTGGTTCATTTGTACAGCATTTGCTCTAACAGCTATCAGCATTCACCGAACTGTGGAGCAGCCACTTTGCAGAACAATAGGACAATCAGCACCACTGCAGTCTCAAGTGCTCATATCCTGGCCTTGAAGTGGCAGAAAAGAATTAGCTGGAATAATAGTTTGACCATTTAGGTTAATTGATTCCAGGGAAAAGCCTTGATGGACGATCAGGGCTACAGAGGTGTGAGTCAGGGAAACAGAGATGACCCTAGCTTGCAAAATTTGGATGTGGATTTTAATTGCCCCAGAGTTGGGGCATGTTCGGAGCGGGGGTTTTGGTTTCACACATTATTCTGGAGATGGGGATCAGCGGAGACATTCAGAGTCGGATGTGGGTTTGGATTCTGCGCCCCACAGAAGTCTGGGGAAGGGGTGCGGTGTCTATGTGCCAGTGCTAATCCGGTGTCTAACACTGGCTGGTGAAAGCACTGCCACTAGGTCCAGGAGAGCGGGGTGTGAATCAGGAGGTAGCTTGACTATGTCAGGGGTTTAGGCCCCAGAATAAGACTTTGATTTTGAACAAAGGCCAGTCGTTGAGAGAGCAGATTGTGGCTAGTCCTTGTATGGGAGTACATCTGGCCTTCCTTCTCCTTGGACAGCCTGTGTAAGGGCCAGCCTCATACTCGGCCTTTGGGGAAGTGGATGGGCTGCTCCCTCCAGGAGTTGCTGGGGGCAAAGGAGTGGAGGAGTTAGTAGGAGATGGGTCCACTCCCTCTGCATCTTGAGACTAGGGTGACCAGATAGCAAGTGTGAAAAATCGGGACGGGGGTAGGGGGTAATTGGCACCTATATAAGAAAAAGCCCCAAATATCGGGACTGTCCCTATAAAATCGGGACATCTGGTCACCCTACTTGGGACATCTGAGAAGCAATTCACATGTAATAAGGATGCAGTTTTAATGACCAATGTCCTGGGGAATTCCAGGGCTAGAAGCCAGGCCTGTGTCTCTTTTTCCAGTGGGATAACACTCCCAATTGTGGCCCGGAGATACAAGAGTGTAATCCTTTTCCTGGTCCAGGAGGGAATATTGCCCATCTTGTGCCTCTGGCCAGTTGTGAGGGATCACAGGCCTCAACCATGGGCCCACAAGACAGGCCATGACCACCACCCGGCAGCTCACCCAAACTACTGGAGAAAGGGGCTAGCCAAGTTTTAGCTCAGAAAGAGCCCCGCCCACAAAGCTCCTGATTGGGGGAGACATCCAGTCCCACTGATTGGCTGGGACGTACTACTTAAGCCAGAAAGAGGCACTGGAAGTTGTCTGAGCAACTAGGTGAATCCCTGGTTGGCTGCCATCTTGCCAGACTCCAGAGCCCTGTCTGCTCCTGGACCTTGCTTTGCTGCCTCACTCCATGTTCTTGCTCCTACGCCCTGCCTCTGACTCCAGCTTCGACCCTGGCTTGGCAGATGCCGCTGACCCCTGCTCCAGTGCCCAGCTCCTGACTCTAACCATTAGGCATGGCTGTCCATGCCCCAGTTCCTGCACCAGTTCAGTTTTGGGGAAAAAACAACACATAGGTGAGAATGAGGAACTATTTATAAGTCTAGTAAACAATATGAGCTTAACAATGGCTTTGAAGTGGCTGTTAGTTCTGGTTTCTTATTCTCCTTTCCATCATTTTGCTCTCATCCTGTTCTGTGATGACAACATGGGCTCTTCTGAGAGTTCACTCTTTGGGCTGCTAGGCCAGTCCCCACTTAATTAATTAAGCCTCTGCCCTAGGTCCCTAATGACATCATTGATCAAATGTAAGGCCTTTTCCTCCTCTGATCCCAGCTCCAGCTTCAAATGTGTTCCCCCTTCCCACTGCTCTTCCAGTCCTTAATGAAACTGCATGACATTTACAAGTCCTTGCACCTATGTTACTTGCTTCAGCCTTTCCCTATCAATCATGTGCTCTGCCCTGTTTTCTGAGTCACATGTCAGTCTGCCTTCAAAGTTGCCATTGCCTGTTGGCTGGCAGGACCTAAAACCGGCCGGAAGCTACCCAAACAACGCCATACTGTGTGTGCCGGCAATCTCTGCCATTTATTAAAGCTATAAAGCTTTTGTGACTTAGGTCAAAAGGGAAAACTAAAATTCCAATTTACTTGGATGGAAAAGCAGAAGATGCTCCATGACATGAAGGCTTGAAGCTGCTGTGAAATTAGTACAGTGCATCTGGAGCAGAGAGGAGCATTCACTTTCCTGTTCCTGGCTCTGGTAAAGCTAGTGTTAGAGATTTGGATAGCACAGGTGCACCCTTTGTTTCTCTGTAGGGGTGACACTTGTCTAGGGGAATTGTCGGAGCATATTTCCAGCAGAAGGGTTCCTGTCTGATGGGTTCTGGAGAGAGGCATCAGGTGTGTGGTTAGTATGATTGTTCTGCTCCTCCATCTTTTGCATAAGCCTTTTCAGCCCAGATTGCTTTCTGGCAGGGAAGGGTGTGGGGGGAGGCAGAGGAAAGGAAACACCTCACAAAGTTGTTGCTCTAAGTAAAGATGGAAGTGTATAGAGAAACTTACAAGCAGGCCTCTAGTCTGCACATCCTTTCATTAGGAATGATCTATAAAGCCAAGGCATGGTTGATGGCTCTTCCTGACTGATACTCTGTTTTCAGCATGCACCGCTGAGAACGCTTTGGTTCCAGTCACATAAATTACAGGCATGCAGAACAGGCATACAGACAAGAAAGGACCCGGCTCCACCAAGGCTCACCTTCTAGAGGGTCTGGGTTGGGCTGTATTCTCCTGATTCTAACTGATGATCCCTGTTTGATGCTCCAGAGGAGGGTGAACAAGCCCCTGAGATTTGCACCAATGGGGACAGTCCTTCCTGCCCCCTGGAGCGGAGATTCTGCTGTGCAGGAATGAGGGCAGGATGAACCATGGCGCTGTGCTTTGCTGGAACATTAAGGGTATAGGGGTCTTGGATGATCAATGGGGCTGCGGCTAAACAGATCCCCTGGCCAAACCTCCCTCTGTGCAGGAGCTCCAGGCCAGCAGCATGGAGAATACAGTGACTGCTGCAGAGTAGCCTTCAACGGAAGATTCCATTCCCCTGCAGCTGAGCTCTCCTCCGCATGGTCTGTTTACTCTGGCTCAGTGCAGGGAGCAGGACTGGGCCCAATATTCCAGAGAGAAATTCCTTCTTGCTCCCAGATTTGGTGATCAGTTGACTCCCCCAGTGCATGTGAGCTGGAATCATGAAGGTTAAGTATCTCAGAGAAGAAAGTTGCTTTCTCTGTGTGCTTATTGTGCTTGGTAGAAAATAATCGCCTCTTAAGTATCAGTTTGTGCTATTACGAAGATGCTAGCTAAAGTGTAAAGAAAGTCAGCTATTGCCATGGGAACTATTGGTTAACCTTCTAAAGTCTATACATAACAAAGAAGAAAAGCTTTTATTTATTGGCAAGTCTCTTTTAAAAATAGATTCAGATTTTAATTTGAACTTCCCAATATTCATTTGGAAGCTGATTTCTTAGGAACATAAGACTGGCTATAGCTGATCAGATTAGGGTCCATCTATCCAGAATCTTGTCTCTGATAGTGACCGGTACTGGATGCTCCAAAGAGACCCCATAATGGACAACTGTGTAATAACCTTCCCAAAGAGGAAGTTTTCTTCTTATCTCTGTCATTTGGTTATGTCCTGAAGCTTGAGGGCCTATATCTGTTATATTTTTAAAAAAATTCTGTCTGATGTAACTATTAGAGCTGTCCAGGGAACTGAACTATGCTTCTGCAGAAAATGTCAAGGTTTTCGAAAAGTTTTCATCCCAAAAGGGGATAAAAAGCCAAAACCTCCACATGTGCCATGGAAGTGAAATTCCACAATGTTTCATTTTGGAAATGCCGAAACATGCCAACTGCAGGGATGTTCTGATGTTTTCCAAAAAGAAATATGCTCCGCAGGACCCGGGAAGCTCTGGAATCCCCTGCTCCATGGGAGCCCGTCAGGCAGGCAGCTGAGGAAACCAGCCTGGACTGCATCATGAATTTTGCTGAAATCTACACATGCCCACGGAACGTTTAGATTTTGAGGAATCCGTATTTTCCTACGGAGAAACGTTTCATTAGAAACTCTCCTACTAGCTGAAGTACCTGTGGATATTCTCATGAGCCTTATAAATAGCCAAGCCTTTTATGAAACCTACTAAGCTCTTAGCTTCAATATCTTGTGGCAATGAGTTCCACTGGTTATAATTACGCATTGTGTTTTAAAAAAAAAGTATTTCCTTTTATCGGGTTTAAATGTTACCTTTCAGTTTCATGGGATATTCTTTGTTCTTGTTCTTAGAATTGACTGATTTATCTTTTCTAAACTATTAATTATTTTATGTATCCTCTCGTTTGTCACATGTCTAAACTAAATTCACTCTGTGTGTGTGAAAGTCTTTTCCTGACCCTACTGATTTTTCTTACTCTCCTGTGAACTCCTATATCTCCTGTATCTTTTTTTTTGAGAGGGGGCCACCAGAACTATGTACTCTATTCCAGGTGAGGCTGTGCAATTGATTTATATAAGGACACTTGCAGTGTTTTCTGTCTTACGCCTTAATTCTTTATTTGCTCTTTTGACTGCATTGAGCAGGGTTTTTCACTGTACTGTCTGCAATAGTATCTTTTTTCCGAGTGGTTGCGGATAGTTTAGACAGCAGCAGTGTGTAGGCGGGGTTCAAAGAATCCGTTCCCCTGGGAATTGCCTGGCCTTGGTCAACATTCAATTTCATCGGCCATCATGCTGCCCAGTTGCTTAGCTCTGTTGGGTCCCCCTGGAGCTGTTTGCAGCCTTCCCTAGCCTTGAAGACTGGAACGTTATTAAACACTGTGCTAGGCACCAGTTTCAGTTAGGGATAGAAAAAGAAAGATAACATGCAAAGGAGCTGTTTGTTTAAGCTGCTTTTCTTTACAAGGGTTGTGGTCACCTTGCCAGCACCCAGAAATAAGTCTGGGCTAGATCACTGCATCCCACAGAAAAGTCTATGGGGTAAGGTCAGAGGGAGCAAAAATCTTCAAAGTGCTCTTCATTGCCAGATCATTCCATCAGGGGAGGGGGGTTGCATCCTATGGAATAAGCCAGTGGTTCGTCACCCACAGCCTACAACCTGTGAAACCCCAGAGTCCGTTTGGATCTTTTGTGCCTCCTGACACGTCCCCGACCCACTGTTGGCCTCCCTGGCAGCATGACTCCACTGGAGTTGTGCTATCAGGGAATACCCCACTGCCCCTGGGAGAACAGGTCCAGTGGGGTCACACTGCCCCTGGGGACCTGGGTGGGGTGTAGTGATTCTGCAGTATAGAGGGAGCTCAGTTCAAAGTTAGTAGAGCTTCTGGCAGTATCAGCTGTCTCCTGGAATTCCTGTGGGGTGGCTGGGAGTGAAGTGGGTCCCACTAGCTCTGCTCCCTTGAGCCTTGTCTCCTTTCCCCTCCCTGTGCGTGGGTCCCAGCCCCTGCAGATCTAGCTCCTGGGAAAGGGAAAAGGTGATGCTGTGGTGCTGGCTGAGACCTCCCCGCTCCCTCTGCTCAGAAACAGGGAGATCCCTGCATGAAATTTCTCCTTTGCATGGGACATCATCTAGCCCATTATAAATAATTAATACGACTTTGAGGAATGTAGATTGGATCCGAAATGCAACTATTTGCCCTCTCGGGAACTGAGAAACGTTTCTTTCCTTGCCCATTTCATCATTTCCTGTTTGATAAGAATTCCCTTTCCTTATGTTTCCTCTGGGGCACAAAACAAGCCACTCGTTCGCTTCCTTATGTGTCAAATAGGACATGGGCAAAGATGCCAGTGGTGATAAGGTTGGTAGATAATTTGTGCTTCCTTTGCTGGCTGGAGTTCTAGCTCTGTAGATGTGGACACAAATTGTAGCGCCTACAAAAAGAGTGACTATTTTTTTCTCACTGAAGATTGAAAGAACATCTTCGTATTTCGGACAAGGTTTTTGAAAATGACTAGTGATTTTTGGGTGCCAAGCTAGAAGGGGCCTAATTTTTCAGAGGGCAGGTTTCTAAGCCCTTTCTGGAAACCAGGCCCCTTTAAGGTTCTCAGGTTGGACGCTCCCAAAATTGAGGCACCGAAAATCCCTTTTGAAAATCTTAGCCATAGATGCTGGTGTAGTAACGTGGTTATCAAGATGTCAACTGGGTTGCTCAATATTATGGGTTGGAGCCATGGTCCACCCCCCCTTCCTTCCCATTTAGTTAGTGTGTTTTCCACAACTCTGTCATGTAGTTGAATAAAGCAGCATGTTCCCAGCCTGCAGTCCTGTAAGGAAAGTGTGTTTCTTGTGCACTGAGCAGTCCCCTCACAAAAACTGGAAAATGTTTCCTTCCTGGTGTTATTCATTTTGAGGAAGATCAGTACAGGGGCTTAAACTAGAGGGTGGGACTTTCCAAGGCACTCAGCATTGGCCTAACTCCGCTCCCATTGAACTCAGTGGGGGTTTAACCTTTACTTCGATTGTAAGCTCTTTGGGGCAGGGACTGTCTCTGTGTTCTGTGTCTCTACAGCGCCTAGCACAACTGGGTCCTGGTCCATGACTGGGGCTCTGAGGCACTATTGCAATACAAATAATGAATCATACTAATTAATAATGCCATTGACTTCAAGGGGGGGCGTGGGCGTAGCGAGGTCGGTACTGAGTGCTTTGGATAAATCCTGCCACCAGTGTCTCTTTCAAATTTGTGAAAGATAAAATGGCTGGTGATCACCTTGCTCGACCCCAGCATCACCAGCTCTTGTGGGATGGTTATGAGTCTTGCAAGATTTGGTGTTTTTCTTAAAGCCCCAGCTCCTGGAGTCATGTGCAAATCTGAGAATCTCAGCTTTTTTTTTTTTTAAGTAACTTTCCAGTCCTCAAGGTTATTGATAAAAAATTGGAAATCTGATACCCCTCCCCAACCTTTATTATATGCTTAAAATCTCATGGTATTTAAGCCAATCGCACGGTTTTGGGGGAAATTTTTGAACACTTGGGGGTTGACCATTCTACAACCCCACCCATTGACTCCCACCCCTTTCTTCAACACAGCTTGAAACATTGGGCCTTATGTTAGCCCATGGCTGACAATCAGCTAAAGCCAGCGCAGGGAGATCGTTCACCCTTCAGCTCGTCTGCCTACGCAGGAAAGGCGAATTGTTTTTCTGCAATGAAATTGTATATTGAAAAATTGAATGCTTCCTTGGTGTGCTTGGGTGGGGGGAGCCCTGAAAAGCAGACCATGCACTGATTCTAATTACAGGCATGGAGAAGCTAAGTGCTACAGTCAGTCAGGAATTTATACCTTTTCAGATATACTTGAAAAGAAATAGCCTTCTTAACAAATTCAAAGCAGGAGCCCAGCCAGACAAGCTCTCTTTGATTTGTGCTTATGTTACTACTTCATCTTTGAAAATGTTCAGAATGGAGAAAATGAGCCAGGCTCTTTTTTAAACTGGGGGGGGGGGGGGAAACAAAATGGGGGGGTGCCCCGGTTGTACTTGCCAGCTCCCCTTTCCTGTGCAAACTGGCATTGATGGGCGCACCATTATTAGTGGCATTCATTAGTAGTAGTGTGCATATTACCGTAGTGTTCAGAGGCTCCAATTAGGACTCGGGTCTCATAGTGAGGAAGGATGGATTTGTAGGTAAGCCATGGGGCTGGGGCTCAAGAGATTTGGGTTCAGTTCCCTGTTCTGTTGCAGACTCCCTGGATACATCTACACATCCCCTTCTCTCCCCACCCCCAAAATAACAACAAACCCTACGGCAGTGAGTCTCAGAGCCCAAGCTGCAGACTTGGGTTTGTGCTACAGTGCTAAAAATAGCCGTGTAGACGTTCCGGCCTGACCCGGAGTTCAGACTCTGGAGTCTGGGGAGGCAGGTGGGAGTCAGAGCCAGGGCCGTAGCAACAAAGAACGTGGCCCCCTCCGAACATATGTCCGGGCGGGGCCCCTTACAATGCAGAAACTGGAATGCGGTATTTATTTTGCCACTTTTAGGGGCCCCCTTCCTTGCGGGGCCCCCTCCGGTCGGAGGGTACGGAGGGCGCTTGCTACGCCTCTGGTCAGAGCCCAAGCTCCAGTCCGAGCTGGAACATCTACATGGGTATTTTTAGCACTGTACTGTGAGCCAGAGTCTGTAGACCCAGGCTCTGAGACTCACTATCACAGGCTGGGAGGGCTTTATTCTGTGTAAGATGATCTTTATCTTGCTGTGCCTCACTTCCCCACCTGTAACATGGAGTAATAATCCTTCCTTTCTCCCACTCGTTGTGCGTCTCATCTATTTAAATGGAAACTCTTTGGGGTGGGGGCTCTTTTACTGTGTGTGTTTGTACATCACCTAGCACAATGGCTGGGGCCACCAGACACATAAATAACAATCCGAATTCTGCTGAGGGGTGTACAGACAAGCAGTGAGAGACCGTCCCTGCCCTGACGAGCTTCCAATCTAATTTAGGCCTGGTGGCTTTTGCAAAATAGTGGAGTGAATGGGGGAGGGAGAACAGTGATAACAGTGATAGGGAAATGTGGTTCCACAGACTATTTGCACAGTTAGTCAGCTTAGGAATAACCAGAAGGAGCAACCTGGCCATTATCAGCTGGCAGCTGACTCTAGGCATTGCAGTAGAAGTGAGTCATGGTCAGCGACCGTGAAGGAGGACACGGTGGCTTTGTGGACTAGCCCCAGGAGGGCGTTCAGCGCGTAAGGAGCAGTATGGAAGGGAGTGTGAAGACATTTGGGGGTACGATAGGTACCTGGTGATGTGGGCTGGCATTGTTGGGAGAAGGGAAGGAGCAGAGACGGCATGATGTACCAGAGCAGGCCTTTGCACACACAGCATGTGCCATTCAGCTCGCCAGTTTGGGTAATTTGGCCCCATCCTATAAGCTATATCACGTGACATTTTCATTTCCTAGGGTATAAAATTAAGTATGAGAGCTCCGACCTGCTGGATCCAGCAGCTAAGATGGGCTGAGATCACAAAGCTGCTGTGTGGGCCCCATTTTGAAATCTGCATGCTAATGAGATACACAGTCCAGCGGCCTCCTTTATTTATACCGGGGACTTGCTGTGGTTGCAGCTGCTAGGGCAGCAGTTCTCAAACTTTAGCAACCCAAGGACCCCCATTTTGATTAAAAAAAATTTGTGGCCTCCCCAGCCCCCTGCTCAGTCCCAGGCCCCGCCCCCACTTCACCCCTTCCCCCAAAACCCCACCTCCACTCCACCCCGTCCCTCTTCTTCCCCGCCTCTTTCCGCCCCCCTCCCCCGAGCACACCCCATCCCTGCTCCTCCTCTCCCCCCCCAGCGCCTCCTGCACGGCAGGGAACCGGGGTACTCCAGGGGGTCCACCGGCCCCGCTGATCAACTCCTCCCCCTCCCTCTTTCAACTCCTCCCCCTGCTGTTCCCCGGCATGCAGGAGGTGCTGGGAGGGAGAGAGAAGGAGTTGATCAGCGGGGCCGGCAGACCCCCTGGAGTGCCCTTGTGGACTCCCATGGGTCTGCAGACCCCAGTTTAAGAATTGCTATGCTAGGGAATGTACCAGTGCATTTACATTTCTTTCTGGCCAATGGCTGTAATAGGTCCTCATCCCAAGTGTAGACAAGGCCTTAGTCACTGCTGATGCAATAATACTACTACTCACAGGAACTCTACCGTGGAGGGAATGATGAGTTACCTAATCCCTAGGAAGAGGGAATACCCCATTTGCACTGGTTCTCAGGGGTATCACCCCAGCCTTTGAGCTGCATTTCGAGGAAGGCACCACTGGAATCATTGCCGAGATTTTAAGGGATTCTCCTGGGAGTCAAGGAGGAGTCTTTGCAACTACTGAACCCTTCAGCAAAGGTTGGCTGTTCTGACACACACGGCAGATGTTAGTCACGCTGCTTCATGCTCTTGTGCCAGGTGCTCAGATACCATGGTGATGAGGGCGGTATAAGAACCCAAACAGAAGAGAAGAGAATAGCCAGGGAAGGAATTCTGACTCACTCACTGTGTAGCTTGTGAGTGTGCAATGTAGCATGTACAGTTGACAATGTGTAAACCCCATTGTAGTGCACAAAAGTGCCCATGGTCTGTTGCACGCATTATACAGTGGGCAGGGCCGGCTCCAGGCACCAGGCACCCAAGCTGGTGCTTGGGGCGGCACCTGGAGGGGGACGGCGGCGCTCCGGCCGCCGGGGAGCGCGGGGCCACAGCAGGGCTCGCCGCCCTCCCCCCGGCGCTCTGGCCGCCCTCCCCCCGGCCGCCAGCGGGGGAGAGCCGAGCAGCCGGGGCTCGCTGCCCTGCCCCCGGCGGTCTGGCCGCCAGCGGGGGAGAGCCGAGCCCCAGCCGGGGCTCGCCGCCCTCCCCCAGGGCTCCGGCCGCCCTCCCCCCCGGCGCTCTGGCGCCCGGGGGGGGGGGGGGGAAGAGCCGAGTCCCCGCCGGGGCTCGCCGCCCTCCTCCCAGGGCTCCGGCCGCCCTCCCCCCCGGCGCCCTGCCCCCGGCCGCCGGGGGGAGAGCGGGGGCCCCGCCGGGGGCGGCGAAAAAGCCAGAGCCGGCCCTGACAGTGGGCACCGAATAATAACATACTGTTGCTTTCTAACACCTTGTAAGGTGCAAAATGTGCATGGGGATTGCTATTAGGATTGCAGTATCCTCTTGGGACCCTCGTCCTAGACCAGGGCACCATTGTGCTGGGTGCTGTACAAACCCATAACAAAGAGATAATCCCTGCCCCAAGGAGTTTACAGTCTAAGACAAAGGAGAACAGTTGGATACAGCAAACAGAGGTAGCACAAAGAAACAATGAGACAAAACTAGTCAGTATGAAAAGCGTGGTCACAGCGCACATACACAGTAGCACGTAGTACTGAACGATGCTACATATGTATATCTAAGGGGGCAGGCAAAATGCATCATATTCTATTGTATTATTGAGAATTAGTGTGTAATCATGTAAGTAAAGGGTTGTGTTGCAATGGATACACCCCAGGGCAGAGTTAAGATTGCTTATAAGCAACCTTAACTCTGGCATTTCCTAGCTCTGGATGGCTCCATCATGCACTTTTAATGTTGTTCTAATGTAGCTTCTTATGGATATGTTGTAGTAATTGCCAAATAATTGATAATTAAAAACAAATATATTTTAAATTATAAATCCCAGAAGAAAGAGTTAAAGCTGAACTTTGCACTATAACTCTGCATTCTGTTTTCCAAACCGACCGACCTACCTGTGCTCTCATCCTCATGTTGCCTGTGTGTTTGCTTTCTCGTTCCTAAGACTGCTATAATGCAATATTTTTTGCGTGGAAGAAATAGCACATACAGTTTAGGTTCGCCACTAGAGTGATGTTTTCTTAGTCCAATCAAGAGTGAAAGCGCATCTTTAATAGACACAAGCTAGAAGTAGTTTACAGCTCCTCAGCTGCACAGATCAAGGATTCTGTAAGGAGTGGTGTTGAACTACCTTTTTGAGAGGATTAAGCAGTGGATTAATGAGAATAGGGGGAAGAGTTGGTATAGTCAATATTTTGATTTTGAGGGATAGTTTAAAAGCACAGACTTGTTCACTGTTAACATCAAAGGTGTAGGTGGGAGGCTATGAATGGTTGTGATCTAAAGGCTGAAGATTTTAATGTAATAACCAGGTTTATCTGAGTTTTTCTCAATTGTAACCTTGGATGAGCATCTTGTAGCATGACTTCGGCACCCGGAGGATTTCATTCAGCATGTGAGAACCGTGAGCACAGGGGTGTTATGACGTGATAGGAATAAGAGCAGAAATGGTTTTATAGTGCATGGTTTATTGAAATTCAGCCTGGGGGAGGAATAAAAATACATTTTGGGCCATATCCTGTTCTGATGTCACTCCACTGTCAGGGATGCATTTGGCTCATGATATGCTGCACTTAGAGGTAAGGTTGGGATTTCCAAAGGAGCCAAAGGGAAATGGGTGCCCAAATCCCACTGAATTTCAATGGGTGTGGGGTGCCTAACTCCCTTGGGCTCCTTTGAAAATCCCAGCCTAAACCTTGTCCCTGTGCCAAGAGAAATCTCCTGCTAGGCTTGCCAAAAGGGATCATCCTGGGACAAAGAATTCCCAGACTGCTGGGCAGCCACCAAGACTCCAGTAGCCCGACTGCTCCGGGCCAATGTAAGGGGCAAGCTGCTAAATGGATCCACATAGCAGCTGATCCACCATGCCCTTCTTTGTCCTCTATCCCATTATGAGGCTTGCATGAGGATTCCCCCTATAGGCAGAGCTCTGAGTGTTCCTCCCCAGTCAGCTTCCCCAGATTCTGCCCCCTGCTCAGCAGAGCTGCATTGGTTCCCGTTGTATCTCAGTAGGTGCACATAACTCCCCTAGTTTGTGTTTGTAAGTTTGTTCCTAAGTGGTTCCTGTAGCGTAGAGTCCAGGAACTACAATTCCCAAGATGCACCAGGGGAGGGAGAGGCGAGAGAGGTGAAATAAAGGAAGAATGTGAGCTCTGGGAAAGAATGAGGGGAATTTACTTTACCTTTAAGTCTTCCTCAGAGGGGTTCAGGTACAACACAAACTGGCAAAGCGCATAAAAGAACCACAGAGGTGCAGAAATCTATCTTAGCCAAATGCCTCACAACTCCTGCTACTGTGATCTGCTGTTGCTGCTCTCAGGGAAACTCCTCAGGCCTAATGCATCTTGTTGAGGAGAGCAATTTAAAGGGGCAATTCTTATTTGTTCATAATGCTCCTTTTCCCCAGCTGGCACATTCCTCTGCCATTCTGAGTACCCCAGCTTGGAGAAAACCATAGAAACCGCCTGACAAGTGGAAAGTGCCATCTACTGTGCTAAGTCCAAACAGGATATCATTCTTAAAAAAGTTCTAGGAAAACTTCAATGAAATGGACTCGCCGCCAGCAAGAAGAAATGTCAATTCCATACCAACTCAGTGACATATGTAGGACATACAATCTCTCAGAATGGCATAAGCCAAAACCAGACCTAGTGAAAGCCATTCGTGACACATCAGAGCCTGACCACGAGGACACATTTTGATCCTTTTGGGGATTTTGCGAATAGAATTCCAAGTTTGTACAGCAATTTGCTATGAAAGTAGTTCCTTTGCATCATCTCCAAAAAAGGATGTGAGGTTTGAATGGGATGAAGCATGCAAGCATAGCTTTAATGAGATAAAACATGCATTTTCCACCAGCCCAACTCTTACCTTTTTGATTCTGAGAAGCATTCAATTGTCACAACAGATGCTTGTGAGTATGGTCTTAGTTCTGTCTTGACTCAGCTAAAAAATGGATGAGAAGTCAGCATTGCATTCACCTCCAGAGCCCTGACTGATCCATAAAAATCCTGTTGTGTCATTGAGAAAGAAGCTCTGGCATGTTTCTGAGCGGTAAGACACTTCAGAACCTACCTGTGGGGTAGGAGATTTATCTTAAGATCTGATCACAAAACTCCTTCAGCTTTATTCACCACATGAGGTTCTGGATGAGCAATACCAAGAATTGCTGAATGGGCCACCAAACTAATGGACTTTGTCAGGAAATCAATGTAACTTCCATGTGCCAAGAACAAAACTGCAGATTGTCCATCTCACCTGCCCATACCTTATCACGAGGGTGCAATAAAGATGATGAAGAGATTGTCATTGCACAGATCTCTGCTACAACTCAAGGAGTGATCACAGTCTCAGAGTGGGCAACAGCCATGAGCGAAGATAAGGTACATCAGGACCTAAAGACTTACATACTCAATGGATGGTCTTACAAGAGAACACCAAAATACTTGCAGCCATATAGATACACATATGAATAGTCCCTAGTAAATTAATGGATTTTGAGAATTGACCATCTTGTTGTGCCCACACTTCTGAGAGTCTCTAAGGTGCCACAAGTACTCCTGTTCTTTTTGCGGATACAGACTAACACAGCTGCTACTCTGAAACCTGAACTTCTGAGAGAATGATTCATTCACCTGAACATGAAGGACATCTGAGGAAGAGTCTAACTAAAAGACAACTGCGACAAGACTTCTTGTGGCCAGGGATGGAGAAGCAGGTTGAGGAAATAAGAATTTCATGGCTAGTAATAAATCAGAGGAAACCTTCAGCATCCATCTCACACCTGTTAACTATCCCACTGTCCATGGGAGAAACTGACTCTCGACATAGTGGGATCATTTGAAGAGCAGCCTGTTGCGCAAAGGTTTGCCATAGTTATGGTAGACTATCATTCCAAGTGGCCAGAAGTTACATTCCCTGGAAAGGTTACCACTGAAATAGTGATTAAGTTCATGTCTAAGTCTTCACTTGAGAAGGATTTCCTAAGGAATTGGTACCTGACAATGAAATGCAATTGACCTCTGCTGAAATGCAACACTACCTTAGTAGCAGTGGTATCAAGCACGAAACAGTTTCTTTATACCATCCGAGAGCTAATAGTCTAGTTGAGCGAATGAACAGATTAGTGAAAGAAAGTTTGCAATTTACCAGGTTGCAAGTGAGACCAGGGAAAGCAGCTTTATATGAAACACTGTTTGCTTTAGCGGACCTCTCGCCACTCAACAACAGGAGTATCATTTTTGAACTGTTAAGAGGACGCAAGGCCAATATATGACTTACTACCTGTCAAGGGTTTATACGTTTTCCTTTTAAAACCATACCATCCAATGAAGCAATTTGCGAATGTGTTGAGAACAAGCAGGAGAAATACAGATAGCTCGTAGATTGTAAGAAAGGCGATAAACCTCAAGTTTGAAATTGGAGATTTTGTTTATGTGAAGCTGCCATGCAGAGTCAAAAAAGGATGTTAAAAGTATTCATGTATCAGAGGGGTAGCCGTGTTAGTCTGGATCTGTAAAAAGCGACAAAGAGTCCTGTAGCACCTTATAGACTAACAGATGTATTGGAGCATAAGCTTTCGTGGGTGAGTACCCACTTCATCAGATGCATGTAGTGGAGTATTCATATTCTTTTCAGATAACTGAAATCCAAGGCGATTCTGCTGTATTAATAGTAGGAAAGAAGTGGAACATTTCAAGCTCATCAGCTAGCAGCCAAAGAAGAGAATGCTGAATTTCAGCTTGTACCAGAGAATGTCAATGACGTTTGGGTGCGGGATGGGTGCGGGCTCTGAGAGGGAGTTTGGGTGCTGGATGCGGGCTCTGGGCTTGGACAGTGGGTTGGAGTGCAGAAGACGGTGCGGGAGGCGGTGTTGGGGTCCTGAACATTGGTGGAGCCAGGCCCCCCGGGCTCTGAATTTGCTGGAGCCTGGGCACCATGGGCCCATACAACTCTCCGCCCCTGGCCATGGGGCTCTCACTGCTTCCGTCCTGAGTGCTGCTTTTCCTGTGGAATGAGGAGGGGGGGAGAATTCCCTGTTTTCTTTTTTGCTTTGGCTCCCCCTTCTTTCCCAGCGTGTCTCAAGCCATCTCCTGGCATTCCTTTTCCTGCCCACCCTCCTGCAGAGCAGAGCCCTGCTCGAACACTAACTCCGGCAAGTGGTGGAGGAGGCTGAACTGCTCCCCCTGAGTCACTCTCTCCCACCTCGCCCTCAGCGCTTTTCAAGGCCCAGCACATTTGTTGCGAACTCCAGTCCCGTCAAACACAGCTGGAGTTGACACTGTGCGATTCCCTGGCAGAGTCAATCCAGCATGAGGGGCCAATGTTTTCTAACAGCTGAAAAGGAGGGGGAAAAAAAGACTTTCCAGTCTATAATTGCCGGTGCCCTGAGGAATCAAGAGCTCTGTGTGCCCAGTTCCCTCCCATTATGGCTTTTCACTTCCCTCCTGGCAGGCCCCCACCAGCCACAAACCCTGTCAGGGTTTGTTTGTTTGTTTCACAGCCTGCTTTATTTCCTGCTTAGGAAAATGAAGAAACAGCTCTAGGTCTTAATTTCTCTTTCAAGGCCTGCTCCTGCTCCACTGAAGTCCACAGGAACAGGATAGGGCCCGGCAGTCTGTAATACCATGTGGTCTTTTGCAGGGCTCACCGTTCCTTCCAACGCCCATTACTTCTCATGTTCAGTGTTAGCAGTATTGCCAACTCCACGTGTTCAGAAATCAAGCCCCCTGCCAAATCAAGAGATTGCTTTAAAAATCATGATATTTATAGTCAATAGTAAGTTTGGGGTCCTTTTCATTTGCCTGCTCTTGTCAAAACATTTGGGGTTCAAGTTTTCAAGCTTTTCTCTGCAAGGGCTAAACATTTACTTTAAAAAAAAAAATGTAAACGGAGATTCTCAGGTAATAAGATAATTCCAGCAGCTGCAATTCTAACCAAAATCACGAATCTTAAAAGACTCATGATAAAATCGTGAGCATTTACAACACCGCTAGGGATTTTTATCTTGGGGTTTGGAATTGCTTACTAGTAGGGCTAAACTACAAAAGCATTTGGACTGAGCCAGTTCTGTAGCCCTTACTCACACTTAGAACTGCTCAAATTATTCACTCTCAGCAGATGATTCTGCAAACACAGCTTTTTGTGTTGTTTTTTTGTGACTCATCCACAAGCGGGTCGTGACATTTTCTACTTTGTTCGTCATTCGCAGCAGATAGTTTGTGTTAACAAATTCCAACCTCTGGATTGTTGACTGGCTGTTTTTCTTATTCGTTGCATGGCATGATTGGTCACCTCAGTCACGTGGTGTTGCCTCTGTTTCCTGGTTGGATGACCTTTGCTTTATAAGCAGGAGGTGTCTGCCTTTGAGTTTGCAAGCATTTGTAGTTATCTGACAAATCTGTTGCACAAATAATAATAAGAGCTTTTCAAAAGCTCTTAGAACTGAAGTCGGAGGGAGTTGAGGACACCTGGAATCTTCCAGCAGGCATGGAGGGCTCTATACAGAATCAGGCTCTGTGTCACTGAAGATGATGCACCAATAATTTACCGTACATGTCATTGGTGCAGTGCTGTCCAATGGCTGAAGAGCATGATGCAAGGTTGATGCTAAGGCTTGACCTGAGTCTGGATTTCTTGCAAGGTAGTATGCTGTTTGGCCAGACACAGTATAGGGCCATGTGCTATGGGGTGCTACGTACCCAGTTGTGGCTTTGAATATGATTTTGAGTATTTTCTTTTTGAACGTGCTTTAAAATGCATCTCTCCAGGGGAGCAATCCAGCACACTGTGGGGCTTGATCCTCAGCTGGACGCTATGCCAATTTGTACCAGCTGAGGATCTGGCCCATTGTTCTGCCTTGTAGATAAAGCAAGATTTTGTGAATAAAAACAAATCTAAAAATTTGCAGAACAGTTTTGTGCAACTTGTAGTTTCCCAAACCATGGTCCTTGCTCCACCAGGGCTCACTAGCATGCTTGCTGTGGTCTACGGGATTGACCATGTTGAGAGCCAAGCCATGGAGGGATAGAGAAGAGATGGGCAGGAGAGAGTGGAGGGACAGAGAAGAAAGCAGTGGTGACTGGAGAAGAGAGACGGGTCCATGAGAAGAACTCTCTCACTTAGTTATCCGCTGAATGTAAACTCTGGACAACCCTGGGTGTAACTCATTCCTTTGTGTGGACCAGATCCTCAGGTGGGGTAAATCCATTGATTTAAACAGCTGATGATCTGTCTCATTATTTTAGAAGGTGTTTTTTTATGTTCATATAATAATCATATCTATAAATGTAAACCATATATTTTTAAAGCTATAGGGACACACTCGTTCTCAAATTAAACCATTTCTATGTCTGTAGAAACACGATCGACTTCAGTGGAGTTACACCGGATTGATACACTTTTGTTCCTTTTATAGTGCACGTTAAATTGCTAATCATTGTTGATTAACCTTTTGAACACTGCAGGCCAGGTTCTCAGCTGGTATAAATAAGCACAGTTCAAAGGAGCTCTGCCGATTCACACCAGCCAAAGATCAGGGCCTACATCTCTACCATAATCATGACCTTCCTTTTTGTCAAATGTCCATCAGGATTTAGAGCATGTACCATAGTTTGTATAGACCCTCAGGTTAAATTAGTGCCCCTTCAAGATATGTAGGCTGTACTGTCTGGATCACCCAAGGAGGTTAGTTAAATAGGTGAGAAGAGCCGTTCCGGATCAGGAGCTCAGCAGGTATTCCTCTTTTTTTAAAAAAAACCCATTACATTAGTTTGGAATCCGTAGCCTTACTAAAAAAAATAAAACTATTCTAATATGCCAGTATTGCAGTAGGAATCTGCAGGATTCTGAAGCTTTTTCTGTAGTAATATTTTGTTGTTGTTTTTTTTTTCTTTTTATAAAGCTAGTGGTGGTGAAAATCCTCATAGTGGAGCTGGAAAAACACCACGGCAGCCATTAAAAACTCATCAGCCTTACTGAAGATAAATAGATTTAGGACACTTCATTATCTGTAGTTTTCCTTTGTACTCCTCTATACTTAGCCTAACAAATACCTTGAATATTCCAAATCTTCAAGTTTACTACCAAAATTATTTATTCAGTTCTCCAAGCCAATTGGGCAAGTTTTAAGGGCTATCCTTGTGCTGTACTTTGCACCTTTTGGGTCAGTTTGTTAAAAACGTCCTAGCTCTCTGCATTATGAATGAAAGCGTCCATATTAACCCTAATGCAAATAAACCTTCCATGTTTGCCACTATAAAAATATGCTACTGCACTGATCCCTAACGGGTTACTCCAGAGAGCTGAGCCATCACTTTGGAACCCTGCACTGTTTCTTTAAATTAAAATGTAAGCAGAGTCAGGATGAGCTCTACCCTGACATCTGGTGGTGAATTATGGCGAGTGTGGAAAAGAACTCCAGGGGCGGATCTCGTTTGCATAGGCCCACCCACACGCATAGTATGAGCCCACAGCAACCGAAAGTGGTTACTTTGGCTGGTGTGGGATCCCCAGTTTCTCTGTTATTGGGGCAGGAAGAATAAAGTTTTGTTACCCTGATTCTGTGAATCAAGGCCAGTGGAACTGTTGTATGACAGAAGGACTGAGTGAATCCTTCACCATTACCTAAGTAGCATTTGCTTGTCAAGGGGCATGGGTTACAAAACCCAGTGAATTGAGAGAGGATGGGGACAGGTATTTGTACCTGATGGTATGGGCCCCCTCTGAGGGTTTGAAGCACCAATTGCACCGCCTCCTCTCTCCACTGTTGAATGTCAGAGCTAACTTTGATTCCCTTAGGAGTCTAGTTACAGGCTGCTGAGCTGAATTCACTTTGGGCCAATGGTGCACCAGCACTGGGGCTCCCCTACGCTGAAATCACTAAGAGCTGAAATCACAAAAGAGCTGATGTTATTAAGAGCTGAGATCACTGAGTGCTGTGTTAACTAGTGGGGGAGCCTGAAGCTATATTGCTCAGCAGCTGGCGGAGCAATTTGTGGGGACGACTGGAGGAGCAGTGAGCGGCGTGGAGCCTTGCGGGGCCGGTTGGAGTGGCCCAAGGAACGGCGAGCGGAGCTGTTTGCGGGGACGGCTGGAACGGCTCACAGGTCGGTGAGCGGAGCGGAGCGGAGCAGCTTGTAGAGCGGGGCAGTTCGTGGGCTGGCAGGAAAGTGGACTGGCTCGTGGTAAAGGCTGCGGCGGAACCCCCACGGAGAAACAGACGGCTGGCCAGCCTTGGATCACGTAAGGTGCCCCTTAACACCCTGCGTGCCCCCCCTTTTTTTACTCTGGGGCTGCACTGACCAGGGACAGAGACTTTGGGGGTTGTTGGACTTTTGGGACTTTGGGGGTTGCTGGACCCAAGAGACTTTGGGGGTGTTGGACTTTGGGGACTCTGGGTGATTTTTGGGTTGCTGGATTCAAGAACCAAAGGGAAAGGACACAGCCCAATTTGCTGGGGTGGGTTTTGCTCATGGTTTGTGTTATGAATCCTGTTTGTGGTGTTTTTCCAATTTTATGCTGATGTCGTTTACCTCATGTTATTAAATATTTTCTGCTACACTCAGACTCCGTGCTTGCGAGAGGGGAAGTATTGCCTCTTAGAGGTACCCAGGGGGGTGGTATGTAATTGTCCCAGGTCACTGGGTGGGGGCTCGAGCCGGTTTTGCATTGTGTTATTGAAACGGAACCCCTAGATACAGAACCCGGCCCTTGTTGCTGCCAACTTAGATGGGCAGAAGGGTTACAAAAGAAATAATTTAAACAGACAAACAAAGTTTTTGGAAATTACAGCACAGGAAGAATGAGGAGATTCGCTAGGCTTCTTTTTAGAGCAGTAGCAGAATAGCTAGCAACTGCACTAACCAGTCAAGGGTGGGGGGGAGGAAAGAGGGAGAAGTTTGCCTCCAAACAGGTACTAAAGCTCCATTTCCATGGCTACTGGATGATGGGACCTTTCTCTGAGCAAACAGCAATAAAATGGGCCTGAATCTGGTTTCTCATACACAATGGGCCTGATTCTATTACACACCAGTGTAAGTGGGAACAGAATCAGGCTCTGCATCTCGGGATGGGAAGGCCATCCGGGAACTGGTTTTGGCCTAGGCACTGTAAGTAGAAAATCCAGGCCGGTAACCATAGCTGGGTGAGTGCCCGGGCACAAATTCAGAGTGGGGTTCCCCACCGTCTCCCCACATGCAGTGCTGCATTGCCATGGTTCCCTTTCCATGCTCTTCCTTTTATGTCCCCCACCCAAAACGTCATTCTCGTTATGTCACCCTTTACTGCTCCCTGGTGACTCTCTGCCCACCTAGCCCTATCACTCCCCATCCTGGAGGTGGCTTCTCCTGTCCCTTCCACTCCACATTGCTAACTCCAGTAGTCTCCACCTCTCCCAGTGGCTGTCTTCACTCCTTCCACTCCCTCGCTTACCATATCCATTGCTGGCTCTGTGATTGGTGGTCTTTGGAAGAAGCTCTGGCAATGCTCCTTCTACTCGCAGCTCTGCCCTCCACCCCCTAGCTTCACAGAGGTGCAGGAATGGGAGTTATGCCAGGGAATAAGTCAACGAAAGAAGCACTGTATGTGCTGCTTCCACCCCTACACACCTAACCCCACCTTTTCACTGGGGGGCAGGCTGCGGCTTGATCAGGAAGGTTATTGCTTTGAATCTAGGATGCTCTCATGATGAGAATTTTCCCTTGCTGTCCTGTGTAATCCATGGGTATCCTAACACCTGTTGCAACTTGTAGTTGGTACCCGGCCAGCGGCGTGAAGCGGCAGGGGGAGAATGGTGGGGAAATCTGTCCTCTGGTTTAGTCACTTCAGCAAGAATCCGGGTAGCACAAGCTGATTTCTTCACATCGAGGAGGGGAAGGGAAGGAGTGGAGGCACTCGAGCTTTTATAGTGCATGGGTGAGATTGTTTGTTTTGATGCTCGTCCTGTGGCGTAGAATGTATCCCAGGTGAACATTTCTGTAACAGGATCCAGGGGTGCAAACCCATTTCATGTCGATCACAGCCAGTTTAGCTGGCCTGTCTTTTCACCGCCCTGTAGCAGAGGGATTAGCCCACAGCAAAGGTTCAAAGCACCAGCCTTTGTGCACTAGTAGAATGTCTATGCCTGTGTACTGTACTGCTTTGTGTGGCAAAGAGACACAGGGACAATCCAAACCTGTGTTGGTGGAGCAGGAAGTGGAATGGGGGAAAACAGGATGTGGTAGCCTGGCAAGCTCAGTGTTCATCTGAATGTTGCGAGGGCACAGATATAAGGATAGCGGGACGCTGCCAGGTTAAACATCCTAAGTTAAAAAGATATTGTGCCCGATCAATCCTTTCTGTGGAAATACCTGGGACAGGAAGTCTGCGAGGAGGGAGGGAATCACCATCATGATATTCTTCTTGTAGAGTTTTCTCCAAGTCCTTCCAGGGGTGCGGATGGTAGATGAGAAGAGAGAACTGTTTGCTTCCCAAATCCCTTCCCCTTGGAGAAAAAGAGGGGGGACTGGCTACTCAGAGCCCTGGGGGTCTCCAGGCCACCCATGCAGAAGCACCAGCACAAAAGCCCCCTTAAGCTCTCCCCTCTGTTTAAAGTGTGCTGGGCTTCCCTACCCATGATGGTTTCCTGCAGTGGTGCTTTGCTAACTGAGTCTTCCTATCTGTGTATGGTACTAGTATGACCCCCATCACCACAGGATCTGAGTGCTTCACAATCTTCACTGGATTTATCCGCACAACATCCCGGGGAGGTCGGTAGGGCTGTTATTTCCATTGTACAGCTGGGGAACTGAGGCACAGAGAGGCTGAGTGACTTGCCCCAGGTCACACAAGCAGTCTGACGGAGAAGATAATTGAATCCAGGTCCTATGCCCTAACCACTGGCCCATTCTTCATCTCACGGCCCGTCTAAAGGTTTCTTAGCGTCTTTTATAGACACTCAAAGAGGCACAGTCTATACTGAGTACTTTTCTTTCATATTCTTTGTGGAATAGCCATGGACCTTTGACTCCGTTAGGTCCTGTGCAAACAAAACATCCCTGTATTAGTGTTATTTACATAGTATGAATTCAGCACTCATAAACGGTACCAGCTTGGCAGCTCTGAAGACAGACAATAGCATCTGTACAGCATAAGCAGTTCCATGAAAGTTTTCCTGATGTTATCCCTCGCCCCGATTTGTCCAATGCCATTGGGTCTCAACAGTGCCGCCGAGAGCGGGTTCGGGCCCCGGTGAAAAAAATTTTTCGGGCCCCCCGGCAAGGGTGGACCAGCTAAACAGCTGGGGAAACTGGGCCCCGGGCCCTCTTCCGGACTGCTGTGCCCCGGTAATTTGTACCGGCTCCCCCCCTCGTTGGCCCTGGGTCTCAACCCTGAGCTAGAGAGACCATCTCAAGGTCTAAGAAGCTACTTTAATCTCTATGGCCTATTTGATTCCAGGCCTCTCTTCTCAGATGACCAGTGAAGGAACCAATTGATGTTCCTGTTAATGTGGGTGGTGTTTTTTTTGTTTGTTTATTTGTTTTTTGTCATATCGCTTCTCTGTTAGGGACTGGACTGAGACCACCAACTTGCTTTGCCTAGGCCATGAAGGCTAATCCTGCAAATGGTTTAGTGCTTCCAGAGATACTGAAACCAATGGAAATTGAGAGCTCTCAACCCCACGTAGGAGGCACTCAGCGTCTCTCAGGATCAGGTCCTCAGCAATTATTCTATTCTAAATTCACTGCATGAATTATTGGGTGAAATTCTATGCTGTATTTTATGCAGGAAGTCAGATTAGATGATCATAGTAGTCCATTTTGGCTTTAAAACCTGTGAATCTATTCTGTTTAGGTTCATATAGTCCAGAGGTAGGCAACCTATGGCACGGGTGCCGAAGGCGGCACGCGAGCTGATTTTCAGTGGCACTCACACTGCCCGGGTCCTGGCCACCAGTCTGGGGGGCTCTGCATTTTAATTTAATTTTAAATGAAGTTTTTTAAACATTTTAAAAACCTTATTTACTTTACATACAACAATAGTTTAGTTATATATTATAGACTTATAGAAAGAGACCTTCTAAAAACGTTAAAATGTATGACTGGCACACGAAACCTTAAATCAGAGTGAATACATGAAGTCTCGGCACACCACATCTGAAAGGTTGCCGACCCCTGATATAGTCCAACCTGCACTATGGGAAATTAGAGCCTCAGTTACTACTGACTTGAGTTGTTTCAGACCTATTGACCTAGAGGTGAAAAACTCCAGAATTCGTCTTACCAGGACCCTGAGATGGCTGCCACGTGGCATTAGAAATTTTGCACCTAGTGATTAGATCAAAGGGCTGGATCCTGATTCTAATCTGAGTTGGTCACTCACTGCGATCTTCAGTATAACATATCCTTCTGCCCGCTAATCCGCCTGGAAATTGATCAAGCTTAGGCCCTCACTAAAAACCAGAATGGAATGGAACTTTCCTGGCTAAATGCATTTCTTTTTCTCAATGTTGTCACACTGTAGATCAGTGATTTGACGCTGTAATAATAACTAGTGTTCCAAATTACAGCCTCAACACCATCCAAAAGAATAAAATTAAATCCTTTACTTCCAGAGTGGGAATTTCTTGATCACCAGCCTGGCTGGGTTTTCCATGTGTCCTGTTTAGGAAAGAGCACTCCTGAACTTAACTTTGAGAAGGCTGTAAAAACATTTTTAATAAAATCATTTCACACCATCAAAAATAATTCCAGGCTCACTGTCGGCTTTCTCTGGAGAAAAACCCCACAAGATTCGGAATTTTCAGAAGAGCTCAGTACCGACAATCTGGGACCAGATTTTCAAAAATAAAACTGATTCCATTTAGGCACCAGAATGAGGCTAGATCCTTAAAAGGGATCTTTATGTTGGGGGCTGAGCCTATGTTTGGATGCCTAAATGGGAGCTTAGTTGTCTTGAAAATCTGGCCCCAACTAAGGGTGTTGAACACTTACTCTGATTTCTTCTTAAAAATATGCTCTTAGCTGCATAATTGGACACCAGAACATATAGGGGCCAATTCCACCCTGCTTTGCACCCTGTGGAGCTCCACTAATCTCAGATTACTCCTGGGGGAATTCTGCACCAAAAAAATTAAAAACTCTCACACAATATTTTTAAATTCTGCATATTTTATTTGTCAAAGTAACTCAATATAATCATGCCAGATTCAATTATTTTGGTAATTTATTTCAAAATACTGTCAGCATGTATGTCTGTAGTAATGCAGACAACAAAAAAGATTCAGGAAATGTTTTTTGACAGATTCCTTACTAGGCATATTAATACAAAACTCTGAGTAATAATTCATTTAAACTATTATACAGAAATTTGTTTCCCGCACCTCTCAGAAGCAGTGCAAAGGCTTGGGGGAGTCAGGGGTAATGGAGGAGCAGAGGGAGAGGGAAGTAATTACTGGGAAGGAGCCTGCATGTGAACTTAGAGGGTTGTTGGGTGTGGGTGGGAGAAGTATGGAACAGGTTTTTTGGGGACAGGGAGGGATTGTTAGGAAGCCTCCACCATGCAGAACCTGGCTGACCTCTAGTCCCTCTCATTCAGTCAGGCACATCTGCCCCCATCCCCATGTGTCCCTGCACCGCCCATCCCCATGTGTCCTTGCACCCCCACTCAACTATCCCCTCCCTCATCCCCATGTGGCCCTGCACCCCTATCGCCATGTGGCCCTTCACCCCTACTCAGCCACCCCATGCGTCCCTGCACCCTCACCCCCTTTCCCCATGTGTCCCGGTATCCCCACTCCCATTCAGTCCCCGCTCCAGTCTGCCCCCCACTAGCCCTTCTGAACCCCAGTCTGTGATCCCCCAGCAGCCCCATGTACCCCATGCTATCCGTGCCCCCATATCCCATGTCTCCTGACCTGGCCCCACAAGCAGGGCGCAGTGAGGAAGGCAGCCTCTTTCTCTTCCCTATCTGCAGCTGGGGCTACTGCTGCCTGGGAGTAGCTGCTCTGTTCTGGCGCCACAGTGGCCACTGGTGGGTGAAAGGAGTAACTGCAGAACCTTTCTGGCAGAATTTATTTTCTGTGGGAACATTTTTTTTGCATGGCATATGAATTCTGTTTGTGTGCAGTGGCACAGAATTCCCCCAGGAGTAATATCAGTAGGGTTGTATGGGTTATGAGCATGGATAGAATTTGGTCCAGACTTCTTTCCATTTGAAGGGCCAGATTGTGCCTTCCACCTCAATAATCCCAAAGTAAAAAGCCCACTGTAAACTGAAGCTAAATCTAAGGGCCTGATTCTGAAAAGTGCTGACCCTGTATGGAAAAGTCCAATTGAATTTAATAGGGATGGAGCCAACAGGGTGCTACAGAAATTGCTCTGAAACCCAATCAAATGTAAGAGGGAATGAACTTCTTTCTGTAGGGTTTTTAGGTTTCAAACATCCAACAGAATTGTATAGCAGGTGTATCTGTCTCTCTTAAATGCTGTATGATGGTTAATTTAAAAAAATCTGTAGAAGGTTATCATTTCCATTACATGCTGTAGGATTTTTCCATAAGAGGAGGATTAATAAAAGCAGCTTCCCATTGACTTCAGTAGGATATGCGGTTGCTCAGCACCTGTCAGGATCAGCCCTTATTTTAGGAGACCAGGAGTAATAGTGTTACAGCAGAATGAAACTGATGATGATGAAACTGGCTTCACAGTGCTGGAGTGGCATCCATCGGTACCACAAGACTGGTGCTATTCTAATTCTGATGCAACAATGTCCAGTGACATTTCCAGGATCAGGGTTTGAGCGTTTTGACTGGGCTGTGTCCTGTTTTGACAGTCTTTGTTACAGCTGTTCTGCACTGCACTGTTTTTAAAAAACAAATTACAGCTCACTGCCTTGTAAATCGTAGTGGGGAGTGGGGATGTAGCTTCCTGCTCGGGAGCCTTGTTAGTTTCCTGTGTGAAGAGAAAAGAGATGAAAGTAGGTTGAAAAGGACCAAGCAGGGAAAGAGGAAGGGGCGAGGAGCAAGAAAGGGAGTGAGTCTTTGTTAAGCAGCAGCACTGCAATTAGCTATTCTTTCACATCCCCTTTTGGGCTTGGGGTTTTTCTTGAATTAAACGAGCAGCTAAATTCATTCGCTCTGTGTTTTTAATGGCTCCTCTCAAAGCTTTGAATGTAATTGACACAAAGATGTCGTAGGTCAGATGGTGGTTTTCCAATTGCTTGCTTTATTAGGATGTTGCAACATAAACCTGTGGGAATAAACCACTGAACATCCCCTCCCCCACCATGCACACACAGACTATTGGTCTGCATGCTGCCAGCTATGCAGGTGTGAGTCAGGAGTCGCTGTACAGAAATCCTCAGGTAAAGCCCCTGCAAGGAGTGGGTTACACACCATTTGAGCACTGAATTAAGCTATAGGGCACTCTGAATTTGAACTGAGTGTCCACACAAAAGGTTTGTACCAATTTAACTAAATCAGTTTCTCATCCAGTTTAGGTGCAACTTTTGTGTGGAGCCTTCAATGAGATCAGAACCAGGCCTCATATATTCAGGATGAAGGGGTAAGAAAATCGGCTCCATGTTGAGGCAGCCTGGATGTGAATCTGATCATACACCATGTAACTCCAATAGACCCAGTTCTGATCTCATTTACACGGGCATATATCCAGAGTATGTACACCCATATAAAAGCAATCAGAACTGGGGCCTTTGCCTGGAAATGGGTTCTTATGACTCACAGTTTCTTAGCTATGGGCCATATCCCCAGCTGGTATACACTGGCCACAGCTCCATTGACGAATTGAGGATCTGGCCCTGTCTTTCCAGCACTTCCAAAACAATCAACAATGCCTCCAGTTAAATGAGAACTCATTTGGGCCTTATGGTCACAGCTCTACACTGTGGGAACACTAGGAGGCACAATACCGCCAGGAGATTTGGCAGGGGCATATCTGCTGCTACACCCCGTAAGCAAGTACAGTGTGCATTCCACTCCACAACTGGCTGTGGCCCCTCCCCTTTTAGTGCTAGCCTCATATTCGGATACCACAACTAGCGTTAAATTTAGGGTGACCAGATGTCCCGATTTTATAGGGACAGTCCTGATTTTTGGGTCTTTTTCTTATATGGGCACCTATTACCCCTCCACCCCCTGTCCTGATTTTTCACATTTGCTGTCTGGTCACCCTAGTTAAATTGTAGGAAGCGCCTGAGAAGAGTGGGAAAGGGGAAGAATCAACTTGTCTCCTTCCCCTTGCACTGGTAGAAGACCAGACCACACCCTGGTCCTAATTTATTTATAAAAGCAAAAGTGACTACATGTTGCACAGCATCAGCAGAGCCGGGGGCTAGCTGCACATTGATTCATGTACTTTCAGGGATTTTAATGAGCTGTGAGGTGTGACAAGACATTAAAAAAACACCTGATGAGTGGAAACTGAACAGAAGGCGCTATTCAACCTTCTCCTTCCCTTACCCCTATGGAGACGGACGGACGGACACGGACACACACACACGCGCGCACACACACACCCACCCCTACCTGTTCTGAGATACTATCAAGGTAACTCCACTTCTCAGAATTCTTCATGAATTGTCTTCAAGATTTCAACACACCTTATTATTCCTCAATTTGTTATAACCTGAAAATAAAGACAGATAAAGGCAAAATGTTCTGGGAAGAATGCCAAGCCAAAGGCATTAAATTATTAAGTGATCTGTATCTAGATAATGGATTTATGGCCTTTAACAACTTTTAGGAAAAAATATAATGTTTTTCAAGACCAGTTTGGGAATTTCTTTAAAAACAGGGTCTTCCTTTTTATTTTATTGCTATTAATAATAACTGCCCCCTTCCCCCAATGAAACCATATAGGAGAATATAGTCTTCAGACTTCTATATAGGAATTGGAAATTAACAATGGGAAATGATCAACATATTTTTTAAAGGCACTTTACAAGTCTCTCTGTATTGGAAAAGGTACGACTATCCATCAAAGCAAGGCTGGGGATAAAATAATTAGAAATCACACAACCATAGCAAGGGAAGATTAGTGCTAAAATTAGAAGCCATAAAGTTGTTTTTAGATTATATTGGAATCTGAGCAGTGTTTTATTGTGTGGCATTAGTTAAGAAAAGGCATAGCAAGCGGTGTGAATTGTCCAGATTTGGTTGTGTTAGAATAAAAATGCTATTGCCACTTTTGCTTGAAATGATCTATGAGACAATATTGATTGAAATCCTGGGTTGTCACCTAACGTAACTCTACTTTTCCAACACTTGGGCTTGAAGGGAGGTAGAATGGGCTTGCAGTTAAGGAATTGGTCTTGGCCTCAGGAGAACTAGGTTCAATGCTTGGCTCTGCCACCGATTTTCTTTGTAACCTTGGGCAAGTCACTTAATCTCTTTGTGCCGAGGTTTCCCCTCTGTAAAGGGGGATGATGATAACACATTCTTTCTCCCACCCTTTGTGTATCTTTGGGCAGGAACTCCCTCTTGCTGTGTTTGAAGAGTGCCTAACATAATGAGATCCCTGATCCCAGATGGGGTTTCTGGATGCTATTGCAAATACTAATAATAATAACAATGCTGCTCTCACTTACATTGGTTTTATACCCATGTTATGCCACTGACTTCAATAGAGCTACTTCAGATTGACACCAGCGCCAGTGGGATCAGGATGAGGCCTATTGGCTGGTCTCGTGGACAGCTGTATAGAATGTTTCCAGTTTCAGAGAGTCCCTAGCTTTTCCCAGCAGAGTCCTGTAGGAGGAGCCTTTATTTTAGTGGTAATATAAAACTTTTCATAGATTCTAAAGCCAGAAAGGACCGTTGTGATCATCTACTCTGACCTCCTGCAAAACACAGGGCATAGAACTTCCCCAAAACAATTCCGAGAGCAGATCTTTTAGAAAAAACACCCAATCTTGATTTAAAAGTTGCCAGTGATAGAGAATCCACCATGACCCTTGGTAAATTGTTCCAGTGGTTAATAGCCGTCACTCTTAAAAATGTATGCCTTACTTCCAGTCTGAATTTGTCTAGTTTCAGACTGGAAATCAGGCATAAATTTTAACAGGACAGATACCCTGCATTGGGATTTGTATTTTAAATGGATCTTTGCTATTCAGGATCATGTCAGGTAAAGGCTGTTTGAGTAGCTATAAGGTGAAAAGTCCCTCTCTGCTCCTTTCCGGTGTCATTGCTTTTAATCTTTAGACATTGTGCTGCTCCTTGTTGTTTACACACTGGGGAGTGGCACTGGCTTGCTAGTGCTGGGTGGGGAGGATAGATTGGGAGGGGTGCTAGGAAGTGAGGAAAAGCTGCCGGCTAAATGCTGCCAACTGGCATAATGCAGAAGCTAAAATCATAGCCTCCCAGTTCCAAGGTTAAAAAAAAATCAGCAAAGAAATGCATGAAATCGGAATCTCCAGTAACTGTTACTCATGGTTTGTTTTTCAGAGAGCGGAGGCCCGGTGTCCCTGTGCATGTTCACACATGTTTGTGTGCCTACTTTGCACGCACAGTTACTGCAACTGCATGTGCAGTCTAGGCATTTGAGCTTACAACTGGGGATGTTGGACTCATTTGTGTATGCCAGTGGCTACTTTGCATGCCCAGTCATCATTCATAAGTATGTGAATAGTCTCGCTGACTTCAGAATTCACTAAAAACCATTAAGGAGACTTACCACTCATTGGCTTCAATGGGACTGCTCACCTGTCTAAATGTGTCTTCGTGCTTTGCTAAACCAGGCCCTTACACGCTAAAAGGTGGACACATAGAAGATAGGATGCAATGGGAAAAACCAGAGGTGGGGAAGAATTAATTGATTGTTTTGAGGTGGAAGAAAATTTAAAAAAAAAAAATTAGTGCCTTATGCTCCTCTGAGCTACTTTACACTAGTGTAACTCGGTGGAGTAGAATGGAGTTACTCCTGATTGACACCGGCACAGGTGAGAGGAGAACCAACCCAATAATCTCACTTCTTAGGGGCCCTGTGGTAACTGTTAATGCAGAGCTGGCTTGCACATATCAGCGGATCTTGGGCATCGACCTTCTCAAGATCAAGCCCTCAGTCGGAGCACAAGACACGTTATTACTTACTGAGCACAGACAGAGTGCTTGGCACTGAACATACAGGGGAAGAGAGAGCCCTTCCCCCAGTGGCTTTTAGACCCTGACAGCACAATTCGGACCCATGTAATGCATTGGGTGATGGAGTCTTGGGGAGGTTGTTGTTGAAAGGCTTGGTGGAAATGAAAACATTGAGGATCAAATCCAGCCAAGGTGTCAGCCATGGATTCCAGTGAAAGCAGCATGTGGGCTTTGGAGGGCACAACTGGGGTTTAAACATTGTTCTAAAAGTCAGAATGAGTTAGCACTGGGCCTGCTCCTGCCTTCCCCATACCCAAAAAGAAAAAATTCCTGTTGGCCCTGTTTCTCCATTGACCTGCACCTTATATTGCACTAGTATAAATGACTATACAAGTGTAAAACGGGGATAAAGTGATACCATTTTACACTCATTTTGCACTGCAGCGGGCAATGGAAAATCAAGCCCATTGTGTTCAGTGGCTGTTTAGATCTGCACTGCAGGATTGGGCCCATTGTTAGCCCTGTGTCTTAGTTTAGTTTACATTATTCTGTGTGACTCATTAACGTACACACTAGCTGTACATTTGTAGGTAAAATGGAGAACGGGTAAGGTGCCCATGCTCTGTGGCTTGGGAATGTTGCACAGTGAATAAACCACTGACCTGATGCTAACGTCCACTGTGGTGGGCGTATTATTTCTTTTGTGTATAGCCTCTAATGGGGAGGGAGGGCAGGGGAACATATTAGCTAGGTGGTCGCTAAGCACAAAGCAGTTGCTCTTGGCAATGAGATCGTAAAGCGAGATCCAAAACACAGATGGGTTTGGAAGAAGGGGTTGTGTAATGCATGGCTGCTGACCTGCGAGTTTGTTAGAGAGACATAAGGGGAGTTCTACATCAACGGAGAGGGTTTTGTCCGGTCTGGCTGTGGTAAAGCCATGTACAGCGGGGTTGTGATTTATTTATTTATTTTGGTTCACAAGACCTTGCTTCTCTCCAGTGTCTGGCCCTCGGACTGTATGTTTCTCTTACAAAAATCGTCCAATTCCAAATTGGGACCAATAGCTGCTGTCAAACACTTCCAACCCAGCTAGCCCATCAGCACTAATAACTCACCCACTCTGCGGCTCCACAACCCAGCCTCTAATCAAAAGCCTGGGAAAACAAATAAACCTTGCCTGGAAATGAACAAACTCTCATCCTGCCAGACCAAGGTGGGGATGCAAGTTCCAGAATCTAGGGCTCTCCACTGACTATGCCCTTACACCCGCATCCCCCCATTTAAAACTGGGGACAGTTAACTGGAGCATCCCAGCTTGATCCAGTCACCCAAGAGGACAGAAGCAGCCCTCTCTAAGGTACCCAGGACCCAGCGTTCTGAGGGTGCTTTAGATTAAAACCAGCACCTTGAATTGCAATGGACTGTGCAGAATGTGGGGTGCTGGTGTGATGTGTTCCATGGGAGATACCATGAGAAGCCAGTGGCACTATGCACCAGCCGCAGTCCCCGCATGGTGGTGTTACCAACATTACTATTCATTTTATTTGTTGGGTCTGCACTGACTGTCTTGACCCATGGGTCTTGGATGTGGGTCTGCAGGGTGCCTGGGGATCATCATGCTCCAACCCTCTACCTGGTGGCTTATTGTCATCAGCTACAAGTGGGGCGCCTTGAAGCCCAGCTCAGATAGAAGGCTCCACCCCTTGGCCCTGATGGAAAACCAGAGTTCCTGACCGGCCCACTCCCCTTATTAAAGCCAGAAGGAGGAACAGGAAGCTGTCTGTACATCTGGGCTCCACCCTACTTCTGGCTCCTCACCCAGCACTACCTGCTACTGTCTCCTGGCCCTGACTTCCGGGTTTCCGGACTCGGTCTGATTCCTTGTATCTCACTCTTGGTTCCTGACCTCAGCTCCTGGTTCTGAACCCCGGCTGCTGTAGGGTCCCCGCCCGTGCCCTACACTAACCATTAGGCCCAGCCACCTATGTCCCGGCCCTGACACTGACCGTGCGCTTGTTGCTGTATGAGACATGGCTCTAATGACACCCCCTGCTGTTGAAGGGCCAGATGGTGGCTGTCCCCTAAGCAACTCTACAAGGGGAAGGGAGTCCGTGCACAGCAGAAGTCAGCTATCGGCTTCAGTGGAGTTACACAGAAGAATCAGGCCCTATCTGATAGTGCCACTGGACCAGGCAAAGCCGTGGTCACTTGTTTTCATGAGTTAGGATGCAGTCACATACCTTTTAAGTGGCTTGCCACCATGTAGGCACAGCAACACGTGACAGTACAAGCAGTACTCTTTACCCATCCTGCTTTGTTCTGAGTGCACTTGCAAAGGCGGTGGTGCTGGTTCTAAGCCAAATAGCTTTCCCCTGGGGTGGAGGAGAGGAGAAGGTGCTATGTGCAGAGCAAGTGTACACTAATAACCATTAGGGATGGGCTAAAGAGATGGACCATTCAGAGACGGGAGTTGGGGTTGAAAACCGAGGGTAGAGGCAAGGTCATCTGGGACCAAAATCTTGTAATGGCACTTGCTAGTTCAAGATACTGACTGGGTCCAAAACAGAACTACAAAACAGTCACATTCCAGCTGTAGCTCTCACTTGGACCACAGTCATCAAAGCCCAATATGTGTGTATCAAGTGGTGACCTGATTATGGTGTATAAGTACCTTCACAGCGAGAAAACACGGGGTACTAAAGGGCTCTTTAATGTAGCAGACAAAGGCTTAACAAGCACCCACGGCTGGAAGTTTAAAGCTAGACAAATTCAAACTGGAAATAAGGCACCATTTCTTTTTTTAACATTGAGGGTGATTAAACATTGGAACAACTATCAAGGGAAGTGGTGGTTTCCCCATGTCTTGAGGTCTTCAAATCAAGACTGGATGCCTTTCTGGAAGATGTGCTTTATCCAAACACCAATTATGGGGCTCAATAAAGGAGTAACTGGGTGACATTACCGGATGGCTGTGATATACAGGAAGTCCAATTAGATGATCTAATGGTTCCTTTTGGCCTTAAAGTCTATGTATTTATGTATATTAAAATGCACACCCATTTTGTCATAGGGTGACTCTCTCACTCACTTGCATTGAGAGAGTTAAGTTTGACAAAATTGAGTCATTACCCCTCAAACACACTTGAAAGAGTTTTTCTGCTAAGTGATAGCAAAAGTACTAAAATTGACTCTGTGGCCTTAGAACGTGGACTTTCAAAAGTGGATGTGGCAGAATTTTGCTAATTCAAGCTAATGGACTCCCTGCAAAATACTGAATTATGGGAACAATTGGGTGCCTTCAAGAGATACAGACAAAAGATGCATGACAAAACAGACTGTATTGTAATATCAAACAGAGCAGAACTTGGTCTTACGGAACACCTTTCATATTCAGTGTATTTCAAAGCACTTCACAAAGTAATGAGCTGACTACTGGCTGTGTGGCCAAATGGAGCATTCATTATGTGCTTCACAATAGCTCACACACAGCCCTATAGAGGAAAACCTGTCTCACTGAGAGAGGGAATATTGGCCAGGACACTGCGGTTATCCAGAACTCCTTTTTTGAAAAATACCATTAGATCCTTAGCATGCGTTTGGACAGCTACCAGAGATGGTCAGAAGGGACCACAATTTAATGCATGCCTTGACGGCGCTATCTACATGGAGATCTGTATGCATGCGTATCACTGAACACAAGTGGATCACTGTGAACATCCTGGTGTGAGAGGGACTGAGCTGTGAATTTTACAAGGCTGTGCTGCCTATAAAAGGATGGGGATGAAGGTAAGGAGTTTTTGCTAGAGTGGATGTGGCCAAGAGACAGTTGTTGATGCGTGTAATATAAATACTTAAATAGGCAGATGAGATGCTGGGAGTGGATGATCTTTTTTGCCAGAAGCTGGTAGTGGACGACAGGGGATGGATCACTCAATGATTGCCTGGTCCGTTCATTGCCCCTGAAGCACTTGGCATTGGCCACTGTTGGAAGACAAGATCCTGGGCTAGATGGACCATTGGTCTGACCCTGTATGGCCATTCTTATGTTATTATGCTCTTCAGGTTAACCCCTTGTTCTCTGTGTCCCATTTTGCCAAACCTGGCGGATGCCATGCTTTGGAGGCTGCTGGACACTGGCTGTGTAATAATGCACAAACGCACGTCTCCCTTTTTTTATTCTCATGCCAGTTTGCATGACAGCTTCATTGGCGTAACTCATGACTCTGTTCATCGTCTGTTCTCATTTATGGTCAGCCTTGCAAACCAGATCCCTGTACTGGAGTTCAGTGGTGCAGCTCACTCCTCGAAGGGAGGGATGTTAGCTCTGTGCTCTGCAATCCCAAATGGAACCAGTTGAACAAGATCAGGCTCCTGTCATCAGCTTCTTAAATTGCCCTACACTACAGTATCAGGCACCTCACAAACAGGCCTTTTTTGTTTTAGTCTGGGAAGCATGGCGTTGACATGGGCTAGCTGTCAGTGAACAGCTATCCCCATATCTGGAGCGGGGAGGTGTCTGTTGCTCCCAGCGAGGGGAAGAAAAGATTAATTCACTTCCCTGGAAGGGAGGAAAAGTACCTGGCACACCCTGAGAGGACTGTACAAATCTCAGTCCAGGAGGATGGGGGCTGACTGAAGGGCCCATTAAGGAAGTAGCCCTTTGAAAGGGAAGAATTTGGGGCATGGGTAAAACCCTTGATCTCTGGGAAGGAACCTGCTAGATCCCTTCCTACAGTCCTTGTGCTGAACAGACCCTTTACTTAGACTGTATTTGGAATCAAAGGCAAAGCTGTAATGTTCTCTGAAGTCCCAGGGTCACGTGTAAGGAACTAATCCCTCCAGGGGAGTGGAATAAATCCATGCAAATAGGGGGTTTCTTTGCTGTGGTTATTTGTATTGTATTATTTGTATTGTGCCAAGAAACACTAACCAGGATGTGAACCCATGGAGGGAGGCTCCATAGAGGCACCGAGGAGGATCCAGTCCTAGGAGAGAGGAAGTATTATTGTTCCCATTTTACAGGTGGGGAACTTAGGTGACTTGCCCAAGGTCATACAGGGGGTCTGTGACAGAGCTGGGAATAGACCCTAAATCTCTTTGGTCCTAGTAGTCCCATGCCTTAGCCATAAGATCTATGTTCATCTGCGCAGCATCTTGTTTGAACCCTGGTATTGGCTGAAGCCTGGGGACCTCACAGCTTCATTTGGAGATCGTAGGGTTGCTGTGATGGATTGGCGTTGTAGTCACTGTGTTACAAATCTCCAAGCAGGAGGAGAAGCAGGAACCAGACAAACTACTTCAAAGCCTGCATTTCCATCACCATTTTCATGCAGCCAGTGTTCACAGAGAGGCGGAGACGATGCAGTAATAAGAGTTCGCCTCGTAGCCAATGCTGTCTGCTGTGCTGTCATCCTGGAGTAGGATTTTGATGATGTGCAGACTCTTTCCTTTCCTGTCTGCCTCCTGTTCGGTCAGGTCGGGTCTGCTTTCCAAGCGGAGGTGTCTTAAACTGCTGACGTGAGCGGCAACAGTAGCAAATGCAAACTGGCTGCCAGCCCCGAGCTCGTGTAGGTATTTATTGGATACCACTTGTAAATTAACCATTTCAGAAAAAAGGGAGGTAACCCTCTTAGCTTTGGCTGTGAGCCAGTTACCTCGAATTAAGAAAAAGAAACCCCTGCGGGATGGCACCGTAATGGATTGTAGCCAACCCCAAACAATTTATGGGGGTTGAAGGCTTGTCGTATGTTGTGCATTGAAATTCAAAGCCGTGGCATGTGCATTGACACAGGGCATCATGTTTCATGCATGTCCATTTCAGTTCAAAGCTCTGTCCCTCCTTACATCACCAGGGGCTGGGTTCTGCTAACTTTTGCTCATGGGAATGACCCTTACTCATCTTAGCAGCTGCTTTGAGCATTCTGGGACTTCTCGTGCGAGGAAGGAATGCTCTGGCATGTAAGGGTTCGCAGGATTGGGAGACCTGTTTGGGAGACAATGATGTTATAAAGGTTTGAAGAGAGATGATGTTAAAGTGTTGCAACACTCCCAGTGACTGCGCTGGGAGAAGGTTCGGGGCCCGAAGTGAAGGTAATTTAGGTCCTGGTGGTTGATGGAATTGCCCCCTCCCACTGATAGTCTATGAGCAGAATCTCTGCATGTGGATCTCATGCCTCCATGGCACTGTTTCTATATTGCCCCCCCACCTCCTGTGGACTCTGCACTATGCGTCCAGGGTTTGCCCAGGGAAAGAATTGGGCCAGTTATCTGGCGTTATGGGGATTCTCTGGAAAGCCTAGCTGTGCTATCTTTTCTGTGATCTCCAGGGTAGCCAGTGCTGGAGGCCTCTCTGTTAGTATGGCTCTAATGGAGCTATGCCACTAAGGAGCGGTGTGGGGGGGGTGGTGGTAGCTCTAAGGAGTGGTGATCCTACCTCCTGTGAGATGCTAAGTAAACTCAGCTCCCATCGACTGACTGGCCATTTTGGGGTGGACAGCATTGGGTCTCCAATAGAGTTCCTGGACGTGGAATTGCAGAGAAGGTCTTGCAGCGAGCCTGGAGAACGTGTGCCACTCTCTGTCGTGACTGCTCTCAGCACAGGGCACAATGGGGAGGTGTAAATGGCTCCTTCTGGGAGCAGGGCAGTCGCCAGTCAAACCAAACCAGAAAGGTTTTGAATGTAGGAAAACGCACATTAATACAGCGACCCAAAGCTAGTCTCAGGAATTGGTCAGGGAACAAGAGGTGAACAGAAATGTACAGAGAGGGGTCACACAGACGTGTGTCCTGCACAGAACTTGGCCCAAGACTGCAGCACCTTCGACAGGCCTGTGCTGTCTGCCTTGTTCCGGGGGTAAACCTCCTGCGGCGTGAATACACCCGTGGGTAACCTGCACTGTAATTATACACGTCCAAGACAAGGAGACCATCACCACGAAATCTTCACACTGCAGAAATAATAACAATGATATTCATATCACTATCCACACCTTCATATATTAGGCCTTCCCACAGCCCTGTGTTGTTATTCTTCAGGCTGTAAGAATAATTGAGGTCTGCAGTTTTGTTGTGGAACGCAACTTTTACCACACGTTGCAACTTTTAATAGTTGTCGCAAATTTGAGTGAGTGGCGTTCCAACCTGATGCTCAGGGTCACACCGCCACTGAAATTTGGCCCAGCCATCTCTTCGTCTAGCTTGCCTTCAGGGGCCATGTAGACACAAAGCGTCTCTTCTATGCTGCTGCCCTGCTTTGCAAGGCAGGCTGCAGACCATGGAAGAAGGTGCTGGAGCTTAGGTGTGGGTGAGGACCCAGGGCTGGTGCTCCTTGTAGGGGTACCCAGGGTTTCCATTTCTCATCAGGAAGCAGGTAATGGCCCATGGACGTGTAAAGTACCAGAAAGATTGAAAAAGTTCTGCTATCTACACAGTATTTTCTTACCGGTTTCCATTTTGTATATAAACGAATCATGTGTGTTTGTTTTGAAATTTTTATGGTACTTGAACAGACCTCACCAAAACGGCAACTTTAACAAACTGTGGCCATAACTTTTAAACTTAAAAAAAATCACAACTTTCTCTCAGCCTTAATTATTCCTGTTTTACAGCTGGGGAAGAGAAACACAGAGAGGCGAAGTGATTTGCTCAAGGTTACATAGTGAGTCAGTGGTAGAGCAGGGATTAGAATCGGTACTGTACTGATACCTAGTTCCCTTCTTCCAATCATTGTCCAGCACTCCAGAGAGACCAAAACATAATGGGAAGCAATCAGCCAAAGTATTAAGGATGCATATTGTAAGATTCTGTGTAAATGATCTTTTTCACAACATACTGAACAGGGACAGCAGGGGATAGGGTGCCAGGTCTTTGAACATGTACAGGAGAAGACAGAGTATCAGCTCTTTTGTCAACAGGGTCTCAGAAGGAATGGATTTATTGGGCCAGATCCTCAGCTGGTGTAAATCAGTGTTCCTTGACATCAGTGATGGTACACTGAGAATCTTGGTCCATTGTGTACATGTTAGCACCTCCCGCTAATCCTTTGTAAGGAAATGCAGTACCTTGAGATTAGCCTTCTCATTGGGAAAATGCACTGTTCTTTCTTTACACTGCTTCTGGTGTTTTAGGGACCATCATTCCCTGTGCAAATTGTTTTCCTTGGGCCTTCAGCAATGTATTTCCTCATATACTAATTGGAATGCCTCATGTATTTAGTTTTTTAATACTAATTTCATTCTTCCTCCCCAACTCCCTCTCTGCAATATCTGAAGCGCAGAAATATTTTTTTCGACTGGATTTGGTTAACATACATTTTCCTGCGCGTGAAGGGTTTCTCAGGGTCTTGATAGCTGTTTCTGTTCTGCAACAGTTGTCATTGACACGTGCCTCTTTCCAGTGGACTGACTTCAATCCTGCTGTGTTTTCTAACATTCCATAAACACATGGCTTCCATGCAAGCCTTACGATTACATATGCACAACTGATTCTTAGGTGAGACTTTCCTGATTGCTGCCTAGATAAAGAACATATCTCTGTCTCTCAGGAGACAGAGAGAGCAGGCTAAAGGGAGCGTAAGTGATAGTTCAGATTTGATAGATTTATCTTCACGAGTGACAAGACAGATAATTCATGAGTGGCGTAGTTACAGGTGAGTTATCCTTCTGGTGTCCCTTCAAGAGTGAAGGTTAATGCCAGTCCACTGCTGAGCCATCATTATTTTACCTATAGAATTTATACTTCTTCTCATGCCTTTTCAACAACCCCTTTTGAGCTTTTTGGATAAGGTCTCTTCGTCTATTTTCTTGTGATGAACAACTGCCCGGTTATTCATCTGTGCTCTTGTTTTGTTTGCTTTAAAACTAGAAATGAAGAATTATCTATCAAACCCTTAAGGGTTTTTTTTTTACTGCCACCTGTCACTGTAGTATCTGAACACCTTCCATAGAAAATGGATTAGCAGGAGTGAAATCCCTAGTGGGGTTCATGGGGTCTCTAGCTCTTTTCCCTGTTCAGAGTATACAATCATTGCTTGGGGCAGGGTTAGTTTGTTCCTTAAAGTCTGTGAAGGCTCATAAAGGCTCCTGGGCAGTGCTGGTGGTAGCCAGAATCCCTATGACCTGGCTGGGGGGCAGGTGCAGGGGTGTTGCTGGTGCAGAGAAAATATCCTCAAATCGCAACATGCAGAAGCATTGGGCAGGTGGAAAGCAAAACCAACCCCAGCCCAGGCTTCCAGAAAATCTACCCAACAACTATGACTAGACCGGAGGAGAGGAAGTGAATCTGAAAGCAAAATGACTAACAGTAAAAAAATAAAAATTAAAATCAATAAGTCTCACATTTTAAAATAAAAAGGCAACTAACACAAGGGACAATTATACAGTATCAGATAGCGATACAACCTGAATTCCAGCAGGATAGGCAATATGAAGCAAAAACCACTCAGGTGCTTCTAGATACAGATAAGAAAAGCAATTCCCATTTACCCGTAGAAATAAAAAAGAGGTCCTGATAAAACACTCCATGACTGGACTGGATTAGGATTCTTGCTGTGAAAATTCATTACCGGCATGCAAAAGAATGAATATCTCGCAGCAGAGCTAAACCGACTACAAAACAACATTCATCTGGGAAAGAGCCAATTCGTTCAGAATAAATAGATTTCTTTCAAAAGGAGTGCGGGGAGTGAATCTGTGGAAAACCTGTATCTCTGCCCTGACATTTATTATGCAAACAAGTGTACACCTCTCCAAAACCGGAAAGATTAGTACATATCCAAATACCGAATGTAGCTGCTCACACTAACTTTGGGCCAGATTGTGATATGACTCATTGTGCTTTATTCCACAAGTACTTAATTGACTTTGGTGGGACTTCTTTTGGAGTGAGGTACTACTCAACATGAACATGTGTATTGCAAGCTTTAAAACAAATCCAGGCCAGCAGAGGGCTAGAATTTTCGTGTATATATAAAAGCTTATATTTGGTAATCTTTTGGGGGCCCATAACCTAGCATTTTAACTTTGGGCCAGATTTTAAAAGGTATTTAGGTGCCTAAAGATGCAGACAGGCACCTAGGCTCTTTTGAAAATACCACTAGGTGCCTAACTACCTAAAAAAAATCTGGCCCTTAGTCCTTACTAAGGCAAAATTGCCATTGAGGTGAATGGGGAATTTTGCTTCAGTAAGGGCTTTCCAGCCCACAGTGGCAGGATGTGACCCTTAAACTGAATTTAGTGCTCAGCACTGGGGACTAAGGAACTGATCCTGTACTCTTGATGCTCTTAGGTGGACACCTGTGTCTTCATGGAGCCCCATTGAAGACAACGGGGATCTGCCCACTGGAACAAATTGCAGGACTGGGGCTCCAGGCACAGTAATGAGAGGCTGACAAAGTGTCTGAGGGGGGAAAGGGATATGTATGTAAATAAAAATAACTCCTTTTACTTTGTCTTTGTATTTATCCATTTGCATGAACAAAAATTCTGGCTCCACTGAAGCCAATGGTGAAACTCCCGTTGATTTCAATGGACCAAGATTGCACTGAAGATTTTGAGCACACACCTTGGAGCAAACAAGCTTGCCCAACCCCTGTGACCCAAACAAAATAAAAAAATCAGCCTTGTGCATGCAATAAAGTCATTTGCATGGCCGAATGGGACAGTTTGCATGTGCAAAAGGAGGTTCTGAGATACATAAAAACTTATTTGCCCCCAGAATACGGGGTGGGCACATATTGGGCATCTTCTTTACCTTTAAGAGCTAAACTGAGAGATATCTGCACTAGTCTCTGGCCACAACTTGGCTGTTGTTTTTATTATTTATTAATCTTGTTTATTATGGTAGTGCCTAAGGCCCAGTCAAGAATGGCACCCCGTTGTGCTAGGCGCTGTACAGACATACAGTAGTAGACGGTCTCTGCCCCAAAGAGCTTTTCAAGCTTTGCCGTTCCAGCGTCTGTGACAGGGTTGCACAAATATCTCCAGTTCATTAAGTGAGAGAATAGGATTGAATGACGAATGGCAGGGGACTGTGGGTGTCTGAGGCTGGTTACAGGCCGTGGGAAGGGAACAGCTTTGCATGTTCTCTTTGGCTAATACAGGAGCCTCTCTGATTTGTTTGGGGGCAGTCTGTGTTTGTTTTTCATCTGCTGTGTTTATGCAGTGCATGGAGCCTACAGTGCTCCCCCTGGCATAGCTACCCTCTTGTACTTCTCCAGCCCGGCTCTGCTAATGGGATCTGACCTGATGGCTTTGCATGTTTAAATGAATTAAACACAGCTGCTAGGAAAATACAGTAACCTGACAGCACTATGGCTCCATAGTCAACATTATAATTACAGCACCACTTGCTTGAGAGTTCCACGCTCTCGGGTTTGTTTTGAAAATAACTCGAAACCTGCCCTTTGATCAATTGCTTCATCCCCCTTTCCTCCCTTCTCCTCTTCCTCATTCAGTGTTTAACCCTTATCCCTCTCTCACTCCTCTGCCACCTTGTTTAAGTGGCTGTCTCCCCACTGCTCCTTAATCAGGCACATAGGTGAGTGGGTTAGCTATCCTGATTGGTCACAAAGAGTGAAACGTGGCAAGTCCCCTCTCACAATCTGGGGCTGAACTGGTACCCTGGATCTCCCCTGTTAATGCTGAGTGTTGCCCTCTAGTTTATATAATATAATAATAACAATACCTATCACTTCTACAACAGTTTTCATCAGTAGATCTCAAAGCCCATCACAGTCTTTCATGTATTTATCCTCACAACACCCCTGTGAAGTAGGGAAGTGCTATTATCAGCATATCCTTCCTCTTTATTGTACATATGGTAGTTTGAAGCTGACAGCAACCCCCGTTGAGAATTGAAGGATTAAATATACTGTCCCCGAAGCCAAATCCTATACAGTGTTGCATCTATCATGTAGACATTTCAGAAACTATACATTACTTTCAGACTGCTAGAGAGAGGCATCTCCAAACATGCTGCTTCGCCTATCCTTTCAGCCCAAATACCTTTGCTCTGGTGACATTTCAACAGGAAGCATTGACATAGGAAGTAATGCTAGCAGCCCTATTGATTTTTTTTCTCTAGTCAGTCACTGTGTTGCATCCCTATTTGTAAGGACAGACAATGCCCACTAGGGATCCACAAGAACCAAGCAAAAAAGCCCCAGGTCAAGCCACACACATCTGGTTTCATTATAAATTTGCACCAGGTTCACTGAACGCTCCACGCAAGTTTGAAATTTTGGAGCAGACCTAGGCCCAGTGAGATGAATGGTGGTTGCATATCAGAACCCAGAGAGGAGCTCAAGCTGCAGAATTTCAAACAACGCCACACCTGGGTCTGGGCTGGGGGGAGGGAGAGTTGGTGTTTGGAGCCAGGATTTTTGTTCAGCCCCACACGCCATGTGCGGTTTCAGTCCAAAGATCCTGAGTGCGTGCTCACCTTCACCAGTTACATCCCACTGCAGCTCCACTGAGTTGATGTCCCAGAACGGTGCTCAAGGCCTGCTGGACAGGTATTCTGGAATTCTGACTTCATGGACTTTACTCTCCTTCAGGGAACGATGGCTGATGAATAGTGCGGATGTACTCGTCCAATTCTGAGGATGCTTCTCTTATCCACAGGGCCGCCCAGAGGATTCAGGGGGTCTGGGGCAAAGCAATTTCGGGGGCCCCTTCCATAAAAAAAAGTTGCAATACTATATTCTCGTGGGGGCCCCTGCGAGGCCCGGGGCCTGGGGCAAATTGCCCCACTTGCCCCCCTTTCTGGGCAGCCCTGCTTATCCAGGTGATTGTCATTCCACTAGTGTGGGTGGAGATTGCAGCGGGCAGATCTCTGGTTGTAATGATCAGATCTCAGGTCCCATATGTTGTCTGCAGCACTTTGGTCCTATATCTGTTTTGAGTTGCTAGACAAATGCCTATGCATTCAGTCTGCACCAATGAACTGAGTGAGTGTGATTGGAGCTGTAAACTTTACGAGATCCTGCAGTTTATGGTGAATTTTAAATTGGCTTGCCAATCAGGGTACTTTTTTAAAGGAGAGTCATTTTGATGTATTGCAGAATGCGATGTAGTAATTTCCACTATTATGTAGATGCTATCAACATTAAGGAACAAAGCAGGCGCTCCTTGGTGGACTGGTTTTAATGCATTCAATTTATATAGTTCATACATATTTATCTAGTGTGGCAAACCTGTAACTTTTTTCCCCACTGGCTGTCCCCTTCCTTAAATTATGATTGTTCGTTTATTTCTGTTGTGGGAGTGCTGCGCTGTCCCGTTCAGGTTTAGGGCTCCATTGTTCTAAGTCAGTGTTTCTGAAACTGGGGTCGCCGCTTGTGTAGGGAAAGCCCCTGGCAAGCCGGGCCGGTTTGTTTACCTGCCCTGTCCGCAGGCCCGGCCAATCGTGGCTCCCACTGGCCGCGGTTCGCCACTGCAGGCCAATGGGAGCCGCTGGAAGCGGCGGCCAGTATGTCCCTCGGCCCATGCTGCTTCCAGCAGCTCCCATTGGTCTGCAGCGGCGAACCGCGGCCTGTGGGAGCCGCAATTGGCTAGGCCTGCGGACGGGGCAGGTAAACAAACTGGCCCGGCCCACCAGGGGCTTTCCCTACACAAGCGGCGAACGACAAACATGTCGTGAAGGTCAAAAGTACAACTGGGTTCAAAAAAGAGTAAGATAAGTTCATGGAGGATAGGTCCATCAATGGCTATTAGCCATAAGATGGTCAGGGATGTAACCCCATGCTCTGGGTGTCCCTGAGCCTCTGACTGCCAGATGTTGGGACTGGATGACAGAGGATGGATCACTTGATAATTGTACCAGTTCTTTTCATTCCCTCTGAAGCATCTGGCACTGGCCACTGTTGGAAGACAGGATACTGGGCTAGATGGACCATTAGTCTGACCCAGTAGGGCCATTACGTTTTTAGGATGCTCATCACTGTAGTAGCTGAATGACTATTCTGAGCATGAAATCTTGACCCTAAAAAGGTCAATTGGGCTTTTCCTATTGTCTTCACTTGGGCCAGGATTTCACTCCATGTGGCTAATTTCTCCCTGTAACAGTCTTGCTGTGTTTGCCTTTAACACCCTACCTTGTTAGCAGGTGTGAAACCTGCCGGGAAAGGGTTAAGTGGGTTCTGCTGGCTTACTGGTGATGGTGATTCCTTCTGCCACCTGGCTACAAGGGAGATGGCAGTGACTCTACAGAGAGCAAGGATCTAGGACATGGGCAGAGCAGGGCTGAGGAAGGGACCCCAGGAACAAACTGTGCCTGAGGGGAAAGTTTGAGCTGAATTCTGTTACCTTGGAGATTTCTTGGCTAATGAAGCCAAACCCCAAGAAAGTGCCTTTGTGTTTGTTGGTGTTAAGACAGCAATTCCCATTACTGGTGATGTTAGTGAAGATGGAAAAAAAACCTGATTTTAAAAGTGTTGAGCAACTAAAACGAATAGATGATTGTAATGTTCATGAGCAGAATAGAGACACTGCTTAGCCAGCCTGTACCAGCATCTGCTTTCCAGTGCAACGAAGGGTGTTAATACCCAGCTGTTCAGTAACGCTGCCTAACCAGGAGAGGTTTATTTAAAAGACAGGAAGAGCTCTCTGTCAGGGAGTGATTTGTGAGGTTTGTTTGGGTGGAAGTAAGTCCCCGGCTTCTCATTCTCAGAGCTGCTTTTTTATGATATTAGCCAACGCACACGCAATGCAGTAATGCTCCGTGTGTTTGTGTCTGAGTGCTGTTCCCCTTTGCTACATCAAATCAGAATTGCTCGTTTGCGTGTCATAGGCCTTTTCCTACAAATAGCTGAAGGAGATCCTTCTTTAATTCAAGTAGGCGTCTTTGTCTCTGGAGCAGGGGAATCTTGAGTTTTAATCCTTGTGGCACCAGGAGACTGCAGATTGGCCAGGTACTGCAGCACAGCAAGAGACATGCCACCCTACACAGCCGTAGACTTTTCAGTGTATTAAAACAGAGTCTCTCCTCTACTTCCCAGTTCTTACATTAACGAATTAAAGTTCTGTGTCTTATCACACTCATCAGCCAGATAGTCAAGTAACACAGCCAAGTTGCAAAGAGTCCTGGAAACTGCCCCATACTTTACCTTGTGGCTCAGAGAGAGCCTCAGTCCTTTGTTCTTGTCAGCTGGCAAACACTGTCACCTGGCCCTCCTCCTCAGCCCTTTGTTCTCCAGCTGGTCAAACATGGCTCCCTTCCTAAGGAGGGTGGGTCATCCGTGGTTGTTAGATGCTAGAGGCCAAATGTCCGGGCACTTGGAGTGGCCAATGTCTTCTTGGACTCCCCGTGGGCATGGGGCCAAGGCCCCAGATAGCTAGGCATCAGTCACACCTGTATCTCTGGGTCTCTGCCAAGAGTAAACAACCTTTTCCCACCACCCAGTTAGCCATGCAGCACATAGGAGAAACTGAGGCACACACAGTATTCATCCAAAATATTACAGATGATTCCCACATCTGGCAGCAGAGTGCAGAGTTCAGTGTGATAATGAGAGGCAAAGACTTCCCTTATAGTAATTCTATGGTAGGAAGAATAGATTCATGGGAGATCTGATGTGGCACGTTAATGATGCATTCAGAGTCAAAGAGATGAATTAGAAACCTGACACCATATCCAGTAGGGTATGTTTGGTTCATCCAGCCTAAGTAGCTAAAAGAGACATTGTGGCTACAAGAAAAGCCATGACAGAGCCATATCATCTCATTCAGACTCCGAGAACATTTTTCTGGGCTGGCTCAAAGCAAATGGCATCGGTCACAAACCATCCCATTTTGGAAGAGCTGCAGGAAGCTGTGCCTCTTTTGTCCAACCGGCTGAGCTCTACTCTGGTATTTACACGAAGTGGTTGATTTGTTTACGGTCTTCAGATCTACTCTTGAACCGTAGGTAGCTTGTCACACCGTAATGCACCACAGCCCCTTCTATATCCCAATACATTTTATATACTCTCCTAGGAGATTCCTTCTGGTCTACAAACGATGAACCTAGACCTTATGTAGCGAGCCATTTTGTCTGTGAGGATTGTACCTGGGACCTTCATCAGCAAAAATTGAGGCCTCTGTCTCTTGAGCTAAAGGAGAATTTCTTTAAGCATGAGTATCAGGGTGTTGTAGTTGCTGTTGTTAGCCACTAGAGGAAAACCTGGCGTGAAATCCTGACCTTGTTGAAACCAATGGGAATTTTTGACATTGTTTTCACTAGATTTCACCCAATGATCTCATGCACCAAACCAATCCGTTGCAGGTACCCAATGACTTCAATGGGAGTTTTGCCTGAGTACGGCCTGCAGTAATAAGCCCTGTGGTTATGTTGACAATGGACCATATTCAACTCTTTGCCCCTTTGTTGTTGACTTTCTGCTGTTTAGCACCAAATGAGCCATTAGTCCTGAGCAGAGTGCTTACTCATCAGCTAATGATCTGAATTGGGGATGGGGCTAGGACAGGAGGTCAGGCTTAAGTGCACAAGGTCAGAACAGCTCCAGATTCTCAAAAGCAAACAGCATCATTAGTGGCAGAGAAGGCTCACTCTTGCTGTCCGATTATACCACGGGCTTTACAGTCTTTACTGTTAGATCACTGAACAGAGTGCAGCCAGGGGGATGTTGCACAAACCACTGTGTGATATCAAAGTTACCAGTGACTCCAGGCATTGCTTACTACATAAATAAATATGCAGTTATTATTTAAGACAAGGGAAAATACAGAGCATTGAAGAGATTACTAGGGTTCTGTTCCCTTTTCGCTACTTGAACTTGTGTAAACTATAATTATCTCACACATTTAATAAAATAGTTAAAATGCTTGAAGCCCCTTATTATTCTATTCTGGGACATTAACCTACTTGTAGATCCCAAGAGAAAATGGAATTTGCACCATCCCATAAGACAGTGTCCCATAGAGGCTGGTTCAGGATTTCAGTAGAAGAGGAAGGAGGACCGTTTGAATCATTGAAATCAACCAGGAAATGTACATAAGCAGTCTCAGTAGTTTATTGTCTCAACACCTTAGTCTGAGTTTCCAGCTCTAAATGACTAATTATAACCATCATCTTTTATATTTTGTTGACATCTTCTGATTTAAAATTTAGCAAATATAAAAAATCAAATTTGATCTGCCCCTGTCAAATGTAAACCGTTAGATTAAGCACAATCCATGACTATTTTCTCTAGTATTTGAGTGACTCCACCTTGATTGCACTCTGCTAGATCCCAGAGAAACTGTAATTGTGTTGGATCTTCATTGATTGTTGAAGATCCACTGATATAAAAAAAGTATCCTCCTTTTTAAATCCAAATTTTAGGCCATGTTTGGGCTCTGGTCTTAAACCTAATCCGGATCCTTAATCCACTTCTAGTTTCCAATCGGTTTTGCTTTCACTGCTGCCACAGTGCGGCTGTGTTTGGGTTTCACAAAACCGTGTAGGATGTAGTACATGCAAAAGATTTTACCGTGAAAAAAATGTATGGGGTTTGTTTTAGTGAAGATGTTTGTATTCTTACCAGGCCAGATTTTGAAAAGGATCAGAACTGTGAGGAATAAAAAGGTACTTACAAAAGCACCTGTGCTTGTACGTGCAAATCAGGTAAATGCACATGCAATATACCAGCTGGGAAACACCGTAGGGCCCTGATTCAGGAAAACACTTAAGCATATCGAAGCAATGGGATTTCAGCACATAAGTTCAAGTGAAGATAATAGAATGACCTACACTCTGTTCCAGTTACTGTGTTGTAGTTTGCTCATTCCAGTGCTACATTTCTATGATTTCCACTTCAGCACAGCTGCTGTCCACTTAGCATCCCTTGAATTAAAAGCAGCAGAGAGTCCTGTGGCGCCTTATAGACTAACAGACGTATTGGAGCATGAGCTTTCGTGGGTGAATACCCACTTCGCCGGATGCACCCACGAAAGCTCATGCTCCAATACTCTGTTAGTCTATAAGGTGCCACAGGACTCTTTGCTGCTTTTACAGATCCAGACTAACACGTCTACCCATTTGATCCTTGAATTAAAATATCCCACATTTTAGCCTCTCTATATTCCATTAGTTAATCTAGCAGTTTGGTTACCTGTCTAATCTGATCCAATCACCCCATCCCAGTGGCATGTAGGTGTTGTGTTTCCTGTTTTGAAATAGAGAGTCTATATCTTGATAATGTAGGAGTGCAATGTGTGCAAGTTATTGTTGAGCTGTTAGCTGCTATTGAACCATTTTTCGCCTTTCTTTTATCTTCATCACGGTATTATTAAAACAAAGATAATCACCAGCATAAACTACCTGGCTTATCCCAACACCATGGTAATTATATTCCCTGATGAAATACTACATTTAAATAATGTCAAGCAACATTGAGTTTAGCAAAAGCCAGCGTATTCAAAGCTAAGTGGGACTTAAGATGTGGATGGGCCTTTTGCTAATGTAACCCACTGGTGAGTGTGTGTTACAGGTCCCCCTGTGTGCCTGAGCTGTAGAGGATATGAGTCTGTTACAGCCCCAGATAGGGTGTGTTAGCTGAAATTGTAGTACAGTAACTCCTCACTTAAAGTCGTCCCGGTTAACGGTTCGTTGTTACGTTGCTGATTAATTAGGGAACATGCTTGTTTAAAGTTGTGCAATGCTCCCTTCTAACGTTGTTTGGCAGCCGCCTGCTTTGTCCACTGCTTGCAGGAAGAGCAGCCCGTTGGAGCTAGCTGGTGGGGGCTTGGAACCAGGGTGGACCAGCAGCCCCCCCATCAGCTCCCCACTCCCCCAAGTTCCCTGCGCAGCAGCTGCCTGCAGTTCAGCTGTGTCCCTCCCCCCACGGCCATGTGCTGCTCCTGCCCTCTACCTTGGAGCTCCTGCTTGCTGTGCGGGGGGGAAGGGAGGAAGAGGGGGGCTAATGTCAGGGTGCCCCCCCCCCCACTCCTGCACCCCACTTACCCCATCGTCCATAGAGCAGGGGGGACACAGGACAGGGCTTTGCTGGCAGCAGCTGCGGTCTCAGCAAGCTGATCTAATTAACAAGGCAGTGTACTTAAAAGGGAAATGCGCATATCTCTCTCCCCTCCCTCCATTCCTGCTGCCTTGTAGAGTGTCAGAGTTAACCCTTGAGGGCTCAGCCAATTGCTCAGTAAGGCATTCCCTGGGAAATATCCCACCCTCTGACTCCTCCACCTCAACCAAGCTTCACAATCATCATCACTGTGTACCAGTATTAAATTGTTTGTCTAAAACTTATACTGTGCGTGTATATATCTATAATATAGTCTTTTGTCTGGTGAAAAGAATTTCCCTGGAACCTAACCCCCTCATTTACATTAATTCTTATGGGGAAATTGAATTCGTTTAACATCGTTTTGCACCGTCGCATTTTTCAGGAACAGAACTACAATGTTAAGTGAGGAGTTCCTTAGCTCTTGCATTTAGTTCTGGAGGTCCCCAGTGTATCAGCCAGAATGGCAGCCATTGCTCTAGCCCTCTTCAGAGAGGTGGATTTCACCCTGATAACATGTTGGATATGCCCACTTTAATTCAAGTCCTTGCCTTTTCTCATTTCACAACAGGATGGAGCATCCCACTTTGAAGATTTCCTGGCATTTGCTGCTGTTGGTTTTATTTTTATTTATATTGTAGCAGTGCCCAGAGACTCCAATCAACCCATTGTACTAGGTACTGTATACACAGTAGGAAGACGTGGCCCTGGTCTCCCACAGTTTAGAGTCCAAGAAGGACCTTTTACGTGAATCACAATCTTAACATTTAAGTGAATGTAGTTCCTGGTATGTGACTGTATTTGTTACACAGTGTTGCACTTGTTTTGATATTATCTTTTGCCAGACGGTTAGGATTCAGGCTGATGTTGAAGGAGATGCCAGACCAGTTTAGGTAGCACCTCGGAGTCTATTGTGTGATGCTGCTAGGTAATTTCATGCTACAGAACTACAGGCTTAGTTGTCGAGCACAAAGGGGGATAAGATGCTGATCTGAACATTGTAAGCATGTTTCATCAGGCAATGGGTATAAAATTGTGTTATACCTTAACAGTCAAGAAGTGATTTCATGAGGTTGGGGTGACTGTTAGAGGGTCTCAGGGCCTGATTCTGGTTGTCGGGGCCAGTATGCTGGTGTAAATCTGGAGTAACTCCACTGTGGCCAATAGAGCTAAACCAGTTTACATCACCCTTAGCCTTCACCCTTAGCCAGATTCCCAGGCTACTTGCAGAGTGAAGTGCTACTCAAGGGGACCAAGGGAAGGCAGAATGTGGCCATCAGGGTGAGAGCTTCTCAACAGGTTGATAAATCAGGTCTGATTCCCCACCCCCCTTTTTTTTAATTTTCCAGGAGATGGTCAAGGCTGCAAAGGGAACGTCTGCCTGAGATTTGAAACCGAGACAAGGGTAATTGTGAGTATAAATTCCTGCTACTTTGAGGTTGTTTCTCTGCTAGAAGCGTGAGGGGCTTTAGGAAACAGGGCAAGTGGGTTTCCCAGACAGACGTTACTGTCCTGACTTTTTAGCCACCTGAGGGATACATTCTTGGGGCCTGACCTTGCATGATGCTAAGCATCTTCTATGAGATGGTGAGCACCATCAGCCACTATGGACCTCAATGGGTGTCGAGGGTATGCAGTGACAGCCAGTCTGGGACACTGATGAGTCAGTAGAAGCCCAAAACCCCTCCAAAAAAGAACAAATTATTTAAAAAAAATGTAAAGTGACAGAACTGCAACACGTTGCTTTCCATCAATTTGTTGAGAATATCGTCGTGGTTTATACATGCATGTATTTCCTTGTACGTTGTAACCCTACGTGTAAGAAGCAGAAACAGATATTTTACCATCTACGCAGATCTATGATATGCCAAAGGATTTTTGTTTAACACTTCGATGAATGGCTTGCAATTTCCTTATGCCTTGCCCTAATGCAGACCTCCTGGGTGACAAAGGACTCATGGATCAGATGGTTGCCCAACATTCATTGATAGAAAGAAAGGATTTCAGATTTTTACGATTTAAATGAGCTGAAGAGTAGGGGCCAGATCCTCCGGTGGTGTAAGCGGGTGTTGCTCCATTGAACTGAGCTACACTGATTTGCACTAGCTAAGGCTCTGGCCCCATATGTCACCACGCAGCTGGATTGGTGACTCTGTTGCTCACAAGGGCTGAATCCTGAGAAGTACTGTGCCCTTTCTGAGCACCTTGATAACAGTGGGCCAGGTCCTAATGTCCTTTGTCTAGGTCTCGTTCTGCCAGCCTTGCACATGTTGAGAAGTGCCTTCAGTCCTGGAGTAGTCCCACTGAATTAGATTGGTTCCTGTACTGCATGCCTGTACAGGGGCATAAGAGGGAGTAAGAACTCCCCTAGCATGCCTGCAGGCACTGCTTGGACCTTAGGTCTGGGTGCGGAGGAGTAAGTGGATGCTGTGTGCAGAAATGAGAATGCACTGCGTGCATGAAACTCCCCCTCCATCCAAGCACAGGTAGGTGGTGAGGGGTATGGAATGGGGGGAGGACAGGTTGCAGTGAGCTGGTACAGAGGGCATAGCGGTATAGGCCAGGAGCAAATTCCGACCCACCCACCTCCTCTCCTCCGAGCAGTCTCCGGGGTGCTCCTGGGACAGTGCAGCAACATGGGTGTGGCATAATCTAGCCCCCGGAAAGGAATGGTGCTACCCATGGAGTAAAGAATTAATGGGCACGAGTAAGGGGGGCAGAACTGGGGCCTCGGCTTTTCTCAGCCTTTACTCAGGCAATCTCCATATTGAAGAAAATGGGAGAGTGCCTAATGCCAAGAGCCCCGCAGGTCCCGCCTGTGGAAATCCCTCTGAGGTGTGAGTCTGGGGGGTGGAGGGAGAAAGCACTACCAGGATCCTGCTCTGGGTTTTTCTGGGTGGCGCTGTCCAGGGTGGAGTTTGCCCACTCGCCTAGGAATGGGTAGAGGCTTTGCCCCTAGCCTCATGGATCCCCTGAGACCTGATCTGCAAGTGCCCAGCGCCATCCGTGAGGGAGGGCTCAGGATCTGTCCGACTGACATGAACGAGAGTTGCAGATGATGCTTAGAACCTGTCAGGATTCCGCCCGGTTTGTCCTCTGTTGCACATACTTGGATGGTCTCTAGATCCTTTTTGCATTTTTCCTCTCTCTTCATGGTTGTTCTCAACTCCTCCCTAGTTGCCTTATGGTGTGTGACAAGCTGTTTCCTACCTCTCCTATATTGTTAATGAAGATACTAAAAAAAGGTTTAACTCAGATTCTTGTGCTGCCCCCACCATTCCACACCTCCCACTAGCTTAGTACATTGTGTTCATCCTATCCCTTTGCTCCAGGTTCTCCCGTCTCCATTCATAGCCACGCCAACGAGAATTAAATCTGAGCGCTACGTTTTGTGAAGGACTGGATCGAATGATTTAATAAAATCCAAATAGATCCAGCTACCACTTGCCCTTCATCCACAACATGACAATTTCTAATAAAAGAAAGCAGCCCTGAAGCTTGTCTGGCAAGCTCCGTTCTTTAATGCCATGTTTTCTGTTGTTGGTGGCTACAGATGGTGACGCCCAATTCCAATTTCCACCAATTATGGCTGATTTGGGGGTGAGAAATAGGACAACACCATCCAGCTCTTGGTGCACGTCCTCTCACTAATCTGAGCACTGGTCTCATGTACCGAAATCCTGATGCTGCAAGCTCCCGAATTCTTACTGACAAGAAGTAATATAGATTGCCTCTTTTGCCTCTTTTTCTAACACCAGTGTACCATTCTGAAACCGGTATCACCCCTCTGCCAAGCAGTACCAGATGGTGTCCAGGGTGAGTCACCTTCCCAGGGTGGAGAAATCAGTGACGTGGAGTCTGGGTATAGTCTAAGTGTAACTTGCTTTATTTATACATAGACAATGGGCTGTGGCATAATCTAGCCCACGGACAGTAACGATGCTGCCCATGGAGTAAAGAATTGATCATCACAAGTAAGGGTGGACTGAGAGTTCGAACAGCATGCCTGGCAATCCCAGTCTCAGCCTAACGCCAATGCCTGATCCAGGGACCAATTCTGTCTCAAGAACTGACTCCAGTCAGAGCCCAAGGCAGAGAGCAAATTCTCCTGCTGCTCACACAGCTCCCTCTCTCCCACAGCTGTCTCTATACAAACCTTTGCACAAACCAAAATTAATAACAACATACCATATCTTCCCAAGTGTCAAAACTTACTCACACACTAAGCAAAGGAACTCAGAAGAGTACATGTAAGTGCCATTTGGTGCCACCTGCCATAACAATAGTGTGTGTGCCCTTGAGATCTATGCACTACAAGGAGCTTTGGTGCATAGACCTCTGCTTCCACACAAGAAGAGTCTAAGTGCAAGACTTAGACTCAGCAGGGGAAAGGGACCTTATGGCAAAGGGGAAGGGACACCAGGAAACAGGGACCTGTCTATTATTACTAGAAATAGTCCGCGGAGATTTAGGCTCGGGTTTGAGTTTGAGGCTGAGTTGCGTGCTATGGCTTGAATATCAGCACTGCTGAGCGCCCACAGATCCCATTGAAATCAGTGGGAGCTGCAGGAGTTCAGCACTTTTTCTCAATTAGGGAGCTGTGGGCTCAGCACCTCCCAGGATCAGGCTCTATTAATCTCTCTGGGCCTCAGTCCTTATCTCTAAGGTGGGGATGGTGATGGTTCCCTCTGTCACAGGCAAGTGAAAGTAAATGAATTAATACATGTGAGGCACTCACATACCACGTTGAGGGCATTATATGAGAACTTAGATAGAGATGCAAGAACCTCAGTGGCACTAAACTGATTTACTCCAGATGAGGCTCTGTTCCTTAGTTGAAACAGGCAAACAGAAATCAGGTCCAGCTTATTAAACATACATATAGTTAGTGTTAAATAATTGGCATTCGTTGGCATATTTGACTTGGATACTGTTTAATGATTTACTGAACTATCCATCAGTCTTTATAATCATCCCATGATCCTTTCTTGGGTTTCCATGTGTTTACTTTGCCCGGGGTCTGCAAATCTCTCCAAATAGATTTTTCTCCTGCAACCTTGTTCATATTTTTTTTCCTTCTCAAAGGAGCCATTTCAGTCTCCTTACAATTTGCAAGACATTTCAGAAAGCTGCGACACAATCTTTCTGCTGACGGGTATGTGATCTGTCCTGTCTCAGCTCCCACTATTCTTTTTTGGTGGAGTCCCCGTGAGAAGTAAAACTCTAATTTGCTGCGAAGAAATAGAATCGTTATCTAGACTGAAATAATTTCTTTTTCCAACCCACAAACTGATAAAACATCAAATTGGTGGAGTTTTCTTATCAGCTCATAGAATTTGTAGGACACAAAATAATGACCTGTCAACTTGCTTCGAGCAGGCCAGTTCTGTAGCTCTGCACCAATCACGTGGACCCTACCACAAAATGTAGGACAAAATCTAGGGCTGTCTTGATGGTATTTTAATAAGGATATTTAAGAGGACTTCTGAAAAGCCTCACAACTGGATGAGTAATGTGAGAGCTGAGATTTTATTACAACCCCTAATTATTTTTGGTACCTTTAGGCTACTGTATTTACAGTAGAATCTACACTTATGCTAAGTTTAAGGCAGTTGTATGTCTTGAGTGTTCAGGATCTGTTAACTCGAGAGAAATATGCTGGCTTGAGTTACTGGAGCTGTTACTTTTCAATTTGGTGACAAACTGGCTGCTGGTAACCCGAGTGCAGGTTTGACCAATATTAGCGCCTGATCCTGCAAACTTCCAGTACAAAATGTTGTCCACTCATTTAGACTACATCCGTTTTGGGGAGCCCAGCACCAAGGGCCTATTTTCCATGGGTGCAGAGGTCCCACAACTTCATTTGAAGTTAATAGATGCTTCAGACGCTCAGCCAGATCCAGGGTGTGTCAAGTTTGAGCCCTTAGAAATGGAAGGAGCCTAAATTAACAGACATGTCTGAAAACCCTGTCTCTGCTCATTAAAGCTGCCCCTATAGAAGCAGTCCCATTGAAGTCAGTGACAAAGAGTCCCATGGCACCATTGAAGTCAGGCTCTCACATGAGTAAGGACCACTCACACATGAGAGAGTTTGCAGGATCAGGCCTTCCTGATGTGTGTTTTGATGCTATTGTGAAAGACAGGCTTGGATACTGATCACTGGTAGGCTGGTGCAAAACAGCTCATCCGCTTTTGCACAGGCACGTTTGAAATGGGACTACGTTAATGTGAACCTGGTATCATTTAATTTGCACTAGTGGGTCCCCACCAGGGAGTTACAGTGCAACACTTCAGTGCAGTTCACACCCCCATAGTCCACATTGCAGGGCTGTGTAGACATGCCTCAAGGAATCATCTCCCTGGCAAAACAGGTGAAATCGCTCAACCAGCAATGGTTTCAAGACCTCCGACCTCATTTATGTCAGTCTGAAGGTATGTCCGAGATGGAGCGACATACCCACGTTAGCTTTTCCTGTGTAGGTGTGGTGGGACTGGCTTCATTGGGTGCTATACAAGCACACTGGGGACTTTAGCTACGAATGCACATTGCTAGCCTGCACTGAGGCCCGTACGGCCGCATCTACACCGCTGTTTTTAGCCCTGCTAGCACAGCTAAAGCGAATGGAGCTATGCCTACCTGTGCTGCAATCACATCTCAGACTACAGTGCAAGGAGGTGAGATCCTGTATAGGGTAGCTCCAGGGGAGTGGTATCACCTTGTCGTAAATGGGGTTCTGGAATACACTCATTGTGAATACTCCTATGGAATTCTAGAGCCATTAGAAGGCGCTTTCTGCGTAGGGCCTGGGAACTGACATCAGTGGGAGGACAGAGCTCTCTCCAGCCCCCAGGATCAAGCCCCCACCACCCTGCAGGGTTAGTGCCTAACTGAGCTGCTCCCTTCTTTAATTAGACTTGTTCATCCAGACAAGGCATTCTGCATTGGGCTGGAATTTTACCCCTACACTTCAAGATTTTCTTTTTTAAGAAAAATGTCTAGTCCTGATCTTCAAATATCTGATCCTTCCAGCCTTTTATTGTCATTAAGATACATTTCTGTATTTCCCTTGAAGTACTTGTTGTATCATCAGGGCCGGTGCAACCATTTAGGCGACCTAGGCGGTCGCCTAAGGCACTAGGATTTGGGGGGAGCCATTTTCTTCGGCAGCGACCGCAGCGGCCGGATCTTCGGCCGCCCCGGTCGCCGCCGGCATTTAGGCGGAGGGAGCTGGGGCAGTGGAGCGCGGGGTGGGCCGCCTGCAGCAAGGCGGCGTGCTCGGGGAGGAGGCGGAGCAGGGGTGAGCTGCTTCACTTCTCCCACCTCCCAAGCTTGCGGCGCCATCAGTTTAGGCGCCGCAAACCAGGGAAGCGGGAGAAGTGAAGCAGCGACGGCGTGCTCGGGGAGGAGGCGGGGCAGGGGTGAGCTGGGGCGGGGGGGTGGGTGCCTCAAGGCGGAGGGAGGGAGCTGCCGCGCGGGGAGGGGGGGTGGTGCCTCAGGGTGGGGGCTCGGGTACGAGGGGTGGGGGTGCAAGGTGGAAGTTTTGCCTAGGGCGCGAAACATCCTTCCACCGGCCCTGTGTATCATGGTAGCACCTAGAGCCCCATCATGCTGAGCACTGTTCATTGCATAGTGAGAGACTGTCCTTGCCCCAGTGAGCTTACAAGGTAAACAGACAAGACTGAGGAAGTATTATTATCCTCATTTCACAGATAGAGGCGCTCCAGGTACGTCTACACTGCAAAAGACCCCCCACAGCATTACGTCTCAGAGCTGGCTCAGCTGACTCGGGCTCATGGAGCTCAAAATGGCAGTGTAGACGAGCCCACTCGGGCTCTGAAACCCAGTGAAGGGGGGGAGGTCCAAGCAGGACCTCTACACTGCTATTTTTAGTTCTGTAGCATAAGCCCTGAAAGCCCGAGTCAGTTGATGTGGGCTCTGCGACTCACTTCAGTGAGTTTGTTTTGTAGACATTCCCTTAGTCAGAGAGCAATTAAGTAACTTGCCACACACAGCCTGCAGCAGAGGTCTTCTGCTGTCCCAGGTCTTCTAAGTCCCAGGCCTGTGCCTTAACCACAAGCCCATCCTTTCTCTTACACTGCTCTGTCTGAAATGAAGGATGTGGTCTTGCTCCCATTGAATATAATGGCAGAGCTCCCATTGACCTCCATGATTATCCCCTAAAGTAGCTACAGAAGGAAACATGCAAAAATCTAGTTAAAAAAAGAAAACAAATCTGGGTTGGACAAGCTCTCGCCTCCTGCTGTGAATTGCTCCAGCCCCCAACCAGCACAAGGCAAAGCAAAAAAGAAAAGCAACTCTGGAAAGGGTCAGTTCTTACTGCTCAATTGGTCGGCTGTCTATAGAGCCAATTTCTGCAGCTTTCTGTGGCAGGGCAGGCCCCTAGGTAATATCTGGCTGAATAGAACTGTAAGTGTTTAAACTGTATTGATGGAAACGGCTGTTTTATCCTATGTGCCTGAGATTTCAGCCCATCAGACATGAAGCAGGTCAAGATTCTTATGTCATTGTGTGTATTGTAGAGAAGAGAACAGAATACGCTTGATAGAAGTGGGGACTTAAAAGAGACTCTTCTTTAGGTATGAAACTTTCAAGTCACACAATGCATCAAAGAGCCATAGTCCGTACATTGAAAGGGGCGAAAGACATTACCTAATATTTTTATAGAATGAATAATAAGCATCCTGAGTGCCTGGAAGCTAATTTAGAAGTGCAGATTGCACTGTGTCTCCCTGGTCTGAATCGCTCCCCAAAAGAGTCCCTAGCAAAAGAAAATGCATTTGGAGACCAACTTTTCTCCATTTAGATGCCCTCTTTGTGAATGTCTCCTGGTCAGAGTTACTTATGAAAAGATGAAATAAAGTCTGTGCTAGAAGCAGCACGTCTCAAAAGAAACTCCGGAGCCAGTAGGGATTCCACTTCTCCCCTCCCCTACACACACATTTTTGTTCCTTAAATATTGAAAGCGTTGCATGCAATGTACTGTAATAGGGTCCTTAGGATGCAGGGGCATATATTAGCATCAGGGATGGGGGGCTCTTATTCTTCTTAGGCACTTCATTCTTAGGGAATGGGGAGGTGTCTTGGGGGGGAAAAAACACCCTATCAGCGTGGTCTTTGCTTTTGTTCCAGCCAGGGCCGGCTCCAGGCACCAGCTTAACAAGCAGGTGCTTGGGGCGGCCAAGGGAGAGGGGCGGCACCTGCGGCAATTCGGGGGCGGCAGGTCCCTCACTCCCTCTAGGAGTGAAGGACTTGCTGCTGAACTGCCGTCGCCGATCGCGGCTTTTTTTTTTTTTTCCCTTGGGGTGGCAGAAATGCTGGAGCCGGCCCTGGTTCCAGCAGAGGCTCCATTGTTTTGTTTGGACACAGTACAGGATAACCTGTTGCTCTTTGCAGCAGGAGTTGGAAATCTTGCACACAGCGGAAGGTACCAATTACGTTTCAGGTGTTGGTGTCGTGCAAAAAATGCATTTTTAAGCAATAAACTGTTCCAGGGATCCCTTGATTTATTAGAGGGAGCATTCTGTACCTGCAGTACCCAGCAATATAATGGAACTGTGCATGATAGGTGAGATTGGCCCCGTGCAATGGCTCTTACAACCCATGGGGGCTGAGTGGGACCTGAGTGGTGTTCGTGTAGGCCTGAATTTCACCGTATGTCAGAGACTTAGGGCCCAATCCAGCTCTCACTGACGTCAATGAAAGTCTCTTCACTGACATCAATGGGATTTGGATTGAGCCTTAAGCGCCCAAGCTTGAAGTCATTGAGAGTTTTGTCAGGGGCACTGAAGGAAGCAGGATCTGGACCTAAAAATAAGGAGAGTGGAGCCCTTCTTTTCTAGACCCTTAAAAATAATCTACTTCCTGTGTGGTGTTCAGTCCCTGAGAGCCAAATCCTGTGAGATGCTGAATTTTCTCAGCCTCCATAATAGTAATGGGAGATGAACGAACTCAGTGCCTCTCCGGGGTCACCTATGCCTCACAGGGTCGATGCTTGTGAGAAGGAGCTTGGATGGAACCTCCGAAATCACCAACCAGAATGTTATGTTAACATCGAGACATGAGCTAGGTGACCTGGATGGGTTAGGGGCTTGCTGATGGGATTAGGGAGTTTATCACATTAGGGCTGCCAGTTGGAAATGGGATGAGATTGGTAATGAGCAGAAGCTGCTACCCGAAGGCTCTGTTGGCCTCTGTGAAATAAGCTGGTGGCTTCTCACCACATTCCACAGGACATCACAGAACTGCCCCAAGTGCCTCACACTCGTTGACAGCAGACACGGATTGAACAGGCCCCAGAGACTGAACTAACCTTTCACCTCGGCAGGTCGGGGTTGAGACGCATTAGGGGTGCAACATGGGGGACGCTCGCATTCCTGCATTGAGCAGAGGGCATCCATCTCCAGGGATTGTCAGTGAGGCATCTTCCATGAGCCTTTAAAAAATATACCCTGTCTGGGGAAGCGGAACAGAACAAAAAGAGCAAGTGTGAAGGGAAGGATCACTATCTCACCGTCCACAAACAGGCAGCACAACAAGGCTGCAAAATTGTCTGACCCGGGCAAGCCACAAAAATATCTAGGAAAATAGAATCTACAGGTCAGCTGGATTTCTTTTCCCCCTTTGCCTTGCAGAATGAGTGGCTGCTCCAAGCCAGCTCTGTTTCCTGCTGCCCTCACTTGTCACATCAAACTTTATTTTTACCATCTGTGGAGACATAGTTAAATTTTAGTGCTCACTTATCTCCTTCTCCCCCAGGCCACAATTAATTGAGGCCAGGAGGCAGGCAGGGCTGCTCAGGCAATATTTACACGAAGAAGGGAATGTTAATGGGTCACTTGGGCCGAGCCCTGTGGATGGGGGAGATGCTGCAGGTGGGAGGTGACAGTTGGCAAGGGAGGAAATCTTTGGAACCTTGCACAGGCCCCCAGAGTGATTAAAATTGCTGAGAATGAGGCTTTTTATAGCAATGAATTAAAACCTGCTCCCCACATTAAAATGCTAGTGCTGGGTCTCTTGTTTCTCTGGGACTCTCCTGGTGGCTGGGTAGCAGCGAGGCTGTGATGTGAAAGAGAACAAGGAGCCCGGGGGGAGAACGGCACAGAAGCTAGAGGAGCCTTTCGGAGTTATAAACTCCTCCGATGCTGCAAAACTTGAACGTGGGAGCTCATGAGGAAATGACAGCTGCTCCTCTCACAGCTCAGCCTGGCAGCAGCGTTCAGCTGATTATTATTATTTAAAGAGACAAGGTGAGTGAAGTAATATCTTGTATTGGACCAACTTCTGCTGGTGCGAGAGACAAGCTTTTGAGCTACACGGAGCTCTTCTTCAGGTCTGGGAAAGGCACTCAGAGTGTCACAGCTAAATTCAAGGCGGAACAGATTATTAAGCATAAGGAGTTAACAGATGTTGCAAGAAACCATTCAAAATGAAGTGGGAAATTAACACCCCTCCAGCCATAGGACAAAGGAGGTTTACAATTAGTGGTTTATAGATTGTTGTAATGAGACACAAAACCAGGATCTCTACGGAGTCCATGATTTTTAGTGTCTAGCAAGTTATGAATTTAAGCTCCCAGGCCCATCTTTTGAAGGTGTTGTGCAGATTTCCTTTGAGGATGAGGACAGAGAGGTCAGATATGGAGTGATCATTTTGTGAAAAGTGTTTGCCCCCAGGTGAAAGGGTGTCTTTGCCTTTTATCATTTTTCTGTGTGAGTTCAGCTGAGAGTGGAGTAATTGTCTTGTTTCATCTACATTGCTGTTATAGGGGCATTTGATGCACTGGATGAGGAACATCACATATTGTGATACAGCATGTTTAGAACCCAAAGATCTTGAAAGGTGTGTTGTGTGGGATGTGGATCATCATAGCAGTGGAGATATAGCTGCAGGTTTTGCATCTCTTGTTTCGTCAGGGTCTGGTGCTGCTTTGAGTTGGTGTCTCCTGGTCTGTGGGCAGCTTGCTTCTGTTGATGAGCTTAATGAGGTTGGGGGCGGTGTTTGAAGGCCAGAAGATGGGGATCAGGAAAGATCTCTTTTAGGATGGGGTCCCCATCAAGTAAGGGTTGTAATGGTTTGATGATACCTTGCTATGGATTCCAGTGTGTGGTGGTAGGTACCCACTTGGGGTGTGCGGTCTCTGGATTTTATTTTTCTGCATTGAAGCAGTTTATCTCAGGGTACATGGATGTCCTGTTCCAGGATGCAATCTATTTCTCTAGTTCTCATTTGGTGAAGGCAATTTTAAATGTGTTAAGGTGAGACTCAGCAGGTCAGGGTCCCACCATGCTATGTACTGTTCATACACAGAGTGAATGGTAGTCCTTGCCCCAAAGAGCTTATGGTATGAAATACAAGACCCACTAGGTGGATGAGACAAACAAATTGGCAAGGTGGGTGCTGGCAGGGACCAGGGGAATACAAATAATAAGAGGTTGCACATTTCTTAGCTAAGCAGGAGCAGTATCCCAACACGCCACTTGCCGAGCTGTTATCAGTTGGGTTTCCTCTGCAAAATCTAAGGGATAAAGGAGTTCAGGAGAGCTAGCAATCTCTCATGGAGCCCATATTAAAGGCACAACTGCAAACCATCCCGATGTGAAGAAAAGATAGGAAGAAAAACAAGAGACTAATATGGCTCAATCAGGAGCTCTTTATGACCTGCAGATCAAAAGGGAATCCTACAAAAAGTGGAAACATGGATGAATTGCTAAGGTGCAGTACAGAAGAATATCACAAGCATATAGGGACAAAATCAGAAAGGCTAAGACACAAAATGAGTTACATCTAGCAAGGGACATAAAAGGGAATAAGAACAGGTTCTTTAAATACATAAGGAGCAAGAGCAAGACAAAGGAAAGCATAGGTCCTCAACTTAGCAGGGAAGGAGAGCTAATAACTGATGACATCAAGAAGGCTGAGGTGTTTAATGCCTATTTTGCTTCAGTCTTCACTAAAAAGGTTAATGGTGACCAGATACTCAACACAATTAATATTAACAAGGGGGGAAGGAATTCAAGCCAAAATAGGGAAAGGACAGGGTAAAGAATATTTAGATAAGTTAGATGTATTCAAGTTACCTTAAGTACCCTAGGCCTGATGAAATTCAGCCTAGGGTACTTAAGGTACTCACTGAAGCAATCTTGAAACCATTAGCAATTATCTTTGGGAACTCATGGAGGATGGGTGAGGTCCTACAGGACTGGGGAAAGGCAAACATAGTAGTGTACCTATCTTTAAAAAGGGTAATAAAGAGGATCCTTGGAATTATAGATCAGTCAGCCTAACTTCGATACTGGAACAAATTATTAAACAATCAGTTGGTAAGCTCCTAGAAGATAAAAGGGTTATAAGGAATAGCCAGCATGGATTTGTGAAGAACAAATCATGCCAAACCAACCTAATTTTCTTCTTTGAGAGGGTACTGGTCTAACAGATGGGGGGAAGCAGTAGATTTGATAGACCTTGATTTTGGTAAAGCTTATGACAGAGTCTCACGTGACATTCTCATAAGAAAACAAGGGAAGTGCGGTCTAGATGAATTTACTATAAGGAGGGTGCACAACTGGTTTAAAGACCATACTCAAAGAGTAGTTATCAATGGCTCGCTCTCAAACTGGGAGGGTGTATTTAGTGGGGTCCCGCAGGGATCAATCCTTAGTCCGGTACTATTCAATATTTTCATTAATGACTTGGATAATAGAGTGGAGAGTATGCTTATAAAACTTGCAGATGACACCAGGCTGGGTGGGGTTGCAGGCACTTTACCGGGCAAGATTAGAATTCAAAAGGACCTTGACAAATTGGAGAATTGGTTTCAAATCAACAAGATGAAATTCAATGAAGATAAGTGCAAAGTAATTCACCTAGGAAGGAAAAATCAAATGCACAACTACAAAATGGAGAATAACCGGCTAGGTGATAATACTAGTAAAAGGGCCCCGCGCCCTAAGAGGGCCCCGCACCTGCGCCTAAGAGGGCCCCGCGCCCTAAAGAAGAGCGCCTAACTTAGGCGCCTTTTTAATTTTTTTACTCACCCGGCAGCGGTCCGGGTCTTCGGCGGCACTTCGGTGGCGGGTCCTTCACTCGCTCCGGGTCTTCGGCGGCA
>NW_020664420.1:8124049-8141337 GCF_002925995.2 Terrapene triunguis | reverse complement strand
ATCCTCACACCCCTGCACCCCAATCCTCCGCCCCAGCCCTGAGCCCCCTCCCACACTCCGAACCCCTCGGCCCCACCCCCACCATATGAATTTTGTTATGTGCACCAATATGGAGGTGATGTGTCACACCTTACCTCCATATTGGTGCACATAACAAAATTCATTCCACACATGCGTGGGAAAAATTAGAGGGAACCCTGTGTCCTCTCCCTTGTATTCCGCATGGAGTTAACAAACTGCTCCTGCCAAAATGAATCAGCAGAACTTCAGCCTCTTTATTCAGAGTGTTCTCATCTCAAACAGCAACAGGAGCAGAGCTGGGGATAGGCATCTCAAGCAGTGACAAGAGTAGTGAGCAAAGACTCCCCACATCCCCTTTCTTACAGCTAATAGTACAAAGACTCACCCTCAGACCGGGCAGCTCTCAGCCAGCCGACTCCCTTTCCCTCTGTCTCCACAGCCCAAGAAGCAACAGACTCAGTTCTTGTCTGTATAATGCAATGATGTGTGCCCATCACTGTAGTGTCTGAATGGTAGGGAGTGGTCCATTATTGAGGGAAATTAAATCCCATGTGGGATGACTCCATGGTGCAGGATAGAACCATATGGGAAATAGTTGTAGAACCTCCTAGATCAAAGCCACAGGATGCATCTTTAGCACCATAAAACCACAAAACTATCCGGAGGATTAGTCCACCATCTATTTAGTGCAGTGGTTTTCAAACTGCGGGTCATGACCGAGTACTGGGTCGCGGAATGTAAGGCACTGGGTCACGGCGGCTCTGGTCAGCACCGCCGACCGGGCCGTTAAAAGTCCCTTCAGCGGTGCTGCCCGGCTAAGGCAGGCTGGTACCTAACTGTTCCGACACTGCGCTGCGCCCTGGAAGCGGCCAGCAGTAGGTCCAGCTCCTACGCAGGGGACCATGGGGCTCCGCGCGCTGCCCCCTCTCCGAGCTGGATCTAGCATTGGGCTTGCTACTTGCTTTTTGTGTTTCAAATCCTGTATTCAGGGCCTGATCCAAAGCCCACCAAAGTCCATGGGTGCCCTGGGGAGAAGTGAAACAAAACCTACATGTTACAGCTTATTCGTGATGACAAGTGAACCATACCCTCTGAACTTTCAGACTTCCGGGCTGAGCAAAAGGGGTGCCGTTTCCCTCTGAGGCTGGCCAGGAGCACAATTGTCATTGCCCAGGATTTTGCATGATGTGAAGAGGAATCCACATTTAAGTACACTAGGGAGCTCAGTGCTAGCTCCAAAGGTTGATAAACACTGTCAGCTCCTGTTTGGGCCTGGAGCTCTGAAGAAAGACCCTGCGAAGAGGGTCACAGTCTGAAGCAAGTTGGGGTCTGAAGTAATTGTGTTTTGTAATGGTCTGGCAGGTCGGTCAACCCAGTTTTTTATTCTCTAAAAGCTCTTTTGAACACTCAGTGGTGTGAAATAGCAGCCTCCAGGAGAGACCCGCAGCATCCTGGGGTCTGTGTGTGATTACAGGTCTGGTAGCCGCATTAACTTGGCTAGTGCCCATGCTGGCTTTGTGGCCAGGACTGCAGTTTATTACCCCTGTTTGTCTTGACACAGGTAGGCGAAGAGGAGTTTGATTAGCCTGCGGGTGACAAAAGAAACCAGTCTTCTAATGTCCACAGCAGGGGAAAGGGACCTTATGGCAAAGGGGAAGGGACACCAGGAAACAGGGACCTGTCTATTATTACTAGAAATAGTCCACGGAGGTTTAGGCTCGGGTTTGAGTTTGAGGCTGAGTTGCGTGCTATGGCTTGAATATCAGCACTGCTGAGCGCCCACAGATCCCATTGAAATCAGTGGGAGCTGCAGGAGTTCAGCACTTTTGAATATCAGGCCAATATGATATATTGGCACTTTACAATCCAGCCTAAGTAAAGGGCATCTGGGCTGACTCAGGAGCAGGGTAGGTCTGAACTGTGACGCAGTCACAATTGAAGTCCTGGCTTTTCCATCTGTGCCAACTCAGCTGTGTTAGCTGATGCACTGGGGATTGGGCTCTACACTCCACCCATTCCCCACCCTTGTCTGCACACAACTGGGCCCCTGGTGCATATCTTTCTATCAGCTCTCTAGAAATCATCCTGGATAAATATACACACAAGAAATCTCTGTATCTGTGTGAGCGTGGGTATGTTCGTCTCCCTCTAGTCTATCTTCTGATCTGACATCCACTGATGTAAATAGCAAAGCTTCCATTGACTTCCATAGTGCAGAATCAAGCCCTACTACATGCATTTTATTTAAAATTTAGCTAACTCGTTAGCAGAACTGGCCAAATGTGTGTCATCAAAATAGTTTTTTAACCAAAAATGCTTCCAAACTAAAATGAAAATTTTCACCAAAAATTGGTCAAAATGTGGGGGGGAGGGGTTTGACCAAAAACAAAGGCTGATTTTTTTTCAGTTTTCAATAAAATATTTCCGTTCTTGATAAAAATTTACTTTTTGAAAATCAAAACTTTTTACTGAAAACTGATTTTATTTTTTGTTACTGAAAATGTTTTTTTTAGAAATCTGACTTTTTTGTGGTTTTGGTTTTTCGTTGATATTTTTGCCCGTGCCCTATTGATGGAAAACCATGTGTCAGGAATGGTTTGGAAACGTGGCTTTCATCTAGGCAATCTGTGTAGGTTGTGCCCTTATTTATCTTGTGCCGATCCGGCGACGGCAATGCACGCCTCGTGACCTCGAGGCTTGGTTATTGTAATTCCTTCTTCGCTGGGTTATCACGGAGGCTGATCCGTTGCTTACAGCTCATTCAGAATGCAGCCGCTCATGGGTTTGAGGTCACTGTTCAGCCCACTATGCGTTCTTTACGCTGGCTGCCTATTAAGTGGCAGATTCGGTTAAAATTAGCCTCACTGGTTTATAAAGGTCTGAATGGGACTGGCTCCAGTTATATCTGAGACCTCCTCCTTGAGCCTCCATCTGGCAGGTTTCTGCACTCACATACCACTTGGTATTTAGGGGATCCACCATTAGACCTGAAATCAGAGGCAATCAAGCTTCTGCTCCAACAGGGCAGATAGCAAGGAACTCCTGAAATTCAGCTCATTCCATCTCTCCCCACTTTTATAAAACACCTAAAAACTTTTTTTTCCCCAGGGGAGTTTTTAAATTATGATGGCTGTTGCTGTTTCATTGTTTGATTTGTTTGTTAGTTTTGTTTATCCACCTTGGTTGTAATTTGGTAATGTGCTTTTATTCATTAATGAGAAATTGTTTTATGCTTGTCATTCAGTTCCCGGAGTGCTTTTGTGGAGTGGATGATTCATAAATATATTATTTTATTATTAATAAGTATTATTATTATTTATTAAAATGCATTTTTTTTAAATCCCATGAAAAATAATTGGCCTTTTTTGAGTAGTTTTGCTCTTTAGGGTTTTGTTTGCTGAGGTTTGATTATTCCAGAATAAATATAGACTTTGGGAGCTCCAGTCTCCATTTTGCTGCACAACGGAAGCTCCATTTCAAAATGGGAGGGGAATATTCCTCTTTTTCTTAACAAAATTATTAATTTTGATCAATTATGAAGCGTATTCATGTCCTGGTGTGAATGCTGGTAATTATCTTGCGGTTTTACAAGCCCATGCTGATATGTCTTGGTGGTGCAAGAGATGTAAATATCTCTATGCTGTTGCCTACTATAAGTGAGTTTTGGAAGATGGTTTCAGTCTCATAGTCCATCTAAAACTGTGGGGAAATGCCATTTGAAAGGCTGTTAAAATACAATTGCTCACTGATTTACACACTTAAGGAAGTGCCCCTTTGCTAGGAGCTGTGTGCTGAATAAAAGCTTTTCAAGTGGTGCTTTTACTAAATAGATAATGGAATGGCATTTTATTTTCTGCTTTAATCCATTATGTTAGTGTACAGAGGCATATCTATCTGATAGAGTGTAAGATACCAGAGCCAGAGAGTCAAACCACTTCCTTTTTTATTTCTCTGAAGCAAATTTTGTGTTTTGGACAGGCACCAGGCTCATGGCACTGGAAACTCAAATCTTCTGCAGCAGAATGGCGACAGCATGTGCAACTCTGAATAACAGTGCAATGGTGTGTCCCAGTCCTCATTTGGAGCGGTCACAGCTAGTGGTGAAAAAGCAGTTTGCACTGCATGGCCCATTCAGTCTATGTTCTCTCTGCAGACACTGCCAATAAACAGGGCCGCCCAGAGGATTCAGGGGGCCTGGGGCAAAGCAATTTCGGGGGCCCCTTCCATAAAAAAAACTTGCAATACTCTAGTAACATGTATTTGGAAATGTAAAAAATAACCAATGAAATACATTCAAAAATTAATTTTTAATAATTTGAAAATACACGAAATACATTATTTAAAAACATTAAATGCTTTAATGGTATGTATATATTTGCAATTACATAATGGGCTGTCGCTGGGTGATGGTGATGGTTGGTGCCAATGGGCTGTCGCTGCCTGGGGGTGGTGCTACTGTTGCCCAGGGCTGGGTGGGGAGCTGGGCTCTGGGTCAGGAGGTGCCCGGCTCAGAGGGGCTGGGCTCGGAGCTAGGGGTCAGGGCTGCGGGGGGAAAGGGGGAGCCCGGCTCAGAGGGGCTGGGCTCGGAGCTGGGGGTCAGGGCTGTGGGGGGATGGGGTTGGAGGGTGCCCGGCTCAGAGGGGCTGGGCTCGGAGCCGGGGGTCAGGGCTGTGGGGGGCTGGGCTCGGGGGGTGCCCGGCTCAGAGGGGCTGGGCTCGGAGCTGGGGGTCAGGGCTGTGGGGGGATGGGGTTGAGGGATGTCCGGTTCAGAGGGGCTGGGCTCGGAGCTGGGGGTCGGGGGTTGCCCAGCTCAGAGGGGCTGGGCTCGGAGCTGGGGTCGGGGGGTACCCGGCTCAGAGGGGCTTAACATGCCGTTTACCCCCACCTCCCAGAGCCTCAGCGAGCCGTGTCCAGGAGCTCCTGCCGCTCGGCCCGCCGTAGCTCACAGCCCCGCCCCCTTACCACGCGGCTCCGAGCGGGAGGACCTCAAGCCCCGCCCGAGCCACGCCGCTGTCCAGGTCCGCTACTGGTCGCGGCGCGCTGAGGCGCTGGGGGATGGGGGAAGGCGGAGGCAGGGCGGAGCCGCCGACATTCTCGTGGGGACCCCTGTGGGGCCTAGGGCAAATTGCCCCACTTGCCGCCCCCCCGGGCAGCCCTGCCAATAAAGGGGCCAGTTGAAATCTCTCCACCATGGAACTGGGCTGAGAACTTCCTGCTTATGTCACAGGAGATGTAGAACAGCTATCTGTTGGCGATATTGTTCTGTAGAGAAGAAGGGTGGTAGGGATTAAGATATGGGCATCTGGGTTCAGTTCCCATCTGTGCCTGAGCCTTCCAGTGTATAAGTCTCTTAAGCCCTGATCTAGCAAAGTGCTTAAAGTTAAGTGTGTATTTTAGTGCTTTGTTGGGTTGGCCCCTTAGCCTCTCCATGCCTCAGTTTCCCACCTGTAAAATGGGGATACTTCTCAACTAGCTCACAGGGATGTTGCGAGAATAAATTCCTTCATGATTTTGCACTGCTCAGTTACTATGGTAATGGGGCCATGCAAGCAAATAGGCGGATGCTAGTCAGCCATCACGAACCTCATTTGGATTTGAACTGGTGAGAAAAGGCTTCCCGTTGTATTTACCAATCCCCCGAGCAACTCGCTCTCCCACTTTTGTTCTGTAACATCTGTTATTTTTTGCTCCAGGCATTATCATAGTTGGTTGCTGTGAATTGCATATCATGCCGGGCACCTAGGACAAGTCATCAAGGCCATAAGCGTGATATATCTAGGCACTGGAGTTACATTTTTCCCCCCAAGCGAGTTTTTATTGTAGGAGCAAAGCTGTGCAGGTAGTTTCTAACCCACGGTAAGGTGGGCGGGCTCATTCTCTCGCCTTAGTGTTGCAGCTTTTCCGAGAAACTCTAAACTGTGGAGAACAGAGAGAATGATCTTTTCTAACATGTCATTCAGGATCGCCTGTAATTGTTAGCTGGAGTGCCTGCTCAGAGGAGCCCAGAGAGCAGTTGGCTGCTGGGTTAGGAAAGAAACAAGAAACTTTGGGAACCAGAAAAGGGGCATTAATCCTGTTGAGGCTCATCCTTACTAATTCTTTGTTTCCGTCAAAAACCCAGCACTTAGCTGCTTTCTTGAATGAACCCAGTGTTTGTGCCTCCAAAAACAACTTGGTCCAGTGAAAAATAAGAGCTTCTACTGTGTCGTGAATTGTTTGAAATGCTTTTTTCTTTAACTTGCATCTGTGACCCATCTGTACAGTAAAATCCTATTTGTGTATATATATACACACACACACACGCACACACATAATCCCTGCTAAGCAAAATTGTCCAAGGGTCTGATCCTGCAGCCCTTAGGGCTATTGAAGTCAGCTGGACTGGTCATGTGAGAAAAGGCTACTTAGTGTATAAGGTTTTCAGGAACCGGCCCAGAGAGCTGTACAGAGAGAGCTGATCAGAAGCCAAAGAGAATAGGAAAGTTTTAAGGAGAGATTTAAAGAGGGGAAGTGACTCAGTAGCTTGGAGGGAAGTGAAGAGGGAGGAAGGGAGGGTGGAGGAAGAGAGTTCCAGATAAACGGGGTGGTGGGGATGGGTGGGCAACATGAATGAAAGGATGGCCCCTCCCTCAGCTGCAGGGAGCTGCTGGAAGGGGACAGACGGGCGGCCAGGACTGAAGGATCAGCGTGTGTGGGAAGTGGGGGAGGTGGATGTGACATTGGGGAGGCTCCCCATAACAAACTTTTCATAGCGTGGACCACATTTTAATAGGGAGATTGTCTTGCAGGCCACCTCCCCTCCCATTCACAATCACATAACATCTCCGGGCCAGCCCCAGCAATTGCTTGGATGGAAAAGCAGTATTAGGAAAGCACTTAATGTATTTTAGCTGTCTTCTAATGCAGTTAAGCAGCTGGAAATGAGGCGAGCTGGCACCATGTCAGTAACCAGCTCTGCAAGGACTGTCCGCAGATGAAGGGCAAGATGAATAATTATGGGCCTGGAAAAACTCTCGCATGAAAAAAGACTGAAAAGATTGGGGTCGTTTACCTTAGAAAGGAAACGAATAAGAGGGGACATAAGTGTGTATAAAATAAAAAATGGTCTAGAGAAGGTAGGTCAGGAGCGTCTGTTCTTCCTGTCTCATAACACAGAAAAGGCAGCAAATTCAACACTCATAACAGAAAATACTTCTCCACTCAACATGTAATCAGACTGGGGAACTCACTGCCACAAGATGTCATTGAAGCCAAGAACTTAGTAAGATTCAAATAGGGATTGGATGCTTATAAGCCAAATATCCAGAGTTCTTAATTACTGCAGAGAGAGTGAGTATTGGAAGGTGTATTAAACTCATGCTTCAGGATTTAAACCGATCTCTAACGGTTAAGGATTAGGATCAGACCTTCATGGGGGCAGATTATGCAACATCCGCTGTGAGGTTTCTTGCGCCTTTCTCTGAAGCATGTGGTGCTGGCAAAGATTCCGGAGTACGTGGACTAAGGGTCTGATATGGCAATTCCTATTTTTCCTCACTCTGCAAGCCGCCAGCTGGCTGCAGACCAGAATGTGAAAACCTCTGCAAAAGAGAATTCTGAAAACTAGGAGGGCAGTTTTGAAGTGGACTCTGGGATGGATAGGAAGCCAACAAAAAAGGAACAAGAGATAACTCCTGCACTGAGAGCATAATCTGGCCAAAGCAGTTGGGACACCCTGAAGATTAGACAGAAGAAAATGTACAGCAGGAAGGCCATATAATGAGGAATTGTAGTAATCAAGGTGGAAGAAGATTAAAGCACAAGCAGAGTTGCAGCAGAGACAGGCTCAAGGGAAGGAGAAAGTCTGGCAGTGCTCCAGAGGTGATAATAGGCAGATTTACTGACCAAAGAGAGGTGGGAGACTAAAATAAAGTAATGTTGGAGGTCAAGAATGACTCCAAGTGTTTGGGCTTTGAAGCAAAGTTAAAATCTGAGCTAAAGACATAGGGCCGTGGGACATAAACTGTGATTTTTACTAAATACATAGATTTTAAAAAAAAATCTAAAAATGTTACATTTGTTACCGCAAAATCTGGAGCTGAGATCTACAGCTGAGCTCTACCAGGTTGCACATTGGCAGGTATGAGTGGAGTATTTTTTGTTTGGAGATGACCCTGAACCAAAACCCCTTCATCTGGAGACCACTGAACTTTAGGACAGTTCTGATCCAGATCTGAATTGAGCAACTAGGTCTTAGCTGCTGTATAATGGACCTGAACCAGAACCTGGAACCCATGATGTTCAGATCCAGATGTAAATGTTGTGACTGGGACTAGTTCCCATGGTTAGCAGAGAGGACACTTCAGGCCGTACCCCTGTGTGGCTGGGGGATAGTTCAGGAGATTTTTTTCTTTCTCTTTTCCTACAGCAGAAGAACAAACTGTTAAAGCTTGCCACAAGCAAGCACGAGGGGCACTAGAGTTTACTGGGGCAAAGCTTCCTCCCTTTGGGGCAGTCCTACCAATGCAGCTCTCTGCCTGGCAAACATCCTTGAACAGCACGAGTTCCCTGCTTTGAAGAAATGGACGTGCCAGCTGCAAGGCAAAGAGATGCAGTAGGAACAAGGTGAGGTTGGGTGGGAAGCAGCAATCACCAATGGCCTGATGACATGTGGGCTGTGGTCTCCATAAATTTCTATTAGAATCATTAGGAACTGAAGATAAAGGTTGTTTTATTTTTATACTTTAAAGGGATTTACTTTCTCAAGTTTAAATTTAGATTTCTCTCCTCTCATTAGCAACCCCTTTTAGGAATAGATTATGCTAGAAAGAAAGGAAGTTTAGGACACTAGTCTAGGATTTAGGAGATCTGCATTCTAGTCCCTGCATTGCTACAGACTTCCTTTGTGACCTTGGTCAAGTCCCTTAGCCTCTGTAATGCTTTCCTACCTCACAGGAGTGTTGTGAGGATAAAATACATTGAGAGGTGCTTAGATACTGTGGTAATGAGAGACATGTATGTATCTTAGATAGATTTGGTGGCCTTATCCTAAATGCCCTGAATTCAGCCTGTCAAGGCCTTGGATGGGGCAGCTTGCCCCTTAAACAGCCAGTCTTCCTCCCAGACTGGCCCCTCATATACCGCTCCTCTTCTTGCGGTTGTTAAAAAACCTCTCCCTCTATCTGCATCCCAAGTGCAGTTGCAAAGGTTACAGAACGATAAAAGAAAGTAGCTCCCTTTAATGAGACTCCTTAGGCTAATGTAATTTTGAAATAGCAAACTGATCCAGCACACTCATTTCCAATAGCTGCAGTTTAAAAAGGTGGATGGAGATTTGATCCAAATATAGCCTCTGCCTTCTGGGTGCTCATTCGTTGTGAAATTTTAGCCCCTTCTGGACCTTATCATTCAAAATCAAATCTGTGGTTCATAGAGCGCCGACAGCCTAGGATTTGATAGACCGTTGGCTGTCAAACTTGGTACTCTACTTACAGAAGCTGACAACTCCTAACGTTTCAGAAGCAACTGACACCCTCCTTCTCCTACCATTCCTGTTGAATACTCCCTACCAGTATAGGCGAAGAAAACGATTATTTCACTCACTGACCCGTGAGACTGGATCACCCTTACTTAATCTCCATAAGTAAAAATGTTATTGGTCATAAAATGATCCAGACCTTCCGAAAATCTAAAATCCACAATACTGGTGAGTAGATGTTTGGTGAAGAAGTGTTTCCACCTATTTGATTTATATTGATCAGTCATTAGTTTAATCGAGTGACCGCTTACTTTTTTGTTATGGGTAACTGCAAGGGGCCATCAGTATTCCCCTCATAACTTTGAATGGCTCAGTGAAGTCCCCACTAATTTTCTCCCTACCTCGTTTTTTTTCATCATCCTTTCATCGTGCAACTCTGGAAATCTTTATTTCGCTTCTCTAAACCTTTACAGTCCTTGCAATCTCTTTCTGAAGATGAGACAGAACTGGATCCAGTGTTCCAGAGGAGAGTGTGGCATGAGTGGCTGCAGTGTCATCTTAACCCTCCTTTAAATGGATTCTCTTTATATCAGTTTTCTTCAAAGCATTACAGGGTATTTAATGTTGATAATACCCAGCACTTACATGCAACTTCATGGGTTAAAAGCAATGTACAATGAACTGTTAACTAATCAGTGACATCCTGTTCTCAAACCCTTGTGACAGTAGCTATGTAAGCTATCTAAGGTACTTTTAGATAGCGCTCATCACTGTACTATCTTAGCTCCTCGCAGTCTTTAACCAATTCATCCTTCCAGGGCTGGCTCCAGGGTTTTGGCCGCCTCAAGCAGCCAAAAAAAAAAAAAGCCGCGATCGCGATCTGCGGCGGCAATTTGGCGGAAGGTCCTTCGCTCTGAGCGGGAGTGAGGGACCGTCCGCCGAATTGCTGCCAAATAGCTGGACCTGCCACCCCTCTCCGGAATGGCCGCCCCAAGCACCTGCTTGCCAAGCTGGTGCCTGGAGCCGGCCCTGCATCCTTCCAACACCCCTGCGAGGTAGGGAATTGCTTTTACCACCATTTTGCAGAGAGGAACAGAGACTAAGGCCCTGAAATCAATGGGAGTTAGGCGCCTAAATACCTTTGAGCAGTGGTTCTCAACCACGGGTCTGGGCCCCCCTGCGGGGGCCGCGAGCAGGTTTCAGGGCGTCCACCAAGCAGGACCAGTGTTAGACTTGCTGGGGCCCAAGGCAGAAAGCCAAAGTCCCACTGCCTGGGGCCCTGAGCAATTTAGCTTCATGGTGCCCTCTGTGGCACGGGGCCTGGGCAATTGCCCTGCTTGCTACCCCTTAATGCCGGCCCTGGCTTTTATATGCAGAAAACCAGTGATTGTGGCACAGGTGGGCCGTGGAGTTTTCATAGCATGTTTGGGGGGCCTCAGAAAGAAAAAGGTTGAGAACCCCTGCCTTTGAGGATCTGGGTCTAAGTGACTTGTCCAAGGTCTCACAAGAAGTCTGTAGCAGAGCAGGGAACTGGTCCCAGGTCTCCGCAGTCCCACAGAAGCGCACTAACCACTGGGCAATCCTTCCTCGTTTCACAAATGGAAAAACTGAAGTGCACAGAGATTAAGGGACTTGCTCATGGTCACACAGTGAGCAAGGGGCAGAGTCAGAAATAGAATCTAAGTTGAGTCCCCTATTGCATCTACTAGGCTATGCTGCTTCCCTGTATGAAGTATGAGACTTTCTTCAGCAGTTCCATAATAATAATACTTTGCCTGTAGAGCTTTTTCCATACAAGGGTCTCAATGCACTTTACAAACATAATGAACTTAACCTCCAAACATACCTCTGAGGTAGTAGATAAGTGTTATTCCAGTTTGAAGGGTGAAGGCAGGGAAGCTGAGGCACAAAGGAGTAAGTGATTTGCCCAAGGCCACGTTATATTGGTGATATCACCCTGATGTCCTCACTTCCTCTCTGCCTTACCCACAGGACCTTCCTTCCTCTCTCTATGGTAAAGGCAGATTTGCAGCATTTTCGTGCCACCAAGCTCCTTTTTGTAAAGCTCAAGACAATAACAAGAGATCTGTGTCATTACAGTGGAATTGGTGCGAAAAGCTCTGTGAACATTTGTCTGAATCCCGGGGGACAGGACATTTGAAAGAATCATCTCTCCAATAGATTAGCTGGATTGATAGAGCCAAACTACTGCAGTGGTTACAGTCATGGAGGATGCTGAAGATCTGCTGTATCGCAAGCAGAATCTGGAATCCTGTCAAAACAGGGAGAAGCCCAGATCAGTTATGTGTGCTGTAAAGTAATTAAATACATCAAAGAGATATACCCTATTCCTCTCTCTAATGACCAGGCATTAGAATTGACTCCTGTGGTTTGTAAGATCTTGACCCGAAGACATCTCATAACAGTGGGGAATGGATGGGACATGTAGCAATAACGTGCATCTGTAATGCATCTGGTTGTCCTCTAGTTTCTCTCCTTGCCGTTGCTATGTCCATTAGCTCATAAGTGGAGGAGTTTTTGAATAAGTTAGTTTGGAGCAGCAGGGCTGGGATGATAAGCGCCGGCATATGTACAGCGTGATACTGTTACCTTCTGCCGCGTAGGCCAGTAAAGAAATGGGGGCTGCTGCTTCTTTGAATAAAAATAGTAAATCGAGAATTTAAAAATCAAATTAGCGCACAGAGGAGCTCAATAAATGGTTGGGGCTATAGACAAGCGCAGGAGTGAAATGGATTCATTAAAATACAAATTATTTAAGAGACCAACCTGGAATGCTATTATGCAGCGTGTCAGTGACTCATTTTCATTTCACTGAGACTCGGCTACAGTTTGCCTGCACATGATGAATGAGCACTTTTTACTCCTTTTTTTGAAACGTTGCACAATATATGCAGTTAGCACCGTAGTGTCTTTCCCCCTGTTAAAATCAGGCCCTCGAGGAGCAATCAGAGTGAAATCTTCAGGGAACACCTCACATGGACTACAAAGTTAAGCATAGTGAAGAAGTAACTGCAGTCTAGCTACCCCAGCCTGTTTGGTCCTCAGCTGTAGTGTGCCTCACTACTATGCAGTATGTTCCCACACAGCTTGAAAGCAGTGCAGCTCCGCTTCCTCTTGCCACACTCTGGCTTCGCCTATTTGGGATTTAGCTGAAGTGAGGCTTACGCTTTGTGGGCCAGATTCTGGGCTCAGTGACAACCGTGTAAATCTAGCCATTCCACAGAAGTCAATGGATTTACCTCAGAATTAGACCCTGCTTAAGCATGCGCCTAACCTTAGTCACATAAAACCAATGGCACCACTCCTGTGCTTAAAGTAAGGCATCTGCTTAAGTACCTAAAATATGCTTTAGTCAAACAAAGGTTATTGGGCTCAGTATAGGAGTAACCTGATGATGTTTTGTGACCTGTGCAATGCAGGAGGTCAGACCACATGATTTAATGGTCCCGACTGGCCTTAGTCTATGAATCTACTGTGCTGAATTGGGGTCTTACACAGCAGCTTCTGATGATAATATAATCCCAGTACTCTTTGAGCCTGATCCTCCAGTCAGTGGGTGTGTTGCCTGAGTAAGGACTGTAAGATAAGGTACCCTTGTCTTCTGCAGATATTTTCCTCTCCTCTATATAGTTTGCTCTGGTTCTGTAGTTCAATCCTTGCCTAGAACAGAGACGAAAATGTTCTGTCTCCTAAAGTGTTAATTGCAGCTGAATAAAGTTGTAGCTGACTCCCCTGTAACAAGGCTCGGTTAGGAGATTGGAGCTTTAGCTGTGTGAAAATGTGTAGGAGAGGCTAAGAAAAACATTCCGGCCTAAGCAGAGAGATTGGGGTGGGGGTGGGGATGCGGGTTGGGTCGGAGCGGGAGGGCAGAAGAAGAGAGTTGAGGTAATATCTTTTTTAGAGGGACACAGTGTTTGTGGTTACATCGCATTCCTAAATCTGCCTTCTCATGAATTAGGCTATGGGACTGGCAGAGAAAGAAGAGGTGGGGTGAGCCAGTCCAAACCGGCCTGGCAGCAAAAGGGGCGTTTTCTTGGCATGGCTTTCACCAAGCGTCCTGGCACTGCAAGCCCTCTGAGAACCTCATACAAAGCTCAAGCATTTAAAGGGACACCATCAGGTTAACGTCAGCCAAAAATCTGAAAAGAAAAATCTTGAAAATCATTAAAAATGTTAACATGTATTTAAATAGCAACGGCAACCACTTTTTAATTGGTTTTGATTTGCAGTGTTTGCAAACAATCCTGCATTGTGCTCCTGCATGAGAACCAGAAAGATGGGATTCAAAAGAGGAAACTGACTAGTTTATTTTCCTTGGCCAAGCTGCGAGAAATGCACAGTTGGATTTTTAACCTGATTTTTAATGTCAAGAATAATTAAGGAGCAGAGAATTTTTCACCAGTACATCTCAAAAGGCTAGATTTTGCCACCATAACACATGCTGAGTAGAACCTTCCTTACTCCATAATTCGTCCCATTGGCACCCAAGAGACAACTCGTGAAATTAGGTATTGTTCAGCTCGAGTATGGATATTGTAGTGCCGCCCAGTGTGCTTCACAGCAGTTGGAAAGCATGATCACCCTCACTTTGTGGGTGGGGAAATGGAGGCACAGAGGGGTTAAGGCCAAATTTTTCAAAAGTGGCCACTGATTTTTCAGGTGCCTCCGTTTTGGGGGCTTTCAGTCTTGGGGGCATCCAAAACAAGAGACAACCAACATCAGCAGCCACTTTGGAAGATATGTGTCTCTGTGACTTGCTCAAGGCCAGACAGAGTTTAGGGACAGGGTGATGAAACATGTCTGGCAGAATGGAGTCAGCGTGACTTCTTTTCTCTGAGAATGAGATGGGGTTTCTGTAATGTCCTGGCATTAGATAAGACTTTGATTTAATGCCTTATCTCCTGAATTCACCTTCAGCACTAACAATATGTTCTAATGCTGTGCTCCAGTGTGGAGGATAGATGGGGCCTCTTTGGGTTAAACATCTGGGCATTGAATGGCTGACCGCGCTTTGTCCCTGAAGCAAAAAGCCCTCCAAGGAGCCCTTGAGCAAGATTTTGAACGGAGAGTTTTCAGTCATTGTTTAGTAGCAAAGTCACATGTAAATGCAAGGTAAGGAGAGTGTGATGCTATTAGCCAGAGTTCATATCCAGAGCATCAGAAAGTTGCTTAGAGCCCTTGTTGAACTCATAATGCTCGAGGACACATCTCAGAGAGCACATACAATTCTGAACAGCCCTTTAAAAATGCCAGTGCATGAAAAATGCATTTGAGGCCAACTTCATCCCTGATGTAACTTCATTGGCTTCATTGGATGAACTGGAATGATGAATGAACATAGGAATAATTAATGTTTTGCATTTCTGCAGAGCTTTTCTTCAAGGCCGTTGCTAGCATCAACTAATTAAATGACACAGCCTGAGCTGGGCAAACCCTGCTGGGTTCAGTCTGTGAACCAAACCTACAGGTCACTGTACAAGGGTTGCAAGTGAATCCATCCCTATCCTCAGTCCTCCATGTCAACATCCCATCCACCTTTCTCCTCCCCTCTGGCACATACTAGCCCTGGGGCACCTGGCATTGGCCACTGTCGGAAGACAGGATATTGTTTCCCTTCCAAGAGCCTGGGCACATAGCCCTCTTATTAAATGGAGGGGGTGCCATCTGGCTGCCTTCTATCTTTGCGGTGGGAGGATTCACAGCCGGGGCCACTGTCTGTGCGCACACACACATGCACACACGCACTCCAAGGGTCCTCTGGTGACATGAACATGCCTGACACCTCCTAGATAAAATCCTCCATCTCCCACTGCAGCAGCACTGAGCAACAGGGGCAGGTAATGTCCCATGGGGTCTATTGATGTAGCTGAGGAACCATCAGGAGTTGAAAAAAGAAGACTGATGGGAGGGGGGGGTTAAGTCTTCAGATATGTAAAAGGTTGTCATAAAGAGGGCAGATATCAATTGTTCTCCATGTCCACCGAGTATAGGACAAGAATCAGCTTAGTTTGCACCAAGGGAGATTTAAGTTAGATGTTAGGAGCAACTTTCTAACTATACGGATGGTTAAGCACTGGAACAGGTTACCAAGTGAGGTTGTGAAATCCTCACCACTGGAAGTTTGAAGAACAGGCTACACAAACACCTGTCCGGGATGGTCTTGGCTAAAGCTACATCTACACTACAAGCTAGGGGTGTGATTCCCTGGCTTGTGTACACATACTCGGGCTAGCTCTCATCAAGCTAGCATGAGTACAAATAGCAGCGTAGCCACAGTAGCACAGGCTGGTGTATGGCCAGGTAGCCTTTCCTTTGCTTGGTGGGTGGGGATTCTTGTGGCTACGGGAGGTTGCGGGTGAGGGAATTTGGTCTACGGGGGCAGAAGGCAGGATGGAGCCCTCTCTTCTCATGGTTAAAGAAAAAGGAATCTCAAGAACTATATCTGAAATCTTCATTGAAATACCCTATCTGCCGAGCTCAATCTAATGGCCTGTGTATTGTCACTCTGTGTAGGAGAGATTTTTGGGATGTGGGGAAAGTCCCCAAGCAAGTGGAACATGTGGCAGCAGCAAACACGTTTTGCCGCCCTCTTCAGAGCCTGCCCACCGTTGGTCTAGCATTGAACACCAGTGCTGTAGCTCATAGAATAGAGCCTCATGCTGATGGTTTAGGGTTCAAACCCTGCTGTCAGTCCATGTGGGGTTGTTTATATTTAGATCCCTGCCAACCTCCTGCTGTAGAAGGGGAGCCCGGCAGCTTGTCCTTTCAACCCTAATGCTTGGCTTATGTTTTCAAGGCTGTCTTTGCAAGGAAAAGGGGCTAGGGACTTACTCTTTAGAAAACGGAGCTTCTCCTTCCCTTTAGAGGGTTCATGGGCCCCAAAAGCCAGCTCTGGGCACAATATAAATAAATTATAATCAGATGAAATGAGACGTCATTCAGAGAGCTGGGAAGTGAATGTAAAGTCTTTGTAGCGTCTCTGTGAGCCGGCAGGAACTGAGCGGGATTTCTCCAGGAGGCGACTTGAACTTTTAATTGCATTTGGACTTTCCAGCTTGCTTCCCTTTAATCATCACTGTGCAGTTGAGTGGCTCCCACCCATCCTGGGAAGGTGAAACTGGAGCAAGACTGGAGACAGAGTGTGAACGAAGCCACGCAAAGGGCTGCCAGGGTTGGTTGCCCAATGTTTAGACTGCACTTATAAATTATGACCTCCGTGAGCACCAAATCTGAACAATGCCTTAAATGAGATGGGACATGCACAGCCCCTAGGAAACAATATTGTATGAGCCAGTCTACACCCAGGGATAAAGATAAAATAAATGATCTGTGTTTATACTGTAAATAGAGCACACTTCATGCACGCTGTGCTAATATGACACATCCAAACAGTATTCCCACATTTCCATCCATTGTCAAACCATGCTGGGAGGAATTTTAAGGCTTATAGTAATTTTGTTAGAAACTCTTCATAATGCATTACAGTAAAATGAAGGTCTGGAAAACATGCCCTATAGTGAGAGAGTAAAGAAGCTCAAACTATTTCATTTACCCAAGAGAAGGTTAAGAGGTGACTTGATCATGATCTACAAGAACCTACATGGAGAAGAGACCTATCAGGAAAAGGCAAAATGAGATACATCTCTACTCCGATATAACACTGTCCTCAGGAGCCAAAAAATCTTACCGCGTTATAGGTGAAACCGTGTTATATCGAACTTGCTTTGATCCGCCGGAGCGCGCAGCCCCCCCCCCCCCCCCCCCCCCCCCCCCCCCCCCCCCCCCCCCC
>NW_020664420.1:8073816-8123949 GCF_002925995.2 Terrapene triunguis | reverse complement strand
CCCCCCCCCCCCCCCCCCCCGGAGCACTGCTTTACCGCGTTATATCCAAATTCCTATTATATCGGGTCGTGTTATATCAGGGTAGAGGTGTACTATGGTTGGAAACTGAAGCTAGACAAATTCAGACTAGAAATAAGATGCAAATGTTTACGAGTCATTAACCATTAGAGCAACTTATCATTCTCCATCATTTGAAGTCTTTAAACCTAGACTGGATTTTTATTATTTAATTGTATTATTGTAGCACCAAAGAGCCCCAGTTACGGATCAGGACCCCACTGTGCTAAACACTGTACAAACACAGGACAGGAGGATTATATGTTTCTAAATGAGATGCTCTAGTTCAAACCGAAGTTGTGAGCTTAATGCAGAAATTACTGGGTGAGGTTCTTTGGCCTGTGTTATGCAGGAGGTCAAATTAGATGATCATTATGGTCCCTTCTGACCTTAAAATCTGCGTATCCATGAATAAAATAACCCTTTGTTTTACATAGAAGATTTCCTGCAAACTGGATCCCAAAGCACTGTGTAGAGTTAACTAATAATACAAGTTAAAGAGTTAAATACTAAATAACAGAGGGATATTAAGCGCTACGGACAAGGGAGGAAAAATATTTTCAGATGACATTTGAAAAGATGTGGAGGGTTTTTGAGGCAAAGGAGGGCAAACATTGCAGAGGAGAATGCACTTGCGCCAACAGAAGGAAGATTGTGGCTATCTGGTATACTGAACATGGTTAGGGTTTGAAGGATTAGATTGTTATCGGTAATTTTTGGTAAATGTTGATTTCACTGCACACACACAAACCAACAAAAAAAATTCCATTGATGATGTTAATGAATTTTACAGATAGGCACAGTAAGAAAAATACTGCTTGAGAACTTATTAGAATTTGTTACGGATATTTGCTTTGTATATTTTGACATGTAATGTGGATAATTTGTGTTTTTAATGGTTATAAAGTTTTAACTTTTTGAATCTCTGAATGGCATCTACGGTCATTAAATAACTACTGTCTGGCCCCCTATTTTCTGAGTCCCCCTATAATCTCCCACATGTGTGAAAATTAAAATTGATAAAAAAAAATGTAAAATGCTTAAAACCAATAATTTGTTGTAACTGTGAAAATTTAGATTGATAAATAAAAAAGCTTAAAAATAAGCATTGTTATTAGCCATTGAAACGATAAAACAATAAAAACAGGACAGCTATTCCTATTATATAATGCTGTTGGAAGAAGAGGAGATAAAAGTCTGGAACTTTCCAAGGGAAAAAGAAATGACCCAAGATGTCAATTTCAACTGAAAGAACATACAAGTTCAACATTTTCATTTTTCACATTGTATGTTGTAGCAGTTTGCTGGGCAGGGTCAGGGAACAGATAATGAATCTGCAGAAATGCAGTTATTTGTATAGCCGAGCCCATTAGAGCTAAGATTCTGTCAACTTTTCCATATGAAAGGACATTTTTCACAGGGTTGCGGCTGGGACATAAATAGTTTCATTTCAGACTGAAACAGTCAGTAAGTTCTCAGCCTGTGAGCACTTTTTAAACATGATATTGGGAAGGAAATCAGGTCTATCACATTTGTAATGTGGGAGAAGCAAAATGACATGTTTGCCTCTAGCCATTAACATGAAATTCTGCAGGCATCCATGGCCTAATCCAAAACCCCTGGAAGTCAGGGGGAGTCTTTCCATTTATTCCAGTGAGTTTGGATCAGGTCCTTATTCCATAATAGGGAATAGCTGCTTGTGTACTGAATCACGGTCTAGGCCTGGGCATAGGAGTAGTAGCTAGGGACTCCTGAGTTCTGATTTGAGCTCTGATACTGATTCCCCTCTGTAGCTTTGGGGAAGTCACTTAAAGCTGGATTGTCCTTGAGTCCTTGCCTGGAGAGGGTGGAGTGGGGAGACAAGCAAAGAGCTGCTCTCTCGCCTTGTGCAAGGGTCAGAGACAATTCGCTGTCGTCTGCACTCAGGGGAGTTGTGATTCATGAGGTGTATGCCATATTCCAAAGCTGCACATAACAGTTCATTGGGAAGAGGAGGGCTCAGGGGCCATGGCAGAAGCTACAGTATTATCTAGTCCATTGGCAGGAAGGAAGGTCTTTTGGTTAAGGCACTAGCCGTGGGATTCAGGAGATTGGAGTTCAATTCCTGGCACTACTACAGCTTTACTAATCTAACTGATCACCAGATGTGGGGCTGGGAAGGGATTTTCCCCCAGGTCAGATTGACAGTGACCTGGGGGGGGGAGTTCACCTTCCTCTGCAGCTGCGGTCCCCATCTGTAAATTGGGGTAGTAATACATTCTTTCTCCTACCTTTGGTTGGGCCAGTCCATTTAGAGTATAAACACTTCAGCAGGGACAATGTCTGACTATGGGTATGAACAGTGCCTATCACAACGGGGGCCCCATATTGGCTGGGGCCTCTAAATGCTGCTGTCATGTGAGTTATGAATAACACTAATAACACTGGTCTACAATTTTTGAGAAGTCGTCTGCTTCAGAGATAAAATGTGCTATTTATTATGTATTTTGATGTGCTGAATTCAAATATGACAATTAAAACAACTGATCGGCTACTGTTTCTAAGATATTTAAGTTTTTACATTTTATGTCTATGTATATTGTGTAGATAGTAGAGTTTTAATCATAAATTGTAAACCTAGGTCTTTTCATGTGTTTATGGTTGCTTTACATGATAATATTTCACCTGTCCTGTTTATGGAACACTTTAAAAATCAGCAAAAGGGTTATATAAATAAAATTTATTATGAAACAAAAGGCAAAAAACTATTATATACATAGTTTAGTCCTATTCAGTGTCCTCTCGGCGCTTCTTGGCTTGTCTCTTGTATTCATTAAATGGAGCATCTCTTGTCACTGTCCAGCAATAGTCTGCAAGCATTGATGGGCTCCATTTGCCCTGATAGCATTTCTCCATTGTTGCAATGTCCTGGTGAAATCGCTCGCCGTGCTCGTCGCTCACTGCTCCGCAGTTCGGTGGAAAAAAATCTAGATGAGAGTGCAAAAAATTTATCTTTAGTGACATGTTGCAACCAAGGCTTTTGTATGCCTTGAGGAGGTTTTCCACCAACAACCTGTAGTTGTCTGCCTTGTTGTTTCTGAGAAAATTTATTGCCACTAACTGGAAGGCTTTCCATGCCGTCTTTTCCTTGCCACGCAGTGCATGGTCAAATGCATCATCTCGAAGAAGTTCACGAATCTGAGGACCAACAAAGACACCTTCCTTTATCTTAGCTTCACTTAACCTTGGAAATTTTCCACAGAGGTACTTGAAAGCTGCTTGTGTTTTGTCAGTGGCCTCCCAGGCTCCAATGACTGTCGGAGTGGCCAATCTTTCTTGATGTAGTGGGAATCTCTTGCACAACTATCCCATTTGCAGAGAAAACAGCAGTACTTTGTGTATCCAGTCTGCAGACCAAGCAAGAGAGCAACAACCTTCAAGTTGCCACAAAGCTGCCACTGATGTTGGTCATAGTTTATGCACCTCAAAAGTTGTTTCATGTTGTCATAGGTTTCCTTCATATGGACTGCATGACCAACTGGAATTGATGGCAAAACATTGCCATTATGCAGTAAAACAGCTTTAAGACTCGTCTTCGATGAATCAATGAACAGTCTTCACTCATCTGGATCGTGAACGATGTTGAGGGCTGCCATCACACCATTGATGTTGTTGCAGGCTACAAGATCACCTTCCATGAAGAAGAATGGGACAAGATCCTTTTGACGGTCACGGAACATGGAAACCCTAACATCACCTGCCAGGAGATTCCACTGCTGTAGTCTGGAGCCCAACAGCTCTGCCTTACTCTTGGGTAGTTCCAAATCCCTGACAAGGTCATTCAGTTCACCTTGTGTTATGAGGTGTGGTTCAGAGGAGGAGGATGGGAGAAAATGTGGGTCCTGTGACATTGATGGTTCAGGACCAGAAGTTTCATCCTCTTCCTCTTCCTCGTCTGACTCAAGTGAGAATGATTCTGGTGCATCAGGAACTGGCAGTCCTTCTCCGTGGGGTACTGGGTGTATAGCTGATGGAATGTTTGGATAATGCACAGTCCACTTTTTCTTCTTTGACACACCTTTCCCAACTGGAGGCACCATGCAGAAGTAACAATTGCTGGTACGATCTGTTGGCTCTCTCCAAATCATTGGCACTGCAAAAGGCATAGATTTCCTTTTCCTGATCAACCACTGGCGAAGATTTGTTGCACAAGTGTTGCAGCATATGTGTGGGGCCCACCTCTTGTCCTGATCTCCAATTTTGCAACCAAAATAAAGGTGATAGGCTTTCTTAACCATAGTGGTTATCCAACGCTTTTGTGATGCAAAAGTCACTTCACCACAAACATAGCAGAAGTTATCTGCACTGTTCACACAAGCACGAGGCATCTCTGCTCACTTTGGCTAAACAGAAATGTGTCCCTTTGCAAAATCAAACACTGACAAATAAGAGAGCACGACACTGTATGATTTCTAGAGCTGATATAGGGCAATTTGTTCAGCAGAGTATGTAAGCTTCGTTATGATTGCATCATCCATGACTTCTAGGAATAACATGATGCAATTCATATCATGTATGACGCAATACCAGCTTCAGATTGCATCATTCATTGTTTTGCCTAAAAAGCAAGTACTGTCCAACCCCAGTCGTAGATTTATTCATAGATCCAGTCAAAGATGTATTTTAGTCATTTCTGGTTTAAATTGAGATCCCTTCCCTTTATAACTCACTTATCCTCCGCCATTCCCAAGTCAAGGGTCGTATATACTGACCCAATAGCATATCTTGAAAACTAGAGCCAATCAACAATTTTAAGCATCATTTTCGTTCTCAGTGACCCAGAATTAGTAAAGTTTGACTACATTTATTTCAGAAGCATTTTGGCTGTAGAGCAGTGTAATGTATGCTCTCATTTAAAATTAATGTGTATTAACATTATTCATTTTCAGTAGCACCCACATTATCCTGGCAGCGTATAAACACAAATGGAAGTGGACTTCCTGCCTTGAAGCTCTGACCCTCTAAAAAGAAAAGAGTACTTTAAGCTTTAGAAACAAGCAGAAAGAACTGGCTGCTGCCTAAGGAATTTATACTCTAGCCGAGTAATCAAGCAATATATGCAGTATTTGTATATGTATTTATTTAAGCAGCTATATATGCATTCATTTGATTTATATGGCGTATCGGTGGGAGCAGCAGTTGTGGCCACTCTTTTCTCAGACACAGCCCTCACACTGTTTGTTATCCAAATGCTTTTTGGGCTCTGGCTGCAATTAAGCACAATGAAATGAGCGTGATCTTCAGTGCAGGGATTCACTATTGTTTCATACCTGCTTGGTGGTTGGTGGAGACAGGAAAAGGGTGAAGCTTAAGGATGAATTTAATTTGTAGTACTCAGACTTTGTGACTTATCAAAGCCCAGCGCTCCTCATGCTGCCACGTTGGGCATCCTTAGGTGTACAGCACACAGTTTGACCGCGGAATAATGAAAATGCATCAGTGTCCTTGTAAACGGGGATGCGCCAGTCTCAGACAGTACAGAGGTTCCCTTTGGATAAGCACTCTGACCCTGATTCAGGAAAGCGCTTAAGCTCATATTTAACTTTAAGCACATGTTTAAGTCCTTTCCTGAAGCGGGGTCTCAAACTTTTGAAAGCTTATCAGACCTTTGCACGAGTTGGATCTGCAGAATTCCCTCTCTCTAATGGCCTTATCTGGCCCCCATCACCGTAGTAGCTGAGCACCTCACAATACCCTCACAGCACCTGTGAGGCAGGGCCAGAGCTATTAACCCCATTTTACGGATAGGGGAATGAGGCGCAGAGAACTTTGTTACTTGTCTAAGGTCCCATAGGAAGCCTGTGGCACACCAGGAAATGGAGCCCAGGTCTTCCAACTCCTAGCCTAGTTCCCTGGCCTCTCACTATCCTTCCTCTCAAATTGGAAGGTCAATCTCACCAGAAAATGTCTACTGCTTTTCCTGCGCTCAGCTAGCCTAGAAATCGGGAAGGTGGGGAAAGTTATCGAAACATTTTCCAAGCAACAGTAAAGGTTTAATTCAAAGTTTGGGCAGAGGTTCTGCTCAGGTCTTATTTCACCAGCCCTCCTTAAAACCTATTCGATACTTAAGTGATGTGTCTCATTCCTCATGCGAGATGTCTTCATGCTAGACAGAGGTGTGGGCTGTGATCCTGTTGTCCCTTACAAGCTAAGCAGAGTTGGGCTAGCTCAGTACTGTGATTGTACTAGGAGCGCTGTCATTTGTATAATGTGCACTAATGGCCCATGACACCATTAGTAAGAGTGAAGGAGTTCACCCCAGAAACCTGAGTAGATTCCAGTTTCGATGATATTCTGCCTAGCCAACATTTTCTCTCAAATTTTACTTGGCTAGACCATTCTTCTTCACTCAGTCTTAAACAGATCCAATGTGTTGCTTTTCACTGTTGAACAGTTGGTGTGCTTCAGCCCAGAGGTAGCTGCATTTTGGTGATTGTTGAAGTGGTTCCCTCTATAGAGTTTATACTGTGTATTAATTTGAGGCAGATACTCAGCTAATGTAAATGACTGTAGTTCCAGTGAAGACAGTGGGGTTTTATTGATTTACACCTGAGATTCTGGCATTCAGTAAAGTCCTTTGGGATCCCTTAGGATAAATCTGGCTTACAACTATTACAATTTTGAATAATACACCCTGTAAAATCTTTTGAACTCCAGCTAGATTATTTTAATAAGGATTTAACTGCCTTAATAAGGATTTTTGCTGGTTTGTTATAGTCCTGGTTTTTTGGTTGAGAATGTTTTGGCAGCAGGTAACTCATGTTTTGACTCAGATTCTGCATATAAACGTAATATGGATGCCACAGAGAGTAATCTTCCATGACTCAGAATAGATAGCTTCTAATTCTGGCACTAGCTGGAAATGGCTCCTGTCTCTGAAAAACATATGGTTATTAGAAATTAAATTTGTCCTTAAGACTCATCCCTTCCCCAATGCCCACAAGAAAGGAGCGAATAATAATGATTTTTATTAAAATAAAAGATAAAAATCAGCTACTGTCAACTGAATTGCCAGCATATGGACATCCCTAAACTATGTAACTGTATGATCACTCTGTTATAGGCTTTGTCCATTCTCTCCCCCACATCTCCTCCCTCTTGCTGTTTCCTGTCACTTGTTGCATCTCATCTAAAATTAAGCCCAGCTCCTTCAAACACTTGTGCATCTGCTTGACTTTATCACCGTGCGCAGTCCCAGTGAAATCAGTGGGACTGCTCATAGTAGTGAAGTTGAGTATATGCATAAAGTGTTCACAGATCAGGGACTTAGAGTGTAAACATTTTGGGGAAGGGGAACTTATATTTTCATTTCGGTAACAGTTTCAATAGCATTTTTGATAAAAAAAAAAAGTCACCAAAAATTTGTGACAAAATGAAATTAAAATAAAAAGTTCATCAGATTTTCACAAAAAAACAAAAAAAAAGGTCTTGAAAAAAAAGCCTCTTTTGGACAAATTACATTTTTCTTTGAAAAATTTTAACCAGGTGCGGAAGAGTGTTACTTTCAAAATTGAAAGCATTACTTTCTTTCTGCAAGTAACACTTTCAATACTTTGTTACTGTTTTCCAACTGGCAAAAGTTGGAGAATATTCAGGAAGTGGGGAAAACCCCTCAATTGTGAAACAAAAAATTGCAACAATTAAAAAAAAAATCACCTTTTCCCCCTGAAATGTTTTGTTTTGAAAAATTTGGGAAAACAAAATGTTTCATCTTTATTCAACAAATAATTTCCAAAAAACAAATTTCACAAAAGAACACCAACAAAATTGTGGAAAACCAAAAATTTCAGAAAGCAATTTTTTTTGTTATTCCCCCCGAAATATTTTTTTTTAAATTCCAGAAAACAAAAAATGTTGTAGAAAAAAGAATTTCCACAAAAATTTTTTTGGCAAAGCCCTATTTTCCAATTAAATAAAACTTCATTACAAAATTTTCAACCAACTCTAATCTGCTGCTGACGTGCAGGGGAGTGCAAATAAATTTAAACTCTAGGACTTCATAGGACTGCACTGATGTTACCGAGAAATTCAGCCTTTTATGTTACCTCTCTAGTTTTAGTAGACTATATTATTTTCCTAAGCGTTGTTTCTGATACCAATGAACTACCTGTAGATAGGATCTGCACTTTTTTTCCTTCTGCTACTGTATTTCATGCCATGTTAGAAGTATTTTAGTCTCTTGTAAAAGTCCTTTATAGATTGGAAGACCAGTTCATCCTGAGTAGGCCTGACTGCAAAAACAAGAAATCAATTTCATGAAAAAATTCAAAGTTGTTTCCATTTTTCAGGGTTCAAAATTGACCCATTTTCTATTTTACATGATGTTTTTTGCAATATCTTTTATCATAATCATTTTTGAGATTTTTCATTTACCAAAACCCCTGTTTTTGGTAAGAAAACATGAGGTTCTGCAAATGAAAAAATTTGGAAATGATTTTGATAAAAATGTTGGTAAAATATTCATAAAATATCAATTAAACTATAATGGAAGATGTCTTGAAAAATAGAAAATTGCAGTAAAGAAAGTAATTTTTTTATTAACAGGTCAGAGGAAAAGGCCATTTTTTGACAAAAAATCCTTTTGTGCAAAAAACATTAACCAACTCTTGGAGCATACCTACTCTGGCCCTGGGTTGCTCCACCCACTCTGACTCCTCCCCTCCAACCCCCATTGCTCACTTTTGTCTAGCAAATGACCCTCAGTCCAGCCCTCTTTGGCCACCGCTGCCAGTACTAAGAGGAAGGTGAGAAGGTCTCCTCTTCATTCTGCTTTTGTCTGGCCAAAAAGGAACTGACAACACTGGGCACAGAAGTGCTCACATTCTCTGCTCATGTAACTCCATTGGGACTATGCCAAGAGGGAAATTGGTTCAGTGATTTTGATCATGCATTGTTTGCACACCCCACACTCCCATTAGAAATCAGTGGGGGCGTGGGGTGTGCGAGGGAGTGTTGTGTTGGGTTTGGTGTGCAGGTGCTGGGTGGTGGCGATGGCCTGTGATACAGGGGAGGTCAGACTAGATGATCTGGTGGTCCCTTCTGGCCTTAAACTCTAAGCTCTTTGACTCTGCAGGAAAAGCAGTGGTTGGCGATTTCTGTTCCTCTCCACTGCAGGAGCAGACTGGCATTTACTGGATAATGCCCAAGTTTTGCTTTTGCCTTATCTGGGGCCAGGCGGATTGCTAGCACTGACTTCACTTATTAATTTACCCCGACACTCCCTAGAAACCTGGTAGTCAGAGAAATTGCAGATAGTAGTTTGGGTGTGGGGATGGAAGCCGTCTCATTTTTTGTCTAAGTACAGAGGGCGTACAGTAAGTGTTTCAAAAGTCAAATCGTTCTAAGCAACAGCCTCCTCAAATCAATGCCTTGAAAGCACTGTGTTGCCATCTGGGTATTTGACCCTTGGTTTTACCTCTTATGTTAGAAGACTCACCCGGTATGAAATTTTTAATTAGACTAAAGCTGTGATTTGGGGTTTTTTTTTAATGTAATGTTATAGTGTAAACCAGCAATCCAAAGCATGGAATGTGTATATTGGTGCTCCTCTGTTTTAAAAATATCTTCATAATACCTTAGGACAGACAGAAAAAAGTTTGATTATCTGTGTGTGTAGTATTTGGCTCAATACACTGAAACTCACACAACTTACAACTCCCAGGGAATGAAAGAATTTCAAGGATCAGAGTATAAAGGATACAGGTACCTAGGTAGATGGCAAGGGTTCTGTCCTAACTCAGGTGAGCAGCAAGTCACCAGAGGCAATGTGGTCTAGTGGCTAAGGCACTGGATTGGGAGTCAGGAGGTAAGGGTTTTATTCCTGACGCTGCCACTCATCTGTTGTGTGCCTTTGTGCAAGCTGCTTTACCTTTGCTTTCCTCCCCAATTCTTTGTCTTGTCTTGTTTATTTAGATTGTAAGTGGTCCAGTGCAGACCTGTCTCTTGTTACGTATTTGTACAGTGCCTGGGACAATGGGGGCTGGTCTCAGATGAGACCTCTAGGTGTTACTGTGATTTCTGTGTTGGGTTTAGTGTGTGGGAGCTAGTGGCCTATGATATACAGGAGGTCAGACCAGGTGGTCCCTTCTAGCCTTAAATCCCATGACTCTGTGACACAAATTAATAATAAGGGGCCGAGTTCTCCTCTCATACTGGTGTAAATCAAGAGTGATTCTAGTGAGCTGGAAGTCAGACCCATGGGTAGGGTTGCCAACACTATTTCAAAATAATGGACTGTTTTCTTAGCACCCCCGCCCCATCCCTCCTCCCAATATTATTATTACCATTATTATTATCATCATAATTATTATTATAATTGATAATAATAAAATATAATAATCAGTGCTCACCTACATTTGCCTGGGGTATTTATTGCTGCTTTTTGCAGCACTCAGCAACTCCTGATCTTGTTGTACAGAGATGAAAAAAAAAAAATAAGGGCCATCCCATGGGCCTTCTCACATAAGTCTACCTCACCTGAGCAAAACGATGCTGGATTGGCCCCCATGCAGCACAGCCCTCTGCATGAATGCATATTATTCCGAGGTGGCTTTTGAACCCTGGACACAAATGTAGATTTCTGACTCTGTCGGTGATGTCATTCCTTTATTAATAGTGCCTGGAAATGCATGTGCCTAATTGTTCTCTCTCTCTGTCTCTCGCTTTACTATACGTAAATTCCATTAATGGCTCGGGGAACCTCCAGGCAGTGCATTTGGAGGGGATTACTGTACCTGTTGATGGTTAACTCCACCTCATGCCTTACCCACCACCTGAGTTGTGAGATAATCACCCAGACCAGTACTGCCTGGCTAAATAAAACTGCATTTATGTGCTCCTTGCCTCTGTTTTCCTTCCCGCTCTGCAGATTAATGCACAATATCTGATGCTTTGTTAAGTTATACCCAGATCCTTTTAAAAACATCTAAACCCACCAGTTTTCCTTAGTTTCAGCAAGTTTCACGTTTAAAAATGAAGCAAAAAAACAACAACCCCCACTCAGAGAACTCTGATTTTAAATTCTGAACTGGTATAAATGAGCACAGCTCCATTGACTCTACTGGAGGAGCTATGTCAGATTACAACAGGTGAGGATCTGGTCCAAAGGGTGTCAGGCGTTAAGTGTATGCTAGATCTATAAACATCACCTTTTTTTAAAAACAGAGAATCTTTCAAAGGAACTTAATTTACTTGTTCTGAAAACAAAGCATGAAAAGCTACTGGTAAAATTGGTCCATGTCCCACACGCTGGTTAGACCTTAATAGTACAGGTGGACAGCTAGGGCTCCGTGCCAAATACTTTTGGTTTAGAGGGAGTGGTGGGAGTGAATTCTCATAACCGCTCCTTGAAAGGCTTAACTTTCCTCACACAAATCAATGACAATCTCCACTCTGCTGCAGACACCCTCGGAGCTACGTTGCCAGTTTCCCATTAAAACAAAGCGGCGAGTTTTATGATAGACCACGCACGGTGGGGACAAAAGGGGGAATACAAGAGGTGAAAAGGTGGGTTGGACACTGCACTTTTCCACACTGTGGCAGGTTTCCAAAAGATCTGATTTTCCTTACAGTGTTTGCGGCTTATTTAATCAAGGGGAAGCAGCCTGAATTTCATGTGCCGAGGCTTATCTAGTTCATTTTAAAAAGATCTCCAGTGTGCCTAGAGCTCTGTAGCATGTTTCGGTTGCTGTCCTCTGTTATGATCTATCACGGCTTACATGAATTTTAATTGCTATTCAAACCAGAACCTGCTGTTCTCTTTCTGATTTACTTGTGCAGCTCCTTGACTCTTTACCAGGCATGGAGATCTTGGCTGCACATCAAGACATATATAATGCAGTGTCTCAATTGGTGTGGTTTTTGCAAGTCCGGATCAGATTTTTTGTATCTGCGTTTAAAAGAATCTGTTAGCTTCTCCTGTTGATTAGGCAGGGGGGTTCTGAGCACAGGCAGGTGTAAAATGATTAATGTTTTTATTTTATTTTTTAATAATTTTTGTTTCAACTTTTGATTGTTTGAAATTTCGAAGAGAAAAAAAAATCCTGTAAAATCCTTTAAATGTCTTAGTCGACCGAATACTTATGGAATAATTGTCATCAAGCACTCGTTTGGAATGTAATTCTTATTATCCAGCTGGTTGGTACGGCTTTAGTGAAGTTTAAACTGATCTGCTTTCTGTTGTCTGTGCAGAAAGCAGTAATTGTGCGGGGGAAACAAGAAGTACTTTATCCTAAAACCTTGAGTCATCCCTATTCGGAAACTCAGGTTAAAATACTGGTGAGTGTCTCTGTGGGTCTTTTTGCTTCTTTGTCAGCAAGTCCGATGCTGACGTGTCTCCAGTGCAGTGTTACAGAGTTAATATTTGTTGTTGTTTATTTTCTAAGTGCAAGTCAAAGCGCTGTTTTGATGGTCAAAATCTCTCCCAAATCCTGGTGGCAGGGATACCTATACCAGAGTATGTGAGGAGGGTAATTCCCATAGCCATGTGGTACATAACATTCCATATATTTGCATGATTTCTTGCTTATGATATTTGAGATGTTCTTATTTAAAGCAGGACTTGGCTATTTAAAGGTTTTGCAGCCGGAAAAGGATTTTCAGTGCTCAGTGATCTTTGAGTTATTTGTCTCTTTCGTATGAAGTGTGCTTGTATAGACACAAACCAGTTCAAAAATTTCTTCGTTATATGATTGTGCAGAGAAATAGAATTCGTTCTGCTCTTGTATAAGCACAATACCACTATGGTCTAATCCTTCTAGTTACAGTATTATGGGGGAATGCAAATGGTTGTGATAATTTTTTTTCTTTATTGGATTATGGGGCTGTTAATGAATTGTAGCATAGTTAGGGGGCTACAAAAGCATCCTTATATATATGTGCCAGCTCAATCCATCACAGACCTTTTTTAAGCAGAGCCACTTGCGTGTGGTTTTGTGAAGTGAATGAATGCCCACTAGGGGATAGTTGTGAAACTGACGTTGATGGTCCACATATTACCAAGTCAAATTTGAATCCAGGTCCTTGGAAACGAAGATTGCTAGGGTGGGTGATGAAACTCACTGTTGAAAACCTTTCTTGAGTTCTAATCCCAGGCTCATTACACCACAGGGCAAATCCTCAACTGGGATAAATTGGCATAATTCTGTGTGCTCCTATGAGAATTTACCCCAGCTGAAGATCTGCCATAGTATGTCCCGGGAAAGTCACTTAACTTCTCTGTGCATCAGTTTCCCCTTCTGTGAAATGTAGATAATAATAAGTACTGACCTATTTCACAGGGATGTTGTGAGGATGAATTAATGTTTATGTTTGTGTTGAGCATTACTATTGAAAAGTCGGTGCATTTAGGACATCCGGCTCCCTCCCCGCATGCAAGCTGCTATCAGATTTCATTTTGAAAGATGGTTGCTTACTTGCACAGCAATGACTTATCATGAGTTGAACTGTGCATATCCAAACACCAGGTATGGCTTTACTTACTACAAGAGACTGCAGCCATTAGAGTCTAGTATATACAAATTAGCACCCACAGTTATATTTGCATATTAGCTAATGCTGTTCAGATTGAGCAGGTCAGTTTTTCCCAGTTGTCCTGGGCCTGAACCATATGAAACCCAACACCTAAACTAGATGCAGTTGGCCTAGTTCAAAGCAGAATAGCTCCTTACCTTCGTGCCTGTCTCACAAATATATATGCCATTCAGGGACACATGAAACAGTACTAACACTTAGTGCTCGACACCTGATCCTGCAAACCCTTTTTCATGCAAGCAGTCTTTACCAGTGCAGGTAATCCTATTGAAATAAATGGGACTAAGCCCCTTGGGGAGGGACCATCTTTTGTGTTTGTACAGCACCTAGCACAGCGGGGTCCTGGTCCATGACTGGGGCTCATAGGTGCTACAGTAATACAGATAATTACAATAATAATACTCACACAAGTAAGGGACTGCTCTGGTGAATAAGGGTTTGCAGGATCAGGCCTTTATCTTTTGCTTTACATTCCTGTTTCTTTTAGGGCAAGTCTACACTACAAAATTAAGTTGACCTAAGTTACATCATGTACAGCCACCGCAGTAATTAAATTGCTTTTCCATGTCCACACTACACTGCTTGTGTCGGCGGTGCACATCCTCACCAGGAGCGCGTGCACCGATTGAACTGTCAGTGGGGGGCATTATGGGACGGCTTCTGGAAGACAGCAACAGTTGATGTCAGCAACTCGGTGTCTACACTGACACTTTATCGACCTAGCTACATCGACCTAAGCACAACGCCTCTTGCAGAGGTGGAGTTATTAAGTCGGTGTAGTCGGTGAGAGCTACATTTTAGTGTAGACGCTTATAGAGTTAGGTTGAGGTAAGCTGCCTTATGTCGACCTAATTCTGCAGTGTAGACCAAGCCTTACTTGCACCACATTTAGTCACTTACACCAGTGCAAAATGCTGCCATTCTCACTGGGCAGGGTTTGGCATCCACTTGGCACTTCCTTTGCCTAGATGGACATGACTAATCAAGGTGCCAGGCAGTGAAGAATCTGGCCCCACACTTTATGAACATTTAATCATGTAAAGGTGGGATTTTCAATGGAGCTTATGGGAGTTAGACACCATCTAACTGTCTAACTCCCATAGGCCCCTTTGAAAATCCTATTCTCTCTCTCTATATATATATAAATATGAAATCTACCATTTAATTTTATTTATATATATAAAATTAAATGGTAGATTTCATATATATAAAATGTAATAAATGGCAAGGCATCCAACTATTTTTAAAGCAAGGAAGGTCCTTTTTCCAGATTTTGAAGTCTCTGTGCTATTCCTAAAATATGTCACCAATGTAAAGATTTTTATAATACATGATTCTCACAAATCAAATAACATAACAGTTTAAGATAACAAAGAGAGGGTCATAAACTAGTTCTAGCCTTAATAAATCTGGGGGTGTGATGATTTTAGCAAGCACTGTCAAGTCTGGTTTACTGAAATCTCCTGATGTTCTAACCTGTCTCTGTTTCACTGGGCTCTCAGCTCCATTCTAGCAAAGGGAACTTAGGCTGACTTAAAAAATTACTAGCAATAAATATTGTGGATTGTTTTGCTTGATAACCTTCCCCTAGAATCACGAAGTGTTTTACATGTTCCACTGAATCTGTCTCTAAAATGAATGGAAGTAGTAGAATGGTCAATCTTGGCTTTAATTTTAAAAGTCGAGTCCTGCAAGCCTAATTCACGAGAGAAGGCCCATTCACTTAGCTGAGTAAGGATCACTCGTGTTACAGAATGAGGCCTTAATACCATGCTGAATAATAAATACAGGCTTTGTTTTGCATGGACAAGTCAACTCCTGTTATGATGGCAATTTTAGCCAGCATATTGGAGGTCAGTAGATCAGGTTGCACTTCATTTTAAATTCAGTGATGGCAAAAAAGTCTGATTCTTTCCCCTTTCCTTTTAAATATAAAGACTGTATAGCATATAGCAGGGTCCCGTCTGTGTTTACAGTAAATACGCAGGTGTAGAATTGTATGGAAATGTTTGCTGTGTTCTGATCCAGCTACACAACAGTACTGGTTTAGTCAGTGAGATAGCTATATGGTTTATTTCTTTTGGCTGTGAGCTTTAGAGATGAATAGAGGGAGGGGATCTGGTGCTGGCTATTTCTGCCCAGAGCAATTTGGAGGCTCTTTCACATTAGTCAGAGCTCTTTTATTTCTCGCTGTGTGCTCGATAATAACTTTCACTTAAAAAAAAAAAAGTAACTCCAGTGCACAACTTGCTTAAAAATGTATTTTGCTCCTCATTTCTACTGATTGGTTCCTGGCAATTGTAAGCTTTTTCCCAGGGCAAGTCCCTCTCCCACATGTGCCACTTGAGAGGGGAATGGTCCTGTGTAGGGTGACCAGATGTCCCTATTTTATAGGGACAGTCCCAATATTTGGGGCTTTTTCTTTTATAGGTGCCTACTACCCCCCACTCCTGTCCCGATTTTTCACACTTGCTGTTTGGTCACCCTAGTCCTGTGCCCTCAGCTCAGCTCTATGAGCCAGAGACCAGAAGAATGTCAGTGCTGCAAGGTTTGGTTCACACCGGTGTTTGCAGGGGCAGAGAACAAACACCTGCAGCTCTACGGGGAGAGTCAAGCTGTGTGAACTCAAATCCCCACCTCACACCTTTGGCAACCCCCAGCTACAACCCCTGGCACCAATAACCCTTGGGATCTCTGGCTCCTGATCATTGCTGCCTATCGGGGGCATTCCCTTTCCTGCTGCTTCCTGCTTGGGAGTGAATGCGGGGGGGCTCCCCTGAAGTCCCCCCAGCTGCCACACTACACATACTCTAAGGCCCCTTTACACTGTCAGAGCTGTAAAAAGTCAGGCCCTAAGAGTTATGGCTGCATCTGTCCTGGTGCTTGGCAGGTGCTGAAGAGGAAGAGGGGATGTTTCCCTTCGTGGTGGCCCTGAACAATGTGTTTGTGTTTAAGCGTGGAGAGTCAGACTATATTCTAGACTCCTCAGAAAACCCTGAGAATTTGGCCAGGAGTCAGTGGCTCTTTCTAATGGACTGTCTTCCTCTCCCTCCCCTCATGTCCCCAAATATACAAGTTTGGGGAGTTGCCACCTATTGCCCACTGAGGGCCCAACCCTAGGAGAGGGAGGAGACCACGGGGCTGGCCCAAAGACAATAAGCATAGAAATTCTGGCGCTTACTGGGAGGAGACAGGGTGGAGGGATGGAGGTTTGCCAGCTTTCCAGCTATGCAAACAGCCCACACCCATGTTAGCTGAACTTTCTGTTTATCCTTGCTAAGCCCATCACCATGGTATCTGGGCACCTGTTGCAAAAGTGGGTTGAGGTTCCGAGAGTATGTCCCACCTGGACCCCAGACTCAGTTTGAATGGGGCTTTTAGCTCTGCTAGGAGCTCCTGAGTTCTAATCTTGACTCTGACACGGCCTTTAAGTCACTTAGCCTCCCTGCCTTCGAGTCCTGACAAGAGCTAGGTAGTGCGTGTACTGTGACAGCTGCTTATTATGGTAATTCTAATCATCTCACTGCAGGGTGGATAAAAATTGATGATTTTTTTGAAGAAAAAAATTTGTAGTGGATTTTTAACATTTAAATTGCTTGTTTTATTTAAATTGGATTTTTTAATGTTGTTGTTTAAATTATAATGTTTTTCTTTTTAAAAATAAACCTGTTTGAAATGAAATCTGAATGTAATACAGAATATATTAAGGCCTAAAATGTATTATACTCTCTTAAAATAGGTAACTGTGCTGAATCCATAGGCCTCTTTTACAAACTTTGAGTTAAAGTCTCCTTTTCTGTATAAAGAGAGAATCGGGGGGAAACATCGAATTCTTAAGGTCAAGCTTTATAAATCTGGCACAGTAGGTCACATATTGTATTAAGGGCTTGATCCTGTGGAGGACCCTACTCCTGGATACAAGAGACTGGCTAAGTCATCCCAGGCGTTGGGACCCGGCCTCTGACTCGAGGAGACCATGCATCTCATCAGGATCATCCACTGAGCCCATCGGGGTGGTCTCACACTCCTATTTTATAGCTTCTCCCAACCTGACCTCTGATTGGCTCAGTTCTCAAATGATGAATATTTATGACTCCTCAATCCATCATGGAAACTTACTTACTTTCTAGTTCATGGAAAAACACTGTTCTGCCCAGTAGCTACCAGACCTTGCTTCTGGATGGTGGAGAAAGGAAATAAGGAAGTGTTATTTACTCCTTCTCATAACACAAGAACTAGGGGTCACCAAATGAAATGAATAGGTAACAGGTTTAAACAAACAAGAGGAAGTATTTCTTCACACAAAGTAGAGTCAACCTGTGGAACTCTTTGGCAGAGGATGTTGTGTAGGCCAAGATTATAACAGGGTTCAAAAACAAACTAGATAAATTCATGGAGGATAGGTCCATCAAAGGTTATTAGCCAAGATTGGAAGGGATGGTGTCCCTAGCCTCCTCTGTTTGCCAGAGGCTGGGCGTGGGCGACGGGATGGATCACTTGATGATTACCTGTTCTGTTCATTCCCTCTGGGACACCTGGCATTGGCCACTGTTGGAAGACAGGATACTGGGCTAGATGGACCTTTGGTCTGACCCAGTATGGCTGTTTTTATGGTTCTGGGCACTGCCGGTAAATGAACTTGCTCTGTCTTGTTGCATGTACACAGGCAGAGGACAAAGACAGAAATCCATGAGTTTCTCAATTGCCTTCCTCTGTCTCTAAATAAAATACTGCAGAGCAAAAGGCATGTGGGTTACACAAGCAGAAATCTTGGATTGTTGCTAATTCTTTTGTTTTACTGGGGATGGGGTGGGGGATTTCTGTAACTAGGGAGAATGAGCCAAGTGTGCAACGCTGGTGTCAAAGCAGGACACTGTGGGAAGAAGGAGAAGCATTCTTGAGGGTGCAGCTTCTAGTACTGATTTCAACACCTGGGAACTGGAGAAAAAAACCCTGCCATGGCTACAGGTCATAAAAAAAGACGCTATTTGGGAATATTTTCAACAAATTCCTGTACCTCTGGGTAAAAAAGGAACACGTGCCAAATGTAACAGTGCAACAAAGAGATGCAAGATCTGGTTATCAGAATGAAACAACATTATGAAAAATGCTCCTCAGAAGGCAATGGCTTTGAAGATGATGATGTGGACATGTCTGAAAAATCTGGATCAACTGGTTAGTAAAATTATTTTTGCACCATTCTTACGAACTGCCTGCTATGTCTTACTATGCCAGTAAATGATCATTTATATTATTGTAATAAATTTGTGTTTTGAGTGGCTTGCTTATGAATTTCAAAGTGTTTGTGTTAAAATATAATTGGTACGTTAGTTTGTTGTGGGAGTGTTTATCAATTACATTTTTACTGCTGGACTTCTGAAATGACTTTTTTATTGCTCAATATAATCAAACATCCTAGGTGAAGATTTCCTATTTAAAAGTAAAGTTTTATTAGGCATTTATGAATTTTAACATTTAAAAAATTTTTCAAGCTGTTTAGTATGTTGCTAGAGATAATGTTTTAAATACATTTAGATAATCCCTATGATTTATTTTCCCTAAAAAACTGGCTTTAGAATAAATTATGTCATTTAAACAGTGGTACAAACAGCTGCAGTAGAGGGAGTCTTTCATTTACAATCTCATTTTTTTAAAGCAATGCACTGAGTAATACTTTGTGAGTGAAAGTGACTTCTTTTACCATTTTGTTTCAGAGTCCAGTGCACACATAAGGGGTTCTGAACATCCATCCTCTGCAGTGTCCACCAGCAGTGCTGCAGCTGAACATATGTCAGATAGTAAATGATCTGTATTAAAAAAAAAAAAGATTTTCTTCATCATCCAATAAAACCATGGATGAGATTGTAATCAAGACCAGCAAATTCCAGCAAGACTCCATAGATGAAAAGATTGCTCAGTTCATTTATGCAACAAATTCTCCTTTTCGTCTTGTTCAGAATAAACATTTCATTGACACTGTTCAATCATTACAACCAGGCTACACTCCACCCAGCAGAGCAGACATTGCTGGATACAGTGTATGAAAATGAAATTGAACCGTGTGCAAAAGACATTGATGGAAAATTCGGTAATCTGAGTCTTGATGAGTGGAGCAATATACACAAGGATCCAGTAATATGTGCTTGTGTGACAACAGAAAATGGGGTTGGCTGTCTTACAGAAATGATACATCAGGAGATGCCCATACCGCTGAATACTGAAAAGAAGTAGCAGTAAAAGCTGTAACAAACTGTGAACAAAAAGTGCATTAAGCTTTATCACAGACCATGCTGCAAATGTAACAAAGATGAAAAAAATGTAGAAGAAGATAATGAAGGGAACCTGAAACGTATAACATATGGGCGTGATGCCCATTTGCTGCATCTTTTAGCCAAAGACTTAAGTACAACTCCAGGAATAAAGGACGATGTTGTTGAAATTGCAAAATACTTCCGTAACAACCACTTTGCTTCACATTCACGGAAGAAAGCAGGAGGACACAAACTAGTTCTCCCCCAAGATATACGGTGGAATTCAGTGGTTGACTGTTTTGAGCTGTTTATTAAGAACTTGCCTGTTCTGATGAAAATGTGTGAAGAAAATTGTGACAAATTAGATAGAACTATCACAGCCAAAGTAGTCAACATCAGACTAAAGAGAAATGTAGAACTTATGTTGGATATACTGAAATCTGTTTCTGTTGCCTAGGACAAACAGCAGAAAGATTGCTGCTGTATTGCTGATACCGTTACAATTTGGAAAGAACTTCAAGAGACAGTGAAGAAAGAAACACCCAACAACAAAGTTAAGTTGCAGGCAGTAAAGAAGCAGATGGATCAGGCACTTACTCCATCTCATTTTCTTGCCAATATTCTTGACTCAAAGTACCAATGTTGATGCCTAACTGCTGAAGAAGAACATGCTGCTATGACATGGGGATCTAATAATCACCCATCAAGCATACCAACTGTAATACATTTGAGTGCTGGGGGCGAACCATTCATGCAGTACATGTTTGTTGATGATGGTTTAAAGAAAGTCACACCACTGAACTGATGGAAATCACTAGCTAAGCAGGCTGGAACCATAGTCTGTTGAAGTGCTACACCAGCTTCTCACATCAGTAGCCTCTTCTGCAGGCCCAGAAGCAATATTTTCTTCATTTGGACTAAGTCATTCAAAGTTGAGAAGTCGATTGGGAGTTGAAAAAGCAGGATAACTTGTCTTTCTCCTCCAGTCAATGAATAAAAATGAGGAGAGAAGGGATGAGAGTGACTAGATTTAAAAGTTTAAAGGACAGCGTGAGTAATTTAGGAGACTATTGTCTCATTTTCAAGAGACTTAGGTGAGTAGGAACTTAAGCCCTGGTCACTTTCACTGTAGGCATATTTGAACGTTTTCCCTGGCTGATCTGAAATATCAGTTTAATTCACGGACTACAGTTAATCCCTCGGTTCCTTTAATAAATCATTTAGTTGTAAATGTGAGACATGTTTTGATAAGAGAAGTTTATGTATTTAAAATATATAATGTTGGTTTGTTTAATAAAAATAAATGTTACATGCTTTGTGTGTTTAATTAAATTACAGTTACCATTTTAATGAAGCTGGACACAAATCATGAGCAATAAGCTCGTTGTGTAATAAATAAGAAGGGCAACAAAAATGATTAGGGATGTGGAACAGCTTCCATAGGAGGAGAGATTAAAAGGCCAGGACTGTTCAGTTTAGCAAAGAAACAGCTAAGGGGCGATATGATGCAGGTCTATAAAATTATGAATGGTCTGGAGAAAGTGGATAGGGAAGTGTTATTTACCCATTCACATAACACAACAACCAGGAGTCACCCAATGAAATTAATAGGCAGCAGGTTTAAAACAAACATAAGGAAGTACTTCTTCACACAGTGCACAGTCAACCTGTGGAACTGATTGCCAGGAGATGTTGTGAAGGCCAAAACTATAACGGGGTTCAAAAAAGATTTAGATAAGTTCATGGAGGATAGGTCTGTCAGTGGCTGTTAGCCACGATGGTCAGGAATGCAACCCCATGCTCTGGGTGTCCCTAAACCTCTGACTGCCGGAAGCTGGGACTGGATGACAGCGGAAGGATCACTTGGAATTGCCCTGTTCTGTTCATTCCCTCTGAAGCATCTGGCACCGGCCACTGTCGGAAGACATGATAGTGGGCTAGATGGACCCAGTATGGCCATTCTTATGTTCTGATAAGGAATAGTTAGACAATGTCTGTACCATGCTTTAGAGGTGAAAAGCAAAAATGCTAAATATCATTATTGGTAAGTGAACTTGTGGCAAAACCCTTGCAACCTGTTGTATGTTAAATGCCAAAAGCTGCATTAAGGCAAGGTTATGGCTAACAATGGCCTCTTCTGCATCACTTGGCTGATCGAGGGTGTCATCTGATGTGTTAATAGGGAGTGAGGACCGTGACGTGCAATTGAGCAACAGTGGTACCTCCAAAGACATGCGAGGCTACATGCCTGATCACCCAAGAGATGTAGATGCCATTGATTTGTCAGACTGGATATTTTCCTGTGTGATTGGCCTTTACCTTTCTCTCCAACTCATCTCAATACAGGCCTGGAAGTCAGGAGACACAGGGTCTATTCCTGGCTCTCTCAGGTTTCCTCTGTGACTTTGAGCAAGTCACACAGAGCCAGATCCCGAAAGCTCCCTGTGCACAGAGACAAAGCGTTCCACACTGAATTGCTTGTTGCAATGGTGCCTTAAGAGAAAGTCCAGTGATTACGGCCACAGTCTAGAATTTGGACTTGGGTTCCAGTCTCAGCTCTGCCACAGACTGCCTGTGTGACTGAGGGTAAGTCACTTGCCCTCTCCCGTTCCCCAGGTGTAAAATGGGGCTTTTATTTACATCACAGGAGTGTTGTGAGGATAAATATATTGCGGATTGTGAGATGCTCAGATAGTACGGTTATGGGGGCCATACAGGGGCCTGTGATTTGTGATTCATTACCCAACTCCTCCTCCTTTCTGGGAATGGATTTGTAATTTGTAGGTTCTCACCACAAAATCTGACTCAACGTGTTTCCTGCATATTGGGTTTTTTTGTGACCAGAGCTGGTCGAAAAATGAGAAACCTTTTTTGTGTTGTGGCAGGGCGATGACTCACTGGCACGGTGCCTCCTGCTGGTCGTCCAGGGAATTAGCTCTTTCCAGCCCGGTGCGCCCTCTGCAGTCTGGTATCTTGCTTGCCACTGGCCCTGTGTCCTTCCCAGATCCCGGTGCCCTTTGCCCACCACAGTACCCCCTCACTCTGGGTCTCCCCACCCAGGGGAACCCCTACCCCTCTATCTCCACCTTGCCTCAGTGGGTGCTGCCAGTCGCCATCTAGCCCCCACCCACTGGGGCAGATGGCAGTCTGTAAACACTCATCATCGGCAAGGGGGGCTGGACCAGCTGCCTCTGCCTATCTCTGGGCTGCCCCTCTGCAGCCCTAGTTCCCTTTTGTGGGCCCTTATCTCGGCCTGCAGCCTGGGGCTTTGCTAGGCTGGAGCTCCCCAGCTCCCTCTGTCCTTCCCCAGCACTGCTCCACCCTCGTACCCTCCTCAGCTTCCCAGGCAGCCAGGACCCCTCTGTCTCTGGCCCTCAGCCCTCTTATAGGGCCAGCCTGGCCTGATTGGAGTGTGGCCTCACCTGTGGCTGCTTCCCTAATCAGCCTTTCATTTCTCCGCCAGAGCTCTCTCCAGGGATGCTTTTAACCCCTCCAGGCAGGAGCGAGGTGACCACCCCGCTACATGTGTGAATATATTTTTGTGGAAAAATTCATCCCTTTTTCTCTCAACAGATTTCTAAAGTTGATACTTTCCCACCACCTCTATTTGCCAGTTGCTCACCTCATAGTGTTTAAGGGGGGAGGATAGCTCAGTGGTTTGAGCATTGGCCTGCTAAACCCAGGGTTGTGAGTTCAATCCTTGAGGGGGCCATTTAGGGATCTGGGGCAAAATAATCTGTGAGGGAAAGTACTTGGTCCTGCTAGTGAAGGCAGTGGGCTTGGCTCGGCTCGGCTTGGCTCAATGACCCTTCAGGGTCCCTTCCAGCTCTATGAGTATATTATATAATATAATATAAGGCCAGTAGAGTCCACCAGATCATGTAGTCTGACCTTCTGTATATCACAGGCCACAAGAGCACCCATGTGCTAAGCCAACAACTGAAATTAAACCAAAGTATTACAACCTACAGGAGAGAAAACTATTGTGTGCCACAGGTAGAGAATAGGAGATTACTGAGGTGCACCAATGGCAGAAGTCCCTGCAATGGCAGGAAATTATGAGCTATATCTCAGACTTCCATGGTGTCACTTAGGTCACAGGCTTCCTGACTGACTTGTCATTTCCAAACCTTCTGTATGTCACTATAGCACTGGCTCTTGACCTTTCCAGACTCATGCACCCCTTTCAGGAGTCTGATTTGTCTTGTGTACCCCCAAGTTTCACCTCACTTAAAAACTACTTGCTTACAAAATCAGACCTAAAAATACAAAAGTGTCCCAGCACACTAGTACTGAAAAATGGCTGCCTTTCTCATTTTTACCATATAATTATAAAATAAATCAATTGGAATATAAATCTTGTACTTTCATTTCAATTTATAGTATATAGCGCAGCATAAACAAGTCATTGTATGAAATTTTAGTTGGTATTGACTTCACTAGTGTTTTTTTATATAGCCTGTTGTAAAACGAGGCAAATATCTAGATGCATAGGTGCTGATTCCATGGGTGCTCTGGGGCTGGAGCAGCCACGGGAAAAAATTAGTGGGTGCTCTGCACCCACCGGCAGCCAAGCTCCCCCCTCTCCCCCCCTGAGTACGACGTGTCCCCGCTCCTCTGCCTACCTCTCAGCGCTTCCCACCGGGCCGCCGCCAAACAGCTGTTTGGTGGCATTAGCACGCTCGGAGGGCGGGGAGGAGCAGGAACGTGGCGCACTCAGGGGAAGAGGCGGGGCCGGGGCGGGGATTTGGGGAAGGAGTTGGAATAGGGGAAGGAGTTGGAATAGGGGCAGGGAAGGGGCGGAGCTGGGGTGGGGACTTTGGGGAAGGGGTTGGAATGGGAGCGGGGCTGGAGTGGGTCCTCATGGAAGGGGTGGAGTGGGGGCAGGGCCGGGGGCAGAGGGGGGTCAAGCACCCACAGGAAACAGGGGAAGTTGGCACCTATGTCTAGATGAGTTGATATATTCCCTTGAAGACCTCGTCGTACCCTGGTTGAGAACCACTGCCTTATAGCACTCAGAGGTGGATTTATAGTGTGGGTGTGTTTTGAGCCCTGAAATAATCATTGTTTATTAAAGCCATTGAGTGGTGGTGGGTCTGGGCTCGTTTCTGCCTTCAAACGAGAGCGAGACCAGGTGATGAAACTCTAAGCGGTCTCGGATGAAGTTAGCACCTCTCATTTTCTAATGAATGCCCAGCAGTGGTGTGATAGCTGTTTTCATAGTCTGTACTGAAAGATTTAAAAATATAAGAATGTTGACGGTCCTTTGGAGCAGTAATTAATGCCTGAATGGGTTAGTTATATGTAGGGGCTGAAACGTTAGAAGGGGTTGGATTGCTGATAAAATAGGTTGGATTTTCTTTTCTTTATAATCAATTGCTCTTTGCATTGAAGAGGTCTGGAACTCTATTCCGGTATTAGGTATGTGCCGCTTACTGTCTTATTTATTTTTGGTGTGAATTTCAAACGAGAGAGCCACCTAAACAGGCCTGGCTACCTCACGATGCAGGTCTCCTGCCATCACGATACTTTCCCACGTGCTGAGTAGTGTTAGACAGTGAGCTGGGTGGCAGAATGGGGGATTTGCAAGGGGAAAGGCTGTAATTAGTTTCAAAGAGCAAATTTATTTTAGGAGTGGGAGATATCCAGAGAAGTCAGTATATTAAATAAGTATAGCTTCATATATTCTAGGCCACCTGTGCCAACCCACCGTAGGGTGGGTTGTGCCGCAGAGCTTTCAGTGGCCTGCAGTCACCATCCTGTTCCCAGTGGACAAATGGTGAAACCCTCACCTCATCTGGCATAAATGGGCAGTTACAACTGAGGGCCCAAGGACTGGATGGACATAGAGACCTCATGAGCCTCTGGCCCTTCAGAGTGGTCTCAACAGGAGTAGAGGTTGCTCAGAACCTTGCAGGAGGCACTCAGGACCTTGCATGATTGGATCCAAGGAGTTCCAGAAAGACAGAGGAAACAACCAGTTAGGAGCTTTTTGCATGGATTTCTTTAAGCGGAGATCAGTTATAAACACATTCCCCTCGAGCTTTATCAAAAATGTTTTGAACAGTGGTCTTTGTTCTGCCACCCTCACTCACGCTGAGTAACAAACTGCCTTATTGTGGGAATATCTGCAGATTAAAGCACTACTCAGTCAGTGCAGCAGAACCTGGGCCCTATCTTTATTGATATCAGAGGGCAGTATAGTCAAGTAATTAGAGTTGGAAATCCTAGAGTCTGTTCCCAACTTGCCACTGGCTTATTGCTTGACTTTGGGCAAACTCCTAGATTTTAAGGCCAGAAGGGACCATTGTGAGCATCTGGTCTGTTGGCCTGCACAACACAGACCATAGAATTTCACCCAGTGGTTCCTGCATCATGCCCAGCATATCTGGCTGAGTTAGAGCATGTCTTTTAGAAAGAGAGAACTTGTCTTGATTTAAAAACTTCAAGTGGTGGGTGAGCCACCATACTCTTTTGGTAGCTAGTTCCAATGATTAATTATCCTCACTGTTAAAAATTTGCACCTCTTTTCTAGTCTGAATATGCCTAGCATTGGCTTCCAGCCAACAGATCATGTTAACCCTTTTAGAGCCCTCTTCTAGATTTAAAAAAAACCCTCTCCGTGCCTCAGTTTACCTTGCCTGTAAAATCCACTTGAGATCCTTGTGAAGAAAAGTAGTACAATAAATACCCAGTGTGATGATATTAAAATATAGCTATAAATTTCCTGCAGATATTATTTTTTTACATTTACTGTAGCGGAGAAGCAGGATCGTTTTTAATATTCTAGCCTTTCCTCTGCGCACAAGCACTTTCAAAACACTTTGGTTGCAATTAATTATAGTGTAATTAAAGCAGAGTGACGATGCTAACTGGGGGCAAAATCTTGTGAAACAAAATAGTGCTTGGGTTGATTTTGTAATTGCTCCGGGTTCCCCATATACAAATTAGAGTGTCAGGATTTTTAATTTACAGGAGACGCATATACACAAATAACTTAGGGTGAGGCTGCTGCTTGCTCTACATGCCTCTGCAAGGGATCAGTGGGTGTAGGGTACCTCCTTTCCCCTGCCTCCCTGTGAGAGCTACTCATATTGATCTCTGTGCTAAGCTGCTGCTCCTTCTTCTGTGCAACTCAGCAGGGAGTTGGGGAAAGGGGGCCAGGGAATGGCTAAGATTTGACTCCACCCTCCCAGCCCACAATGCATTGGACAGTGCAGCTGAGCTGGCACAGAGTGGAAAGTAATCTGTGATCAGGAGTGGATTATTCCCCCACCCCGAAGCAAGAGGGAATTGGGCACCAAATTGGGACTCTGCATTGCCTTTGGATCCCTGATCTGCTGCCAGGCACTGTAGGCAGTGTAGCTATGCGCTCTTGCTTACACAGGGCAGGTGGTACTGTTTAGCCCTTAGAAAACCTTCTCTTACTGCCTTCAAAAAGTTCCCAGGTGACGCACCAGCTGAGGTTCTGCTAAACGGGTTTACTACTTCTCAGGTGGATGACTGCACTTAATTCTTATTAGTCTCTTGAGAGATAAAGCAGAGCTGTAGTACACTGACTCATCTATTACAGGTGATCTGCCAAGGTCATAAAAAGGGGTAGTGCCCTTTTCTGCTTCTTTAAGGAGGACGGAGAGCTTTATTTTAAAGGTTCTTTCCCTCCTTTTTTTAACCTTAGCTATATATCAGGAATATCAAGTCTTGTCTTCCTTGTTTTTGATGGAAGTCTACTTGAAGGCTTAGAGAAATGGAGTGGGCAATTTCTCAGCTTTAATTAAAAGGGCTGGAGTTTTGAATAAGGAGATATTTCCTCCCAACTGTTAATAAGACATTTGAGTTGGGTAAGTTTTAACAAAAGCAAACAAGACACAGAGTTTACAGTATTGCCAACTCCAAGTGTTTAAAATAATTAGTCATATCCTGAGATTGGTTTTAAAACCATGAGATTTAACAAACAATACATTTTGGGTTCTTTTTATTTGCCTTTGGGTGTTGGAACATTCAGGGTTCACATTTTCAAACTTTTCTCGGCAGCCTTGAAGCTTAGAAACCTTTTTTTTTTTTTAATGAAAGCTGAGATTCTCAGGTAATAATGTGATTCCAGCAGCTGAGGTTTTAAGAAAAACACCAAATATCATAAAATTCACAATTAAATTGTGAGAACCAGTGACACTGAGTTTAAATCAGTGTGCATAAAAATACCTTCCCGTCTCAATTGCTCAGGTTTCACTTCCTTGGTACCAGTGATGTCAGAATCTTGCTGGTTCTCCAGTCATCCATAGAGTCTTCCAGGGGAAAAAAAAGACTTGCAATTTTTGATTAAACAGACAAAGAGGAACACGCGTCTATTTTCCCCTTTGCAGAAGTAATCGTGTGCCAAGGAAAAGGGATAGAATGATCCAGGCATTTGGTAATGGGTCTCCAAAACCTTTCACTTCTAGGTCACCAATTCCAATGTGAGCTAGGTCAATAGATTAAAACCTGTTGCTGGCTAGTGGCTGGAAGATGTTCATAGTCTTGGTCCAATTGCAGGAGGCCACAGCACAGAACCTCCCGTGATTAATATTGGGTGATAGACAAGGAGCCCCAGGACTGAAGTGAGCCTAGATGCTGAACTATCCATTCATCCTAGCATGTTGGCGGGCAGTGGGAAGAGGCGTATAGTGCCAGTGTCTGCATTGTACTTGCTCTGTGTGCAAATGGGGATCCTGAGTCTTCAGGGCTGACAACCTGGCACCTGTTATGAATACTAAATCTACGAAACGAATATAAAGCCCTTACACTGATTAATTTGAGCCCATGATGCTCTTATCCTGGTTTCAAAGTAATTGTTTCTCTTGTCCACAATTTTCTCTCCTTACATTTTGCTGCATATTTATTAGGTTTTGTGAGGCTATCTGCAGCCACATTAAACCAATTTACTCCTTGAAATGTCTGACCTTTGATCTGCCAGCCGGATCCTTTCAGAGCAAGGAGAAGAGCCTTTAATAATGTGCACATGAAAGGCTGGCTGTGGATTCTGTCAATTTTAGAACCTGGTCTGGTTAGTAAAGTATTGGCTGAATCAGTTATTACCTAGCAATCATTGCTGTTATTTTTGTGCTAGTAGGGTATAGTCCCTCTCTTTCTGGTAACTTAAAGCACCTTATGAGCTCATGTTACATAAAATGAATAGCCAGTCCGAAGGCTGGTGCATGTATGCATATACAATGTATATAATTCAAGCAGTTTCAGGATCCCTTTAGCCAGTTCTAGTCCTAACATAAATGGTCCCTTTCAGAGGCGGTAGATGAGTGAGGTGCATTTCTCTTTAAGGGTTAAATGTATGGAATGTTCATGCTACATTTAAAGCCTATCTCCTCCGCATGAGTTCTGGAAGGTCTTAGTCACTGCCCCATCTCCTTAGACCCTGCAGCAAGCCGCTATTCTGAGCCTGACCAGCGCTGCTGGGAAGTGCAGCTGAGGGGGGAGGCTGTGGCAAATGACGATAATATCATAATAACCATCTGTAGATCTCAGGGCAGTTTAAGTAAGTACTGTTATCTGTAAAATGGGGTACAGGGACTTGTGTGACCTGCTGAAGATCATACATCAAGTCAGGGGCAGAGCCGGGCATATAAGCCATGTCTCCTGAGTCCCACTGCACTGCTCTATCCACTAGACTACACTGCCTTGTCATGATCTTTCAGAGTCCTTGGGTTTCTAAGGGGAGCATTGTGCTTAACCCCTGTACAGGGGGACATAAAGGGGAAGGGGCTCTCTGCAACCACTCCGTCCCTTGGGAGGGAGCCGAGGGGCATTATTCATAGATTCATATTCATAAGTTTACAGATTCCAAGGCCAGAAGGGACTATTGTGATCATCTAGTCTGACTGCCTGTATAACTCAAGCTGTAGAACGTCTCAAAATAATTCCTAGAGCAGATCTTTTAGGAAAACATCCAATTTCGATTTAAAAATAGTCAGTGATGGAGACTTCACCCTAATCCTTGGTAATGTGTCCCAATGGTTAATTACCCTCACTGTCAAAAATGTTTGCCTTATATCCAGTCTGAATTTGTCTAGCTTCAACTTCCAGCAGCTAGACAGTGTTCTACCTTTCTGTGCTAGATTGAAGAGCCCATTATCAAATAGAAGTTCTCCATACAGGTGCTTATAGACTATGTTCACGTCACCCCTAAACCTTCTTTTTGTTAATCTGAACAGATTGAGCTCCTTGAGTCTATTACTGTAAAGCAGGTTGTCTAATCCTTTAATCATTCTCGTGGCTCTTCTCTGAACCCACTCCAATTTATCAACATCCTTCCCGAATTGTGGGCATTAGAACTAGACACAGTATTTCAGCAGCAGTTTCACCAGTGCCAAATACAGCAATAAAGTAACCTCTCTGTACTCCTGTTTTATCCAGTCTCATCTATTTTATCATTCACTGCTTGTATTATAGTAATGAATAGAGACCCTAACTGATATGAGGGTCTCTTGTGCTAGGACTGTACACACACACAGAGTGAGAGACAGTCTCTGCCCCAAAGGGCTGACATTCAACATAAACCAGACACACAGCATGGGAGAAGAAGCAGGGCGTAGCAACTTGGCCAAGGTTGGACAACACGTCAGTGGCACAGCTGGGGATGGAACCCTGATGCCCATACGAGTGCTCTAACCACCCAACCATGCTCTCTCTCCATCTGTTTCTGTATGGCATCTATCCCTGTGGTATCTAAGCACTGGTACTGTGAATAGTGTTTACTCTCGTGAGTAAGGGCAGCGGGATCGGGCCCTTTCCTGGTATTTTAGGAAATGTGTTACTGATATTGATATTGTTTATTTTGAGGTGTCTGTACCTTCCATTGTATTGCCTACCACTCCTTGTCATAGCTTTGAAACCACTGAGGCCAAGACATTATTTTATTATTTATAGCGATCCATAGGGGTATATGGTGCTTTACAGGAGAGCTCAAGACAGACTCCCTGCCCTGAAGAGCTTGCACTTTAACTAAAGACAAGGGGCCAGATCTTCAGCTGGTGTAAATCAGTGCAGCTCCTTTGACCTCAGTCAAGCTATGCCAGTTTCCACCATCTGAAGATGGACCTCAACTTTTCAGAGTAGATACTATGGGCCCCAGTCTCTGTTACCCTGCATCTTGTGCAGTCATTTACACCCATGCAGATTGGGGTAAAACACCACTAAATCAGAATGATGGCTCTTGGTGCTCATTTTGCATGGGTTTGAATGACTACCCACAGTGCAGGGCAATGGAGACTCAGCCCCCCATGTCTTATATATTTGTACAGCACCTAGCACAAAGGGAGCCAGCTTCTAACTGGGGCCACTGGGTGCAACCACAATGCAAATAAATGCTAAATAGTAATAGGAGGAGATGGCAACCCAGAGGGGATGGGGAAGGAGTAGGACGAAGGTAAGGACGATTAGATCACTATGTCAGTGTCACATGGCAGGCTAGTAGATTCATCTTGGAGGCCACAACTTTTTTAAAAGTTTAATATTGAGGACTAAAGGTTCAGCTGTGCCAATCAGAACTCCCTGCAATCCTGGCGGCCGCTGAGCACCAGTTCAGCTCCTGGCAAAAACTAGAGCAGCCACAGAGCCTTAGGGCTACTCTGACTTGCACAAGCTTGGGGGCTGTTGTGCAGACCAAAAGTGTATCTACAATCCGGCCTTCGTTGTCTTGATTTGATTGGAGCTACAAGATCATGAACTTGTTTTCACCCCTCCTGCCTCCATACGCAAGACAGTCCCCGCTCACTGAGTGCTCCCTGTGACTTTTATCTCCTAGGGTGGAACGTGGCTATGTGTTGGCTTGCAAAGATATCCTTGAATTTGCATGGCAGTTGGGTGTAACTGGAGCCGATGAAGACCCTTAGGACCACACAATCCAGCCTGCATCTGTGGCTTCACCGTGCCAGTAGGTGGAGAGACAAAAAACCCTTTCCTTTGAAATGTGCAGTGGATCACATTCTGCTCCTGAACTCTATTTGGCCTCAGCAGGGTGTTTCTTTAAATGGTCGATCACACCTATCATTATGGCACATTTTTGAAAGAGCGGGGCACAGCATCTGAAGCTTTTCTTCACACCCCCTCAGCTTCCTGCTCCAGTGACTGAAAAATCCGTTGATGGTGTCAATACACCGCCCTCGTCATTACCACTTCCTAGTGTGCTGGGTGGAGAGCGCCGATTAACTTTGGTCAGCTAAGGCTGGCACTGTGTTTATTCCTTGGCTCTATAACTTTTGATTGTGATCAGCAGCCTGGGCAGTGGGTTTTGATCACGTTTCAAAACGATGTCTCTGAAGCGCACACATTCTGGTTCGTGATATAGGGATCAATCCTCATCCTATGGAAATCAGTTGTGAAACTGACGTTGATTTCAGCGGGAGCAGGATGGAGCCATGAAGTTTAATCACAGCAATTCTGGTTTCTAACACCTGCTTGGATCTCCAATACATCACACTATGTGACAACGTGTCGTACAGCAACTCCATTTCACTCAGTGTGGTGCAACAGAGCAGGTGGTAATTTGGAAGTGAACTTGGGGGTGTGCAAATATATCTCAGAAGTGGCCTTGTCCTGCCTTTGAAACTCTGACATTTATTTTTTACTACTGCTTGTCATCTCTTACATGAGACTGCAGCTGTGATTTGCTTTTACCAAATGATGGCAAAGCTCTGATAAATTCAAAATGCTTTAGAATGCTGGAGTCTCTTCCATCTCGTTTCATCTTACGGCAATGGCCTCTTGTATGCCGTATGGGGAGGGACTTACCCCTGCCATCTCCAGCTTGCAGAATGTCGCTGCAGTGAGATACGGAGTTTCAGGGGAAGAGAGCCATCTGGACAGCTTTCTAGCACATCTGCGCTGACTGATGTAGCTCTGTGAGGGCCTGATTGCCCATCCTGTAGGATTCAAGTTAAGAAATTATGGTAATGTCTGCAATCAAAATGGGAAATGGAAGGGAGGGGGGATAAAGAACAAGGAAGCTTGGAAATGTTGTAAACAGGCTGATAAATATTTCCCTCACCCAGGCGTGCTTTTAGAACCATATGAATTCTGATCCTAAAATGGTTAATGTCGGAGGCCTGTCTTAGGTTTGCTTGTCAGCATTCAGCCTAGGAAATGAACAGAATATTGCTGGTGAATTACTAAATGGACTCTAAATGGACATGCACCTGAAATAAACTGGGTGGGAGTGTTGGAGACAGATTGGAGAGGGACCCCAGCTTCAGAATCCAGCTGGATCCTGATCCGAATTTTTAGAATCCTAAACTTGAGGGCTCTTTGGATCCAAGGTTCTTGTTCAGGCCCATGTCAGCTTGAGACTGTGTTATCTTTTGTGTATATAGAGAGCCACATTGTCCGGAAGCCAGGCAGGCTACTGGGGCCAGAGCTGATGGGGAGGCACAGAGTTTATACTCTGATGGCCCTGCCTCCTGACACATCCCTGGGATCTGCATGGGGATTCAAATAGATTTATGGGCAGGGCCTGTGACATGTTGACATGAGAGAAGCAAACCTTCTCTCCCACCTGAGTCAGAGCTGTAAGGGAGGAAGTCCATGAGGGGCTCCTCACAGAAATGTCTTTCCTCAAAGCCTGGTTACTGTGGGTTTCATCACGTAAAGGGGACAATCTGGGCCAATGTAATGCCTCTGGATTTTCACCAGGGCAACTGAGAGCAGAATCTGACCCAGGACAGTGACAGTGTCGACTTACAAATCATTTGCAGGTAAACCATGAGGTTTCTGAAGCCCTGTTCTCCAAATCTCTGGTAGCTGAAATTCGTTCTGGCTTCTGGATTTGAAATTCACTTCTACACAACATTCATTTTTCCAGAGCCCCAATTTTATACAAGATCCAGAGATCCCTGGAAACCTTCATAACATTAAGATTTACCTGCATAAAAAAACGTGCCAAAACAGATCTCCTTCCCCATATTGCTGACAGAATCTCAGGTGTTAAAATCTAATTTACTTTCCCCCTTTAATGCTGATCGTTTACTTTCTGTATTTGTCTCAGCTTGGCCAATGTAAACAGACTGGTTAGTATCACTGATGCTTCTGCTTAGTTTCTAGTCAATTTTACTTTCAGCTTTCATAGAGTTTAAGGCCAGAAGGGAGCCCTAGATCATCTAGTCTGACTTCTTGTATATCACAGGCCGTTAAATTTCACCCACTTACCCCCGTATTGAGCCCAATGACTTGCACAAGCTTTTCTTGTTGTAACACAGTGTTTGGGTTGCAAACACACGCAGCAGGGGAATGTTTGATTCGAAACTGTTGGGATTTTGTGGTTCCCAATGAGTCAGATGCTGGGCAGAATCAAGGGACTTCGATGCGATGCGATTCAATTCAATTCGATGCGATTCAACAAAGCTTTATTCAATGTGCACAAAGGGAGAGCCCCGGTACAAAAATCAGGCAGAGTCCCTCCAGCAAGGAACCCCTCCCATTATTATTTTATAGCACATGGCACTTACATAACAAGTTACATAACACAAACCTCTAACCAATCAAATTTAACCTTTCCATATATGGATTTGTTCATCACATGCTCATAGTTCTCCACTCCACATGTTGAGCTCACCCCCCTCCCCTTGGCCTTCTCTAGAATGTTCCTAGGGTGGGGTGAGCCACAGCATGCTTCCCTATGCATAAGCACCCTGCAAACCACATTTATTCAAAATGAATTCAAGCATACCCTTCAAAACAAAAAACTGTTTGCAGTGAAATTTCAAAATCTGCCTAATATCAAAGACTGTTTCTTTTGATCTTACAGTTTGTGAAAGTCACTTTCTACACAACCCTGCGTTTTGGGCCAGATTTTGCCTTTGAACATCTTCTGTAGCAATCAGTGCATTTGTTTAAGTCCAGCTTTTCCTGAACTGATGCCCTTGTTGTTGCTTTAGTTCTTTTCATTGATATTTGAAGTCAAGGTGGCCCTGAACTGAAACCCTGGATCTGAACTCTGGGCCTGATTCTCCACTCGCTTACACTGGTGGTTCCACGGAAGCCAGTGGTCCTGCTTTGCACCTGAGCAAAGTAGGTGGAAAATGGTACCAAACTAGAATTATCCACTCACCCTGGTGGTAGAATTTTAGCACTCACTTTGCATAGTTAAATGGCAAAGGGGAAGGCATTGAAGAATCAGGCCCAGAGGTGCTACACCAGTGTGAGAGGAGAATCAGACCCTCTGACCCTTACTGCCTCTCTGCTAAACGGCGCTAATGCTTACTTATGTAGCAGGCATGTTATAAGGATGAAATAGTTACTAGGCCAAATCCTGCTTGCCTTATTTACACAAGCAGTTGCAGTGTTGTTGATTATGATCTAACTTGCTCTCATTTTAACCTCGTGTTAACCCTGCTGTCTCGTATGTTGTTGCTCCTGATTTACAGTGATGTATGTGAGATGAGAATTAGACCCACTTGTGTGAGTAAGGGACCCAGGATTAGGCCCCAATTGTGTGAGTAAGGGACCCAGGATTAGGCCCCACATGTGTGAGTAAGGGATGCAGGATTGGGGCCTGATTCTCTTACCCAACCATAAAATCCCCATTCTGTAAAAGAAAAATGTCGCATGCACAGACAGAATAAAAGACAAAGGGAGAGGAACTTTCCCTATATTTTTCTTTTTACTCAATCAGGGCCTGACTCAAAGATGACTGGGGTCAAGGTCAAAAGTCTTTCCACTAACCTCAGCGGGCTTTGGATCACAACCTTAGGCTGAGATTTTGAAAGAAAGCCTTAAAGGTGCCCTATTGAATTACAGTGGGAATTGGGCATCTAATTCCCATAGGCTCCTCAGAGAATGCCAGCCTCACAGGACAGATCACAGGCAGGGCTCAAACAAACCTGAGGCTCAACTCCACTCCTTACAAAGTCTGCGGGAGTTCTGCCATTGATTTCAGTAGGGGCAGCATAGCGCCCCAGAGTCATGGCCAGAATCAGTCCTTGCAATTGCAAAGCACTGAGTGTTTTGTAAGCACAGCAGCGATATTTGTCTGGAGCCCTGGATGCTAAATCACGGCTTCTCGGCTGAAGGGAGCATCTGGGAGACTGTGCCGTGTCCTCTCTGCAAAGGTAGATTTGGTTTCTATTGATAAAAGGGTAATAACACAGGGAACCTGGCTCACAACCAATTACAGTTGTCTCTGGGTAGAGCATCAGTGGCCATACAATTATCTCCCCTCACAGGCAGATACAGCGGAGCTGCACACCATAAAGCTTTAGTCTTAGCAACAGAGTAACAGGCAAGGGGCTTCCGTCAGCCTTTCTCCCTGTGCCTTAAAGACAAGAAAATCTAAACAATGGGCCACATGCTCCTCTCGCTGCATCGCATAGGGGTGCTGGGAAGCCCAGAGGACTGATGAAGCGCCATCCACCTGACCCTCCACAGTAGCAGAGTCCCCTTCGACAAAGCCACCCGGTGGTTGTGGCTCTGTGACTTCGGGGAGGAGCCAGGGAGCTGCCTTTTGGCAGGGAGTGCTCTTCAAGCAGTGGAATTGACATGGAAGTGACTCCCCTGGCTGGACCGGCATTATCTTCCCCACATCAGCATCTGTCGGTCCGCGCCTATTGGAGGTGGAGGTTGCAGGTACAGCAGAGGGAGCGAATGGCAGCATTGAATCATGCTGTGAGGAAGTATGGGGCTGTGACTAATGGAGAGGCAGGGCTTGGGACCCACAGACTTGCAGTCCAGTTTCCCCATGGATCCTTGAGCTATGTGCCGCTTGAGGGACACAGAACTGCCCCCCTTCTGCAAGACTGCAAGCCCCCTGCCCTCTAAGGGCACCATGCAGCAGCAAAAGCCAGAGCCAACGTTCTCGGACTGTAGCAAGCAGATTCCCCCACTCCTGATTTCTCCCGCAGGGGAGCATGTGGCCCAGTGTCATCCCCTCCATTTTCTAAAGGGATTAGGAGATTTAATTAACATCCTGCTTGACGAGCCTGGCCCTACAATCCGAATCAAACAAGGGCCTCTTGCGACTCCAGCAGCTGTTTCTAGCTCTTAAGCTGATTGAAACGTCATGGACTGCAGTAAGCCAAGACGGGTGAGATCTGTAAAATGACGTCTGTCAGGACCAATGTGCTGGGTTGCTAGATTAGCGAGGCTGAGCTGGGAGCAGCGAAGCCTAGCTGAGGAAGGAACATCTTCCTGGTGAGGCAAAGAGATTGCCACATGCACGGTCTGAGTGAGGTGTGGAACTCTCCCTCCACAGCCCTGTGGCAGAAGAGGGGATAGGAGGACACGCAGCCGTTGTTTTCAATAGGAATTTACTGAGAAGGGCAGCAGTAACAATAGAGGAAGGTTTGCCCAGTGGTTAGAGTGCTAGCCTGGGACTTGGGAGACATGAGCTCAGTTCCCTGCTCCACCACAGGTTTCCTGTATGACTTTGGGAGAGGTACTGGGCCTCAGTTCCCCACCTATCACTGCCTTACCCACTCAGGGTGTGGTGGGGATCAATACATTAAAGATTCTAGATGCTCAGATGCTACAGTAATGTGGCCATGTAAGTAGCACAGATAGAATTAAGTCTTTGCACACCTATGATCCACCTATATGAAATCTCTACAAAGGACCAGCACCAGAAACAGCTACTTCATGTCACCTTAAGTGACCACCCTAAGGTAGCAATGGGCGTGAAGCAAACCTGCCACATGTGAACACTTTGGAGAAATTTTGATCTGGAGCCAAACTTTGCAGCTCTATAATGAGGTGAAAACAAAAGTTTGCATCCGAACAACCTCCCTCTCTGACTTTGAGTCTGAACGTTTGCAGTTCAGGGCAATATCTCGACTGTACAGCTTTCCCTAAAACCTCCAATGTGATTTTGTTTGACCGTTAGCTAAAAAGCACTCCCACCAGAGAGCTGATTTTTGCCAGTCCTTTACATCCTCACCCTTTAGCAAGATCCTGTAGAGGTAGGTAGGTGGGTTGCTTGGTTGACTGATTTCACATTCAAATAACCAACAAGGGGAAAGGAGTAGAATCAGTTGTTCTCAAACTTTTCTGCTGGTGACCCCTTTCACATAGCAAGCCTCTGAGTGCGACCCCCCCCTTATAAATTTAAAACACTTTTTTATATATTTAACAGCATTATAAATGCTGGAGGCAAAGCGGGGTTTGGGGTGGAGGCTGACAGCTCGCGACTCCCCCATGTAATAACCTTGCAACCCCTTGAGGGGTCCTGACCCTCAGTTTGAGAACCCCCGGAGTAGATTTTGTTCAGTCATGAAAAATGATGGCAAAGGGCACCTGGACTAGAATTGTGTCTGCTCACACCAGGATGGAATTTGGGCCTAGGATGATTTTTATTTGAAAGCCTCCGTCTTCAGTCAGGTAAAGCTGCCTGGCGGCAGAACTGACAAGTCTCCTGAACAAATAGCATTTATGTGAGATGTTAAGTCTTTTTACTGTAGCAGCAGTGGGTGAAAACAGTACAGAACTTCTCAAATGCTGCCTGCCTGTATCAAATGATGTAAAGAAGGGAAACACACACACACACACACACACACAACCCTTTATTATGTCTCAAGGGAAATTTGAGTTTTACAGTACAGTAAATATATTGGCTCAGATTGTCTCGTGGGAGATGGCCTGGCTTGTAGGGGATGGCTCCTTGCGCTGATCTCCTCTGTCCATGCGGAAGGAGGAGCAGCACCTCTACAATACTGTATCCCATTATTCCCTCCCACTGAGAGCTGTCCGCAGGGTTGGGGATCCACAGCTGGGGAGGAGCCGGCTATGAATCAGGAGGGGGTGGCCTCTCCTGGCCTCTCATACTCTGTGTCCTCGTACCTATTACTCTTAAAGCTGGACTCACCTCACTCATCCTACCTTCTCTCCCTAGTAATGACATCCACCCTTTGCAAAGGCAATTAAAGCTTCACTCCGTATTTGACCATAATTCCCAAGATATTGGGTCACATTTATCCCAGGTTTAACTACATGTTGGTGGGTGAGGTGGCCCTGGGGGAAATTGCCTTTTGGGCAGAGCAGAGTTCAGGGAGAGGGAAGCTGGTGGTAGAGGGATTCTCAGGCCTGGTCTACACTGCGGGGGGGGAGGGGGGGGAAATCAATCTAAGATATGCAACTTCAGCTACGAGAATAGCGTAGCTGAAGTCGACGTATCTTAGATCGACTTACCTCCCATCCTCACGGCGCGGGGTCGACAGCCGCGGCTCCCCCGTCGACTCCGCTTCCACCTCTCGCCCTGGTGGAGTTCGGGAGCCAACGGGGAGCGCATTCGGGGATCGATTTATCGCGTCTAGATGAGACGCGATAAATCGATCCCCGATAGATCGATAGCTACCTGCCGATCCGGCGGGTAGTGTGGACGTACTCTTACTCTCACCTCCTTCTTAGGCGGGGAATATCTGGGCACCTCTAATCCCCCTTGCCTACAACCGGGAGCAGTGGTTGTTCCTTATGCATGTTCCTGCAGCCTGAGATGCCTAAGAATGCCAGGTGTCTCTGGAATGGGCCCAGGGGAGGCACTGGCCAGCCTCCTACAGTATGTCTACACTGCACACTAAGACCAGGCTCTGACTCAGGTTTGAGCCAAGCCCCCCTTCCGTCCACACACAAAACAGTTTGACTCAGGTCAACAAGCACTTCAGACCTAGGTCCTAGAAGCCCACTGCGGGGGTGGGTCAGAGCCCAAGTCCCACTGTGACTCAGGTCCAAGCTCTGTCATTTTGCAGTGTGGACGCAGCTCAAGCCACAGACTCGAGTCAGAAGGTCTCTGTAGCATTGGCATGGCTGTGAGACCCAGGTCCAACAATTGAAAAACCAGATTTACAATGCAGTGATGATACGCAACCATGGACTTAGAATCACCAAGTCTACAAACCCAGGTCCCACAATGCAGTGTAGGCATTACCTCTAGCGCTTCAGGATAAGGACAAAAATGCAAGTGATGAAAATCTGGTCTGGGCTTGATCAGGGAAAGAGCGGAGAAGGGGAGCCAAGCATTCCCCACCCCTAAAATAGGACCCAAGCACCGCTTAGTACTGCTGCCTGCAGCGCTGGTGCATGCTAGCAATGCTGCTGCTTCTGGTGGCTATTCCTTTTCTCTGTGCAACTCCTGGGACGGCTGCTTTTTACTGCCCCTATCCAGTTCAAGGATTCTTCTACCATAATCCTTCTGTTCTGACCAGTATTCAGCATGACCTCTATTTCATGTAGTGGGCCAAATTCAGAGGTGATGTGTATGGTGCTGTAAGCTAACAAGTCAGAGCAGCATGGTGTCCCTATTGAATTGCCCCCCGCCCAAAATCAGTAGGTGGGTGCAGAAGGGTCTGAGTGAGTATGAGGCTGCTGTTTTGTAGTACACAATGATAGCACACAACAGTTTAGGACAGGAAGTCAAGCAGAATCTCACATCCAATCAAAACTTCCAGTGGATTTAGGTAGGCAGAATACAATTACTAGTATTGGAATGTGGCCAGGACACTGAGTCCAGCATCCAATATAAAATTCCTTGCATTGCCTTTCATGCAGATATGGGCCAGATCCTCAACTGGTGTAAATCAACGTAGCTCCTTTGAAGTCAATAAATGCCAGTTTACCCCAGCTGGGGATCTGGCCCAGTAGGCTGAAAGTCCTCCAGCTACAGCGGTCACTAGTTACCTATGTAAGGGCAAAGAAGAGAGGATGGGTCCTGTGGTTAGGTCTTGGGAGACCAGATTTAATATCCTGTTTCCTTTGGGACCTTGGCTGAGTCACTTAGCGTCTCTGTGCCTCAGTTCCCCACCTGTAAAATGGGGATAATAGCACTGCCCTACCTCATTGGGGGATGGTGAAGATAAATACATTAAAGGCTATGAGACGCTCAGATGCTATGGTAATGAGGCTAGTATAAATACCATAAAAAGACAAAAGACCTTTGCTAACTCTATGTAGATCTCCTATAACAAAAATATGCTTTCCAAGATACCAGATTCCACTGAATTGGTTATAGACTGAACTAATCTATAAGGGCCAATTACATCATGACGTTTTTATCTGAAAAATCCCATTGTAGCCATTTCCTCATAGTGCTCAGGATGTGGAATTCACCTTGTATTTGTAATGCAGACAGGGTCATTTTAACTTTCTGTATTGGTTTATCAGCATCAGATGTAAAGATATAAATGGGCATATGAAAGAAATTAGTAGGAAGAGAAAATGCTTTGTTGGGATACTAAAATGTGTTTTATAGCTCTTATTCCAATCACAATCCAGATAACTATAATAAATACTATTTCACCCCAAGTTCAGCACTAAAGCACATGCTTAACTTTAAGTATGTGAGGAGTCCCATGGACTCTATAGTTTAATTTACTTCAATGAGACTACTCGTGTGCTTAAAGTTAAGCACGTGCTTAAGTGCTCTGCTGAATCAGGGCTTTTGTGTACCTCCTTACAGGCCTGATGAGGTCAGAAGAAAAATATTTAGGGCATTGCTTTCAACACGTTAGCCATGCAGGTTCATGAATGGAAACGTGCATGAATGTGAGTGCAACCAGGACGTTTGCATACCCAGCTGGAATGACTGCACACGCAAGTGTCCAGGTAGCCACCGTGCTCTTGATAAGCGGCGTTTGTGCATATTAGGTGTGCAAACACGTATGGATTTTTGCATGCCTTAACATTTGAAATTGAGGCCCTCCCGGACTGCTTTACGATGACACTCAGGGCCTGCGCCATTGTCGCTTTCCTGACTTTCATGGTGATTGATAATTTGTAGACACGATACAAGAAAAATCTTTGGAAAGGACGAATCCTTTCTCTGAGGAGAGCCTAGAGTTAGTTTGTGCTGTTTCAAATTAAGCCTCGACATAGGAATCCTAAAAGCAGCAGACAAAGCTTCACCCATTTCTCTCCTCACTATCATTAAAACTGAAGTGTGTTGTCTGGATCTAGTATTTTGCCTTTCCTTAAGAGCAGCTAATCTTTTTAGAACCATTTTCTGTTGCTGTCTTCAGACTATCGAAAGCCTTCTCCTCTGTGTAGTTAAATACAATGCCCGTCTTAAGCAGCTCCATGTCCTCTTCTTTTCCCACAAAGACAGAAGGAAAATTACAGCTTAACAAATCTGTCCTGTCTGAATTTCCCTGACTCCAATTTGCCGCTATCATTTTGAGTGCATCACTTTCCCTCCTTGCCACCCGCCTATTGCAGGGAGATTGCAAGGAACCTTTATTGTTTGCTGAACGATTCCCTGCAATCTGCCGTTTGCTATTTATTTTGGGCTCTTTTAAGCCTTTTTACTTGCTGCTACTTATTTTTGCTTCTCACCCAAGCTCTCGTCTTTCCAAACTGGTTATGTTTTTGTAGTTTATGCTACTTCTTGCTGTACATTCTTACTTTACCAGAATCATCTCCCTTCCTCAATTGAGGTTCTAAAGGGGATGAATTTTAGTTACAAGCCTCTTCAACTTTTCCGAAGCCCATCTCCCCATGCTGTTTGGGATTCCAGGGCAGTTTATTGCTTTCCCCATTTGATTTTGCTTCACGAAAATCCCAAATCTAACACCGGCCATCACACTGCAATCAAAACGCCCAGTGATGTCAATGGGCCATACCCTGAAGTCTCTGCTCATTTTTGTTGCTTGTCCATACTCTGGCAAAATCCCATTGACTTTACTGAATTCCTGAAATTTGTCAATGAAAGGTCTACAGAATTGGGCCTATCGTTTTTGATCTTGCTCTGGTCTGCTCGTTGTAGAGCAAAATTCAGCCCTGTACACAGGGTCAATGGAACATGGTCTTATAGTTAAGACAGTGGATTGTCACTCAGAAGTAACTTCATTTCTTGACGCTACCTGTGTAGCCTTGGGCAAATCATTTATCTCTCTGTGCCAAAGTTTCTCATCTGTGCAAGGGAAATACTATTTCTTTTCGTCCAGTCTTTGCCTATCATGTTTATTTAGATTGTAAGTTCCTAGGGGCAGAGATTGTTGTCTACTCTGGGTTTTGTAATTGTACACTGTCTAGCACAGGGGTTCTCAAACTGGGGGTCGGGACCCCACAGGGGGTAGCGAGGTTATTACATGGGGGGGTCGTGAGCTGTCAACCTCCACCCCAAACCCCGCTTTGCCTCCAGCTTTTATAATGGTGTTAAATATATAAAAAAGAGTTTTTAATTTACAAGGGGGGGGTCACACTCAGGCTTGCTATGTGAAAGGGATCACCCAGTAAAACAGTTTGAGAACCACTGGTCTAGCACAATGGGGCCTATCCTAATTTGTTTCCTTTAGGGGTTACAGCAATATACATGCTTATTAAAGTTACCTTTATACATACCACTAAGGTTGTGCATAGCACCTGTTGTCCCAGTCAATAGCTGTAGAATTACAATTCCCCCCTCCCTGGACCATAATCAAGATTCTGGGAATTCTTGCAGGACACTCTTATCTGTACACACATCTGTACCCATGTTCTTGCAGGACAGTGTTAACTGTCCTGAAGGCACATAGCAACCAACAGGAATCTTCTGACTAACCCCATTGTTCTGAACCTCTCTCCAAATTATCCCTGCTGCGTCAGCCACAAACATGATTGAATTTGTTTCTGCAGACTCCATCTCCTTCGCTAATATGGCGACAAGCGCGCCCCTTGTTTTACGTTGCCTATCCCATTGGTCAGCTTTGAATCTTGGTATTTGCAGCATTCAGTCATTTCCTGGTTTGACCATGTCTCCTGTTCCAATAATATCATTCTGATCCTTGGAAACATATAACTACAGTTCAGCAGCCCTTAGTTACCTATGCTGATTGGAATGTACACCACCAGCCTCCTCTCTCCTCTGCTTTACCAAGGCACCAAAGGCCTCCATTATCAGACCCACCGCCTCCTACATTATTAAACTGGAATTTAGAAAGATCCCCTGTCAGCTCCTCTTCTTCCTCATCACTCTTTGCTACTTTTAATCAGCAGGTGAATTTATGTTTGAGTACGAAATCTAGGTTTTTTTCCACCCGTGGGTGATTAAGAATCGTAGACATAAAAATATTCTATTGAGGTTTTTTTCTCCTTCTAAGACATGTTTTCTGTTGTTGGTATAATCCTGGAGTTGCAGGTTTAATTAGTGTTTTCCTGAGCATCACTTTGCAATTACATTGTGTTTTAGGGAAAAAATCAGGCTCTTTCGTAATATTAAACTGATCCCGTTCCCATTATCTTCTAATAACAAAGAGGTTCTGTTCTCTTTATCCTTTAATAACAAACTGATTCTGCTTCCATTGCCCCTTAATACCAAATGGATCGTATTTCCATTGCCTCTTAATAAACAGATTCTACTTCCATTCCCCCTTAGTGCTAAATGGCATTGTGCATCTATTATTCTTATCTATAATAATAATATCTATTATTATTATAGATAAGTTTATGGAGGGAATGGTTTGATGGGATAACGCGATTTTAGTCAATTAGGCAATAACGTGCCATCGCTGGTAAAATGAGGGTCCGGCTGGAGAATCTTGCCTGTATGCTCGGGGTTCTACTGACCGCCATATTTGGGGTCAGGAAGGAATTTTCCTCCAGGGTAGATTGGCAGAGGCCCTGAAGGTTTTTCGCCTTCCTCCGCAGCATTGGGCAGGGGTCGCAAGCTGGAGGATTCTCTGCGAGTTGAAGTCTTTAAATCACGATCTGGAGACTTCAACAGCTGAGTTAAGGGAAAGTGGGTGGGTCAGCTTTTGTGGCCTGCATCATGCGGGAGGTCAGACTAGATGACCATAATGGTCCCTTCTGACCTTAAAGTCTATGAGTCTATTCCTGAATAGCAAATTCTGCTTCCACGGACTTTAATGGAGATAGATTTAGGCCTACACAATGTAAGATACTTGGGGCTGAGATCTTGTCTGGATGTCCGTAAAGCGTAATGCAAGCATGTGGTGCTATATAAATAGCCATAATCAATAATCAATTACAAATGATTTTTTTCCATAAGTTTAGTTTTGCAAATGATGAAAATATTGACTCACAGATTCATAGAAATGTGGGGCTGGAAGGGACCTCGAGAGATCATCTATTCCATCTCTCCGGACGAAGTATACCTAGACTACCCCTAACAAACATTTGTCTAATCTGTTCTTTAAAACCTCCAATGATGGGGATCCCATAACCTCCCTTGGTAATCTGGTCCAATGATTATCCATCCTTCTCATTAGAAAGTTTTTCTAAATCTTCCTCGCTGCAGATGAAGCCCATTACTTCTTGTCCTATCTTTGGTGGACATGGAGAACAATGGATCATCGTCCTCCTTATAACAGCCCTTGGCATATTTGAAAACTGTTATCAGGTCCTTCCTCAGTCTTCTTTTCTCAAGACTAAATATGTCCAGGTCCTATGTTCCTCATAGGTCAGGTTTTCTAAACCTTTTATCATTTTAGTTTTCTCCAGACTTTCTCCAATTTGTCCACATCTTTCTTAAAGTGGAGGCTAAAGCCTCACCAGTGCCTAATAGAGCAGAACAATGCTTAAACATCCCTTTGTTCCTTAAATAAAATTAGGGTTAAATGCAGCGTGGCTTCCTCCATGGAAAGAACAAAATGCATGAAATACTGGAATTGTTTAGATTTGCCGCAAAGTAGGTTCAAGTTAAGGCACATCTTTAGGGCTTTTTAAATGCATCTGAAAATGTCTCTGTTTTCTGGTTTTAAACAAAGTATTTGCTGGTTCTTAAACAGGGCTAGATTCTAATTGTAGTAGGAGATTTTGGGTGTGTGCTGATCATGATAGAATGCCCACGCCCTTGAGGCGGCTTGAGGTGTGGCACCGTCAATTGCCACACAAGGCATTTTAAGGGTGTGTTATTACACAATAGCTGCACACCCTGCCATGTCTCACTACGTTTTATTAGAGATGGGCCTGGACCAAACTCCCAATTCCAAGCAGCCCTAAAGTTTTGATGAATCCAGATATGCACCCAAAATTAGCAGCTCAGATGTGTCTCTGCTGTTATATGGTATCTCTGTAGCGAAAACCACATATAAAAAACCCCTCAAATATTTTACCATGGAGGAAAATTAAGGACAGCCCAACACCACAGTGGGAGCTGAGGGTGCCTTAGCATCTGGCCAAAGATGCACAGAACCTCACAGGTACCCCCTGAGGGCCTACATTGGCATAGCTCTGTCTCTCAGGGGTGTGAAAAATCCACATAAGCATCTAAGGACGTAGTTAAGCCGACCTAACCCCCAGCATGGACAGCGTTAGGTCTACAGAAGAATTCGTCCATCAACCTAGCTAATGCCTCTCGGGGAGTTGGATTACCTACATCAATGGGAGAACCCCTCCCGTCACTTTATTTTGGCCTGGTCTACACTACGACTTTAATTCGGATTTAGCTGCGTTAATCCGAATTAACCCTTCACCCGTCCACACTACAGAGCCAGTTAATTCGAATTAAAGGGCACTTAAAATCGATTTCTGTACTCCACCTCGACGAACGGAGTAGCGCCTAAATCGATTTTGTTAATTCGAATTAGGGTTAGTGTGGCCGCACACCACCGAATTACTGTGTTTAAATTAATGGGGTAGTGTGGCCGCACACCACCGAATTAATGTGGTTAAAAACCGAATTAATGTGCTTAGTGTGGCCACGCACAATCGAATTTATACAACCTGTTTCCCAAATTCGAATTATCTAAATTCGGATTAATCCTGTAGTGTAGACATACCCTAAGTGTCTACACTGAAGCACTACAGTGGTGTAGCTGCAGTGCTGCAGCTGTGCCGCTGTAGTGTTTTAAGTGCAGACACAGCCTAAGTAAGCACAGAGCATTCTCTTTGAGAACAATCCATGGAGTCCTCTAGGGACTTTGCTAGTGCTGTTGATTTTAGTTGGAGGGCACTTAGATTACCAAGAGGTCTAGAGGATTAAACACAAGGGGTGATATTTACCTCTGTGCAGAAGGCTAACAGAGGGGGCCCTATTCTGAGGACTTGAGTTGGATTTACAAGGGGCACAGTCCTTATGCTGGCCTTCTGCGTGGAGGTGAATTTCACCTCGATTGAGGCGTCTCTGACACTGGTTCATTGCATGGCCTTAAGTAAGTCTCCTAACCTGCCTGCCTCATTTTCCTTGTCTATAAAATGGGGATAACAGTACTTTCCTATCTGTCTCATTGAGATATTGTGAGCATTAAATACCTATGCTTGCTAAGTGCTTTGAACGTGTAGAGCATTGTGCCAGTGCTATGCGTTATTACTGAATTGAAGAACTACCAATTGAATAAGGACTATTCATGCAAATTATGGCTTGCGGGGTTGTGTCCTTAGGGTCTGGCCTGAAATTAGGGCCAGAAGAGACCACTGAGATCATCCAGTTTAACCTCTTGCGTGGCTACACAGTATTTCATTGCCACTAATGTCTTATTCATCCTTGTCTTAAAATTCTACAGGGATGGGGCCTCAGCCACCTCCTTTGCTAATCCATGTCCAGTTAGTCTCAGAGAGATACTCTTCAGTGCCCAGACTCTTTCTTCTTTACCGCTAGGTCATTATTCCTTGGCTTACCACCCAATTCTGACTCCGCAGATGATTTTATTAGACTAATTTTTAAGCGGTGTGGGGGATATATTTAAATGAAACACATCCAAGGCAAATTTATGGAAAAGTCTTCACTTTCTCTGTGCCACATGATTGACTAGGGGGGCAAGAGATGCAACCTCCTTATTAAAATAATATAATTTCTATCTCAGATAGGAACCAGGGATGTTTTAATGACTGGGCTCATTAGACGGACTTTCCACTTAAAGTGTCTACCTGGCAATTAAGGCTGAAAAAAGCATGACTGATGACCACACCTTCTGTGACTTAATGGGGAGTCTGAAGGCTGATCTTATTATCACACTGATACAGTCTGTGATAAAAAAGAATTTAAGATACTCTCCTGAGATTTATTTGCCCATTAAGAAGTTGCCAGTGGAAGGTTAAGAGTACTTGTAAGGTCAAAACTGAACGGAATACAATAATAAATGCTTGGAAGCAGTGTGGTCTGTTGGGTGGTCCACGGGACGGGGATTCAGGAGACCTGGCTCCTATTCACTGACCGGCTCTGCTGGGTGACCTTGGGCAACTCATTTCACCTCTGTTTCCCCTCCCTCCATCTGTTTTCTCTATTTAGACTATAAGCTGTTTGAGGCAAGGGCTCCGTTTTAGTGCCTAACCCAATGGAGCCCTGATCTCACCACTGGAATATAAATAATGACAATAATTGCTCACAGACCGAAAAGTACAGCACTCGGAGTCCTGGCCATGCAGGGTTCCAGGTGAAGAATTTTTCACTTGCACCTGTTGCCCAACTGGCAGGAATTGCTGCTCAGAATAAATACAAGAGGTCAGCTCCCCAGCTGGCGTAAATCAATCCGGGTAGCTCTATTAACATCAATGGCGCTATGCTGATTTGCACCATGTGAGGATCCAGCCCGAGAGCTTTATTTTGCCCCATGTACAGAGTGATCCCTGGAACAGTCTAATTCAATGTGAATTATTACAGATTTTCCTGTGTTGATAATGAGAGGCATGTGACCATTGCAATTCAAGGGATTAAAATAAACACAAAGAGAAGCTACCTTTAGAAGGGTTAAGGGAAGAGGAAATCTGTTGGTTTGTTACCTTTGTGTCTTCAGATGGATCTTTTTTCCCTTTAGCAATGAGTGATACTTGTACATTTTTTTAAAATGTTGCTAAGCTCTTACCCATGCTGAATAAGATACACAAATGCTGCTAAATAGAACTGAGGAGATGATCACCCAGAAAACTACTTGTTTGCGTTAAAAGAAAGGAAAGGGGTTTGTGTTGTACAAAAAAACCTTCCTCGTTGAGAGCAGATTTTTAATAGTCAGAGAGGTAAGGAGTGGCTAGAATCCAAACCAGGGCAGTTTGCAGAGAGGAAGGAAGGGAATGGTGAAGTATCAGCATTCCCCTCTAATGCCATCTTCTTGGATCCTCAACCATTCCCATGCCAGCCCCATCCTCTTGAAACCCTGAGCAATGAACGCCCTCCCAAAGTTCCTATTTTTCCTTTTGTTCCCTCTACCCACCCGCAAGATTTCCACGTGACAGTTCTCCACCTAGCTCAGGGGGGAAGACTGTGGCTTCCTTTGGACCCCATCGATGTCATTTGGTCAAAGGCGTCTCTTCTAAGTATTAATCTGGTCCACCACCCTCAGTATGCTGCCTTCTCAGCACATCCATCTCCTGCCAGCCATTGTGCAAAAGACTAGGGGTCAAATTTTCAGGAGCACCTAAGTAACTTGGGAGCCTCAGTCTCATTGAAAGGCAGTGGCACTTAGCTTCCTAAGTGCCTAAGTCACTTTTGAATATGGGGTGTAGGCTCCTAAACCACTTAAGAGCTTCTGAAAATGTTAAGCAAGACCCTTTGTAAGGTAGCATGATAATTACACTTATAATTCTCTCATACCATAATCACAGGCTTCTGCAACAGGTTATTTTGCTAATCTAAATTATTTTAGTGCCAATGGCTACAGTGGCAATTACCATTAAGGGCAGAACTGATCAAAGAAAGCCTGTAGCCCCCTTATGGCACCAGGATATGTTGTGCAAATGAATTTTAGACAGTGTCTTTCTGTTCCTTCCAAAAAAACAAACTCTGCCCAGCACAGCCAAGCTGGGGACACCAAGTTGAGCCAGCAGAAATTCTGGGAGTTCATCTGATAAAACCTGGCTCATCCATTCACCCGTAAAGTAACAAGAAAATTGTACACATCTGTTTGCCTGGTGCAATTTCTACCACCGTTTTATGGAGCACATAGATTTGGTGCTTGTATAGGTAAATGTTCATGATGATTTTACAAGGCTGATCTGAGGTCCCAGCTCTGATGGGTCAGACATAAAAACTGGCAGGAACCAACAATGTATTGAAACATTACATGAAAAGCTGCTCACCTTTGATTGATCTCGCCAGAGTACAAACAGTTTGGTTTCCACTGACACATCTCTGACTGACACCCAAGCAGTGCATGGAATGGTGAACCAAGTGATTCTGTTGTCCTGGCAAGGGCTGGTGAAAGATTAACAAGATTTATATCCAGCAAAACAGAGTTGGAGAAGATGGACAAAAGCCAGAGGTTATGCAGGTATGGCTGATAGTGCCCTAAAGCTGTTTGGTGGCTTATGTGAAATAAGTCAATGGGCTTGGTTCCTTTAGATATTACAAAAACCAACACTACAATTGACACCACGGCCGGCTCCAGCATTTCTGCCGCCCCAAGCAAAAAAAAAAAAAAAA
>NW_020664420.1:8067063-8073716 GCF_002925995.2 Terrapene triunguis | reverse complement strand
CTAGAGGGAGTGAGGGACCTGCCGCCCCCGAATTGCTGCAGGTGCCGCCCCTCTCCCTTGTCCGCCCCAAGCACCTGCTTGTTAAGCTGGTGCCTGGAGCCGGCCCTGATTGACACCCCCTGTTAAAAGCCTCAGCAAAGAGACTAGCTGCTAAATTGGCCATGAGGGTAAAAAAGCAACTCAAGTTGTACAATTCAGGAAGCGCTGCCTTCTACCAGGAAAGGAAGGAGCGTGAAAGACTCCTTGAAGCCCACTAGAGCCCTTGCTATGCGGATCTTACTTTGATTGGGAAGTGCTAGATACTCCAATGAAGGGGTAGGAAAGATGATCTAGATCATCTAGTGCTGCATCCATTGATTGTGAGGTGATGCTGGCCAGATAAGTATATGGATCAATGAGGACTATGGAAAACCCTAAGATAAATATAAGTATCCTCCCATCCCCAGCAGTGGTCCCTCCACAACAGGGAGGCAGCATATGTGGCTGTCATTACTTGTGCTGTACAGATGTAAGTAGAAGATTTCTGTCCCCGGCATTGTCAATCCATCACCTTTCACAAGCTCTGAACACAAAAGGAGTAACAAGAAAATAAAAGAAACACGCCCCGTCTGCCTGGTTAGCAAGCCGCACAGTGCACTAGCCTTTGTCTTAAAATCTGCTTTCCAGCGGGATTTTTCACTTTCAAGGCTGGCCGTTCCTTTTATTTTCCATCAAGGGGGGGGAAATATATTTTCACGATTGGCCTTACCTTTATTACCTCCGCGTTCTTTGAAAACATGTACTTAGTGCTTCCAGACTCAGTGCGGATGCTCTGCTGTGCCCATGTGCACTAGATAAAGGTGGAAAGAAAAGACAAAGATCAGTTAGGGCTCCATTGTGGCTCCTGCGGGCAGGTCTCTGCACGTGGGGAGGGACATAGGCCCTGCCTGAGAAGTGGTGGCTGGCAGCAATTTATTATTATTGTTGTATACTATGTAGTTGTATTACAGCAGCATCTCAGGGCTCATGGATGCTAACCCATGCCATCCCCCAAAACATTTATTCACCCGCTGCTCCTGCACCCCAGGTGTGTTATCGTTTTTCTAATCTTTGCCTGTCTGAGATTTGTAAACTCCTTGGGACTGGGATTGGCTCTGTCTGCGTCTGGTACAGAAACGTACATGCTATTGGCACCTGACACATTCTACAACTTCTATGGCTGTTCATTCTGCTGCTAATGATCATTTTAACCCACTAGTGAGTGGGTGCTATAGGTCCCTGTGATGGATTGCCCCCCCTTCTGGGGTGCCACCTGATGTACCAGGGTACCACTGAGCCTGCCTGTTCCACCAGCCTGGGCTCCCTCACCCTGTCCTGCTAAGCCAGACCCCCAAGCCTCCTCTAGCACACACACAGGTAGGAACACACCCAGCTGCAGAAAGACACAGACACTGAAATCAGCACTGCCTGGGAAGGATTTCAGCTAAGGAATTGCCCAGCACTCACGTGCACTCCCCCTCTGGAGAGTAAACCCAAAATTGCATTGTTTTGCGCTGTACCGAGAACTGTACGGTGTAAACTCATTGAAATTCGCCCTCTCCCTCACTGTGGAGAGAGATATGCACAGCTTTTTGACCCCCTCCCCAGTTATGAATTACACAAACTGGGTTTAAAACAAAACAAGTTTATTAAGTACAAAAGGTAGATTTTACGTGATTATAAGGGATAGCCAACAGATCAAAGCAGATTACCTTAGTAAATAAACAAAAACCGCAAACTGAACTTAACACACTAGATAGGGTATAAATTAGCAAATTCTCACCCTGAGTGATAAACAGACTGGCAGACTCTTAAGGCACAAGTTGCCTTGGCTTTCCCAGGTTTTCTTACACAGGCTAAAGATCCTTCTGGCCTGGGACCATCACTTCCCACAGTTCGGTCTTTGTTCCTCTGGTGTTTCAAGGTGTGTTATTGCAGGGAGAGTGAGGTTCCTCCCAGGATGTCATTGTCCCCCTTTTATGTCTTCTTCCCACTTGCTGGAAAGCTCTTTTGCTGTGACCTGGGTCAAAGAGTTCCCATTGTGTAGTGCTCTCTCTGAGAGGTTTCTATTGTACACAGTTCCTGGGGTAATCCTTGTGCTTGTGTGCATGTCCTTAATAAGCCATTAACATTGTTTGGCCTTTTTACTGTTGTAACTGAAAGGCTGCTTGTGGGTGCTTTCAACCTCACAACATGTTTCAGTACCACATACATAGCCAAACTTCATAACTTCACATACGATGATAACACATACACTCCAATGAGATATTAATGTCTAGCAGATTAAGACTTTTAGAATGATACCTCACAAGACAGACTTTGTACAAAACATATCCTAACTATATGACAGTGGTGAATATTGGGGTGTCAGGTTGACATAGTCCCCTTCTGTGCTGATCTGCAGAGGCTAGGAGTCTTTCACTGCCCCAATTTGAAAGTGTTGGCTCTTTAGCTTGAACTGTGGCAGCTCATGCTTTTAGCTTTGGAAGTCTCTGATTCAGTCCTTAGTCGGGTGGTCACTCACGCATTCCCAGAACATTCCGGTATTTCCAGGCCTAGGCTCACCTCCGCCAGGGTGACAAGGTCACACTGCACAGAGGACACTATTTTGTAAAGTGTGCCTTTCTATCCCCACGCACATCATGCCAGCTAGGATGGAGCAGCTTGCTCTTCCCCCATCTGATACTGGACAAAACCATGTCCCAGGTTATCTCAGTACCCGACAAGGCACAAAACACCCAAAAAGAGGACTGTCCCGCTTAAAACTGGACTAATGGCCTGCCTAATCCTTAGTGTGTCGACCAAGATGGCGGCCATCGCAGAATTAATAGCTCATCTGTGACAGTTCAGGACACGGTGCGCTGCTTGGGCAATACGTGGTGGGCATTCAAGTCTCTTTTAAAGAACTCAAAGTCCATAGTTGACAAGAAATTCTTTGAGATCCTTCGGGGAGCTGGACTGGACGACTTAATTCAAGTTTTGAATGGACACATATGACGTGTCAACATTTGTGCGTGTAATCCCTGAATTTGTGCAGGCAAGTTGCATGACTGATTATCCCTCCCAGTACACAAACGGAGGTGCAGTTACTTCAGGGGTCAGGTATACAAATGTGAAGGCTGAATATACAAAGGTGGAGGTTGTGATACACACTCGCTTTTCCCTGGGGTAAGACAGCCTGCACTAATTCAGATTTGTCCCAACAGGGCTTTCCCTTATCTATTTTCCATAGGTCTGTGTATTATTGTAGATTGATGTAAGACTCGTGCAAATTACTAGTCTCCTTGTCTCCTGCAAAAAGGAGTGTCCCTCTTTTAAAAATAGGAACTCATTCAACGGCATTCAAAGCAGAAGGAATTTAAAGGGCCAGGCCTTATGTTGTTATCTTCAGGCACAGAGATTTACACATGCACTCCCATCGCCGTTAAAGTTGCCTGCTGGAAGTGTAAATCAGATTTCACTATATTAGACTCCATATATTCCAGAGAGCTCATGTGAGACATCAAAAAAAAAATACACTGACGATTTTGCTTTGACTTTTAAAGGCTGAATTGGGCTATATGTATTCAGTCAGATATGAAGTTCTAGTTACCCTCCTGATGCTTTCACTATGGAAGAGGGGTTTTTTTTTACCACCTAGAGCAAGAAGCTATTTGGTTTGATGTAGATTCAAATTTTATTTTTAAGCATAACATGAAAATACAGCAGAGGAAACTATCTTAAAATACACAGAAGAAAATGCACTTCTGAAAAAACATTCGTTCGTGTGAGTAGTTTGCATTCACGACACACAAAAGTAGACACACAGGCGCACATGGCATTGAGGAACTTATGTGTATTTAACTACACCATGTATTTTCATATACAAGCTGCTTTTACAGGGCCTGAGAAAGACCTGGAGCTTATAAAGTCATGTAGCCAATAAATGTGGGTAACTTGCCAGTAACTGTGTTCATTTCCTACCCAGCCACGTCATTTGGGAGGCGGGTTGGAAAGCAACCTTACCTGATGACCCAACAAAACCTATGTAAATAAGCCTTCCAAACATCCTGCTACTCCAGGAAATGTCTGGGTTCCCTACCCAACAAAATATCTCCTGCTTCTCTGGGACTGGATGGGCAGCTGCCTCTCCCAGCCCCTCCAAAAATACTGCTCCAGACATAGGAGGCCATTGTGTAAAGACCTGATCAAATACTCATTGTCTTCAGTGGTCATTGCATTGGGCCTTTAATCCCTAATTTTGTGGTCCCCAAGGATTGGGGGTTGGCCTGCCTGTAACTCCTGCAACAGCGCTTTAGTGAATCACCAGAAATGCCTGTTGATAGAGACAAACAGCAAAATACTGCTCTTGGTCACAGCTCTGCAACCTCATTAGGGATGTACAGCTATAAGTGAAAGCAGAACTTGGCCAGCATCTTAACTAATAGGTTCTTCTGTGCCACTGATTGTATGCAACACCCCCTGGATGAAGTGGGAATATCCCAATCTAAAAGCATGAGCCTCTACTGCTTGAGGTAAAGGACTGAGGCCGATTCAGCAAGGTACTTAAGCCAGATGCATGACTTTAAATGCTATTCTCTTGATTCTGCCCCCACTGAATTCAGTGGGGGTGCTGTCCTTGACTTTGATGGGAGCAGGATCAGAGTCAATATGCACAAATTCTGAGGTTGCTCACGGGCTTGGATATTGCTTAGGAGGCGGAGGGCAAGTGAGTCTATAAAAAGGTATATGGTAAATGTATATTGCTCTGTAATAGATCCATAGTTCCACATAGCTCTGCTGTTTGTCACATGAATAGTCCCTCTGTATATGTGGTTTGTATGGGTGTATATTAGGTTGATTTGAGTTTTGCAGAGACAAAGTGAGTGAAATAATTTCTGTTATTGGACCAACTTCTGTTGGTGAGCGAGACAAGTTTTTGAGCTTACACAGAGTTCTTCAAGTATGGGAAAGGTACTCAGAGGGCAGATCTACACTACACCCTTACCACCGTATAACTCTACATCACTCAGGGGTGTGAAAAATCCACACCCCTGAGCGACGCAGTTATACCAACCCTAAACCCGCCGACATAGCTACCGCCTCTCACAGAGGTGGAGTTATTAAGTCAATGGGAGATCTCTGTCCCATCGGCTTAGAGTGTCTTCACCAGATGTGCTACAGCGGCACAGCTGCATCGGTACAGCTGTGCTGATGTAAATTTCTAATGTAGACCTGCCCAGAATGTCACAGCTAAATACAAGGTGGAACAGATTTTTTTGCATACGTAGTTAACATATATTTCAAGGGGCCATTCAAGGGAGGGGGGAAAGGCAGCTGCAGAGGGGGGAAGGGGAGAGAGGGGGTTATTGGATTGTAGACTGCTGTAATAAGCCATAAATCCAGTGTTTCTATTCTGTCCATGATTTTTAGTTTCTAGCAAAGTTATGAATTTAAGCTCACAGGCTCATCTTTTGAAGATGTTGTGCAGGTTTCTTTTGAGGATGAATACTGAAAGGTCAGATACAGAATGATCGCTTTGTGAAAAGTGTTCACACACAGGTGACACGGTGTTTTTGTCTTTTATCGTTTTTCTGTGTGAGTTCATTCGAGAGTGTAGTGATTGTCTCGTTTCACCCACATAGTTGTTATTGGGGCATTTAGTGCACTGGATGAGGTACACCACATGTTGTGATAGGCATGTGTAGGATTCATGGATCTTGAAAGGTGTGTTGGGTTTGATAATCATCGTAGCAGTGGAGATATATCTGCAGGTTTTGCATCTGTTGTTTTGAAAGGCTCTGGTGCTGCTTTGAGTTGGTGAGTCCTGGTCTGTGGGGAACTTGCTTCTCATGATGAGTTTGAAGTGGTTGGAGGGTTGTTTGAAGGTCAGAAGAGGAGGGTACAGCCAGGAGGGATTTCTTTCGGGATCTTGTTCCCATCAAGGATGGGTTGCAATTGTTTAGTGATACCCCGTATGGGTTTCAGTATGGGGTGGTAGGCAACAATTAGGGGTGTGCAGTCAGAGGAGTTTTTATTTCTTTATTGAAGCAGGTTCTCTAAAGATATTTGGATGACTCATTCTATGATACGATCTACTTCCCTGGTAGAGGGTCCTTGTCTGCTGAAGGCAGTTTCAAATGAGTTAAGTGAAGGTATATATCCTTGACTTTCTCCTCAGAGCTCATTCAGTGGTTTCTGAGTGCCTGGCTGTAGATAACAGATTTCTCGGTGTGTTTGGGGTGGTTACTGGGTTTGTGAAGGTAAGTGTGGTGATCTGTGGGCTTGTTGTACATAGTTGTCTATAGGGTTCCATTATTGAAACTGATTGTGGTGTCCAGGAAATTGATGCTAGTGTGGGAGTGTTCTAGAGAAAGTTTAATGGCTAGGTGGTGGTTGTTGAAGTTGTGATGGAAATTTATGAGTTTTGCACATATATAGGTGTATATATATAATTGTGTGTTTATATATATCTATAATTGTGTATATAACCATATGTAACCCCAAGGAGATTACCTAGATTCCTGGGGCTCTGTCTGCTGGCAGCGCAGCGATGAGGCACACTGTCCCTGGTAGGGAGGGGGAGCCAAGGCAAACTCAGAGTCGGCCCGGCAACCAATAGGGAGTGAGATGCCCCTCCCAGGGACATGGCTGGC
>NW_020664420.1:8034015-8066663 GCF_002925995.2 Terrapene triunguis | reverse complement strand
ATCAAACACACATACATTACACACAAATATACTGTAAATACCCACAAGGCAACTCTGTAATAATTAAGTTAATTTTGCTCCATTTGGAACAATTTTGCTATAAACAGGGGTTCTCTCCAACCATAATTGTACAGTACTCAGCACACTGGAAAGCATTGAAATAATTCAGGACTTTTGTCCGGGTACAATAAGTCTGGTCTAGGGCAGGGGCATATATTTTGTAGGACACAGCCTATCCTCAGATATATGGATATAACTCCCATTGACCTTACATGAATCAAAGGATAGGATTTGCAAATATAATTTGTATATGTGTACTTTAAATACAACACACAGGCCTTACGGTGACTTTGGTGGGTCTCCTTGATGAAAAACAAGGAAAAATAAATTAAAATATTTTAAAGGTTATTGTGTTAACAGAGGGCCTAAATAAAACAGGAAAAGTGCATTAGAAATATCATAGATGGGTGGACAGATGGATGGATGGATAGATCTTTCCAAAAATCTCATTTTATGGTGGCTCATCCTCTAAGGGACTTCCTCAGCAAGAGAGATTTCATCATAACATATTTAATCTGAAGGTAGAACTATCTATCCTGAGAGGGAACTCACAAGACAGTGAGTGAAATAATCAGGGAAGTGAGGTGAAATGCCGATGCTTTCACACCCAGGACAAAAACCACACCCATCAATTACGTGAGTTATTTTACACTTGAGATGATGTCGTTCGGTGCAGGACACTCTGAACTCAGTCGTTTCCCAAATACATGCAACACATTCTTCACCCCTCAAGAGGCATTTCGTAGAGAGGTTGGATCGGACATGCGCACAGTTCCAAGTACATGACACTGTGTGGTTATGTTTCACATGCATACAATGTACAGCGCTTGAGGTTTCGCCTTTTCCTCGTACCAATATTTTATGCTTCTGAATTTCTTATCATGGAGGTCATCAAGAAACAAACAGCTTCTTAACAATTCCAGCTATAGATGCAAAGGATCAAATGATGTGTAATGGGTGTAAGTCATGGCCTAGGGAGTCTACAGGATTTGTCTACACACAGAAGCTATACTGCTTTAAATATACCAGTATAGTTAAAGTGGTACAATCCTCCTAGTGTGGGTGCAGTTATACTGTTATCAAAGTGCTATACTTGCATAGCTATTTCCATATAGGAAAGGGAATAAGCTACCGCAGTATAAGGTACCTTTATAGCTGTATTGTGTCTACACTAGACACTAACTGTGTCCACCCAAAACGATATAGTGGTACAAAAGGTGTGTCGGTTGGTGTAAATCATATGCTAAGGCTCTAATTCTGTGCCTTCTTTGTAGATACAGACCCTTTAGCCTGGCTGACTTCAATGGGGCCATCCTCTGTGGATTCATTTGTAGGATCAGGTCACAATTTGGTGTTGTAACAGATATGGCAATATCCTTGGAGACCTTACTGAGTTAAGGTTAAGTATCTTTGGGGTCCGTTGTATTCAATGAAGGTTTATGTATTATTATGGGCTGGGATTGTTTGTAACCTCTTGAGGGGGGAGAGGAGGTGGCAGATGTGAGACCTATGGGTTCAAAGGATTATATTGAACAATGTGCCAGACAAGAATGGACTTTTGGAACAAAAGGTATGAAGTGGTTTTGCTGGGAAATATCTAGGGAGAGGTGAACGCAAATGCCCCACCACCAGTTATGCAAAAACCAAGCCCTTTGAAGCTATGCTGTGAGGAGTAGGCCTTTGTCTCCTGATCACTTGTTAGATAAGGCCAAGATCAAAGGCCGAAGCTGTATAAAGGAAAGACTGAACTATTCATGGTTGTTCTGGTTCTGAATCGGAGATGGTTGTGAACTTGTAACTACGGGGAAAACCCAGTTGTGGGTTTTTAAGGACTGACAATTGCCAGAGCCTGAGGCTGGCGTTGGGATGACCTCTGGTAAGCTTTGAACATGTGTATGTCTTCTTTTCTTGTTTTTAATATGTTTTTCTGTAATGCTTTTACCATAAGAATAAATGTGCTTGCTTAGAAAGAGTTGTGTAGTAACATATAACTGTGGCAGCTATGCTGTTCATAGCCTCTGGAGAAAAAGCAAAGCACAGGTGCTCTTAGGTGGTCTGGCTTGCTGGAGATAAGACAGTATAGGCAAGGAACTGTGCAGTCTGGAAAACTCCCAATCAGGAAGGAGAGAGACGTGGATAGCTGCTCCGGAGAAGTGACAGATGAGGTGCCAGGAACCTAGAGTGAGTGCCCTCAAGGGATCATAGAGGGGGAATATAGGTACAGTTGCCATGAACTGTGACAGGTATAACTTTCTTACTTTCAGTTACACTGGTGTAAACCCAGAGTAACTTCATTTAAAGCACTGAAATCACTCCATATTTGCATCAGTGTAACTGAGAACAAAATTCGGCCCAACAAAGCCAGAAGAAAGTGTGAATTACATCAGTTTAAATTCCTTTAGACTTGCTGGGTCAGAGTCTGACCATAGTTAGTGTAAATCTGCAGTACCTCCATTGATTGCAAGACTTACTTGCCCATCCCCTCTGAGTCTGGCCTGAAGACACTGAAGCAGTTCCCACCTCCCCTACAATCTTTTGCTGTAAAGCTCTTTGTGAGCCATTCTAATTGATTTTGTGTATATATTTATGTTATGGTACCACACCTGTGATTTAATCTTCCATTGTAATGCCAGGGTGGTGAGTTCAAAATGTAGCGGTTAATAGAGCTGCTAGGGGAAAAAATTAAAAAGCCTTTATTCTCAATGGCTCTTTGCGTCATGGGAAGGATCCAGACAAAATCCAAAGCCCATCAGCAGTTCTTGGGTTCCATCTGGAAACTGCCTGAGGTTCAATATATGTCAAAATAAATCAACGAGACTGTTTCTGTGTTCTACGCAGTAAGGCAGCCCTTTTGTCTGTCAGGGTGGATTCTTCTAAAGTACTGAGAGCAGGTTTTGCTGCTTTCGTGCACTCAGGAACTATGGCATGAAGGGCCCACCATGATCCTCTATCTGCTCACAGCATGGAGTGGAAGGAAGGGCTGCGAGTTAAATCCAAACTTGAGCCAAGTTAATTTTTTTTATGCCGTTGATTCGCAATGCCATATTTAAGGGTCATTTGCCAATTCCATTATAAGCCTCATTTACAGCTCAGCTGTTTTAAATTGAATCGAGCTGAAAGTTGGCATATGCTAGTTGTCAGCTGGGGTGCAGACTGGCCTTCCTTTAAAAACGGCTTGTATGGCTTAGGGGCCCAAATCTGCAATATCCTACCCATGCAAATGATCCTTCCTCGCGAGTAATCCTACTGATTTTCAATTTCTTGTTTGAGTCAGGGCTGCAAGATCAGGGCCTTCGATTTTTTTATTCCCCCTTCAATCCCCATCAGTTCTAGACTGTCTAAAAATTATTCTCCGGGTGCTTTTTCTTCTTGACTGTCAGTAGCTATGTATCCAATGCTACCAGCACTTCTTTGCGTGAGTAACCCTCACTTACATGAGTAGTCCTGGTGAATTAAAGGAACTGCTCCAAGTCAGAAGAGTTTGCAGGATCTGGGGCTAAAGGAACAGTTTAGGTACATTTTTGGCCCTCCAAAAGCCAGGCAACCAAACCCAGAGGCCTTCCTCAAAGGAGCAGTCAGGGTATAACTGAGATCAAAACTGACCTGTCATCTTTAGCTAAATCACACTATAAATCTGGGGATGGATTAAAGTGGCCCCTTAAGACAGGTACTTGCCCATTGGTTCTTAGTCCACTATATATGGTTACAATAAAACATTACATAAACCAATGGGCAGGCTGGAATCTGCCAGTCTGTGGCCTTCAGAGAGCCCATTAGTTGGTCTGTGTATATACAAAACCTAGATTAAAATATCAACGCCATTCCCAGGCTTTCTGTGTTGATGGGTCTGTCAGCATTTCCATCAGAAACACCCAGTCGCAAGGGGGTTATAAACATTGTGCGCTTGACTGACATTTAGCACGTGAGGTGTGATTCTGGGATCCGTCGCTTTGCAGAAAAATGGCATGGATTGTTGTTCATGTTAAATAGGGGTGGGAAGTGGATATTACCAATGACTCTCTATCCTGGATTTTGTTTCGTTTCCATACTGCACACTGTGAATTGTCAGTGGGACTGCTTGCATGTGGAAGGATACTCACATGAAGAAAAGTTTCCTCCATTTCTCCTCCATGCCTGTGAGTAATTCCCATTGGTTTCATGGACTAATTGCATTTGAAATGAAAAATAACTAGAGGACCCATGACAGGGAGATTTAAACTACAGAGGAGCCTGAATGAAAGCCCCATTTCCGTACCACCCTGACCTTGAAAGCAATTTGGATCCAGGGGCTTGGTTCCACTTCCATCTCTAGCTGCAAATAGGCCCATGCCAGATCTGAACTATGTGACCACTTCCAGCACTATAATGTGCTGTAACAAAACCCTGGATTCAGACACGCCCAGACTTTGGGGATCTTCAGATCTGCGTGCAAAAGTTGTGGCTCAGGCCCAGCTGCAGTTTTCAGGATGGTTCTTAGTGTGACAAACCAGTTATCTCCTTTACATAATAGCCCATGCGAGTCCAGAGGACTGCTGTTCTGGCCCAAAATGCTAACTTTCATACGCGTAAATCTTGTCTACATGGGGAAATTGATTGGCATAGCCAGGGGTGAAAGTAACTTAAAGGACTTACCGGTACGCCGGAGTCCTGAGCGGGGGTGTGGCCTCAACCGGAAGAGGCGGAGCCTCAACCGGAAGAGGCGGAGCCTTTCAAGATTTAAAGGCCCTGGGGCTTACTTTCACCTCTGGGCATAGCTATTACAGAATAAATTACCCTTCTATGGCTATTCCAGAGTACCACCTGTGTGGGTACTTTATTCTGAAATAAAAGTCACTTTCTTCCGGAATAGAGTGTCCACATGGGGTGAAATTCTAGATAGCATCTCTGCTATAGCTATGCTGGTCAATTTTCCATGTAGATGACATTTTAAAAAAGAAACAATAACTGCAAAAAATCCAAAGGGAACCAAGCAGAACAAATGTCATCTCATGGCAACAGAGGGACACGTTGAAATCTGCAAGTGGGGTTAACTACTTGACCCTCATTAGAGCCCATGGGACTGTAAAACCTAACACCAAAAATGTCATGAAGTCACACAAGCAACTGAGTGTAGAGTGAGAGGTAAGAGTCAAGCCTGAGCTAGGTCCAAATATCGATCTTGGATCACTAGTTGCAGCCGTGAATGTCCTGGCTTCAATCACACCCCTGAGCCTGTGAGGTGCTGAGCACCTTCAGTTCCTACCAAATAGAGATTCGAAAATGGGCTCAGTCAGCATCTGACCGGATCGGGTCAATTATCTTTCTTTTGCAGACAGGTAAACTGAGGCACAAGGCAGCAACATGTCACAGTGAATCAATGCCAGAGCTGTTGGTAAAACCCAGGCATTCACACACTTCCTCCCTGTAAACTGGTGGGATGCCCCAGTGGAAAACTGGTCCAAAGGGAAAGGAAAAGGAAACTGGTGTTAAACCTTCTCGACCAGAGACTAGGTAATGCCTCTGCAGCCTGTCACGTGCCCCTCTATGGGCACCACATTAATCGGACACATTGCGAGCATAAAGATTTTCAGAGCTAAAAGTTCCAGCGTTTCATCCTCTCGCCTGTCCCCAGTGATACAGAGGGCTCAGCGGCAATGCTAAGAAGCTAGGCGCTCATGTTACCCACTGTTGGGTGTGTGTTATGTGTCCCCAATCCACAAAGGCTGTGAGGCTGTTATGGCCTTTAGCTCAAGCCTTAGCGGTTCCTGCTTGGTGGAGGTCCCTGGTCCAGTCCTCAGTGTGCCCGTCACACCTACATCCCCTTGTGAAGCCAAACTGATGCCAGCTTTTATAAACATAGGACCTGGTTCTGATCTCAGGTACAGTGGTACAAATTAGGAGCAACTCCATCGAGGTCACCTGGGTGTGGGGTTAGAATCAGGCCCTTGCTACTTTTAAAGGAGAATCACCAAAATACATATAATGGATGGGACTCATCGCTAGGGATGGAGGAAGAATTGTCAGGGAGGACTAACTAGGAATAATGAGATGAAAAAAACCAAGTGAAAACTATGGGCTAGACATCAGGAAAACTTTCCTAACACAGTGCGGTCAATAAGATTTCCCTTCCAAGGGAAGTGGTGGGATCCCTGAAGCTGGAGTTGTTCAGATTTATGCTTGAACAAGCACCTGAGGAAAGGTCTGCAGGGAATAACACTGCCCCGGCAGGGGGTGGAGTAGATGCATCTTCAAATTCCATGATTAAGGAGCTGCATTTCACCTTCTCGCCTGTCTGTACCTGCCCCCAATCCCATATTAAGCCTGATTAAACAGTGCACAGCTTTCTGTTTGCATTGTTTCCTGCACCCCACACCCAGCACCGAAGCAGAGATACCCTCCTCCCCCTTCTTGGTGACTCAGGCTGACGGAGTGCGAGCAGCCGCCATGACGCAGATCCATCTGTTTCTGATTTAACGTGTTAACACTCTGACCCTTTTATTTTTACTCCCCGAGACCTTCATTTAGTGTCACTTTTAAGATTTTTTCACCCTTCACTTTTTCTTTGGCCCACGGGTTATTTGAGAGCTGAGTTTTCATGAAGAATGGTGACACGCTGGCCTAGCAAGCTGTCCAAATTCCCTTGGTCCTGTCCACTCTGGAGGGATGTGAGCCAAACCAGTTTTCCATGGTTAAACTGGGCACATCCTGTAATGTTTTCTGTCAGGAAGTAAACCCACCCAGTGCACGCTGCTAAATAGGATATTTGTGTTGTTATTATTCCTTTTCCTCTTTTTGGCTCTGAAGAGAGAAAAGGCCAGGGAGAGAGAGCCCTGCTTTCACACAGTTCTGAGATCAAATTGGCCTTTGGAGGGAAGGGGCAGCTCTGCTAAAGATGTGAGCGAAGCCCAGCTTTGGGAAGGATCGATAGGATTCAGAATGGAATGAAATACATCCAGACCATACGTAAGAGTGTTTTGTGGGGGACTCCAGCCATGGCAGGAGTTGCTAGAGGTTGTAAATATACCCCCCTGGTGTTAGGTTTTGCCCCCTCTGTGCCTGATCCCTAGAGGGTCTGAGTCTGTTACTGCCCCTACCTATAGAGTCTGGAAGTTTAGCTCAAGCTGTAGCGATTTGTGCTGTCTGCTGCAGAGGCCCCGGTTCCGTCCCTGCTGTCGGTTGTGACACAAACACACCATTCCCCCACCATACACACAGGGCCGGCTCCAGGGTTTTGGCCGCCCCAAGCAGCCAAACAAACAAACAAAACAAAAAAAAGCCATGATCGCGATCTGCGGCGGCAATTCAGCGGGAGGTCCTTCGCTCTGAGCAGGAGTGAGGGACCATCCGCCGAATTGCCGCCGAACAGCTGGACGTGCCGCCCCTCTCGGAAGTGGCCGCCCCAAGCACCTGCTTGGTAAGCTGGTGCCTGGAGCCGGCCCTGCATACACAGAGTCACTGGCCACAGCTAGCATACCCACTGCTTCTCCCTCTGTGTTCCAGTGCACAGAACTTCTGCTTTGCTATGAGACATGTAGCATGGCCCTTCTGCTCACTGGCCCCGTGCTGTGGGAACATCCCATTTCTGCTGTGTTTGGAGCTTTATAAACCTGCCCTAAGATCTGTCTGACTCTGATCTCAGTTGCACCCTTGTGAATGAGCAATAATTCCATTGGAGACAGAGGTATCACACCAGCGTTGATGACATAAGGATAAGTCTAGATCCATCTGTTGACTGGTGGTCAGCTATGCAGCGGGCAAGGTGATGTGAAAACATACCTCCCATAGCTTCAAGGCCTACCTTGTGTTTTTGTGCATTTTCACAGACCCTTGAGGACCACAGTAAAATGGTGGTCAGGAGAGTGAATTTGAACAGTTCATTTTTTGTAGTAATGTAACTCCCTGGTCAAGTAGCTGGGGAATTTCTCTCTCTTCCCCAACCCCCAAGAAGATCTCATGGGAGGGGACGTGCATCACATAGAGTGTAAGTGAGTTTCCATGAATGTGAATTGGATCCTAGGGATAAATGGAAACTCAGTTACACAGTACCTGACACACACACCCTCCCACGGGATTTTATATGCCATCTAAAAGAAAAACAGAGATCTTCAGATATGGGGATTGATTCTGATCTCAGCTAATCTTGGTGTAAATGTAGTCGCCCACCTGGGAATCTGGCGAGGAGAATACCTGGGTTAACGACTAGTCTTGTAAAAAGCAATATTGAATCTTTATAGACAAGTCTTGGTTTTAACTCTAACTTGAACAAGGGCACCACCAACAGCGCAGTGTCCTCGCATACTGTGGTGGACACTGGGTCAGTAGTGATTCAGAAGCGGGAGGCCATGTGGATAACACACTGGACTGGGACTCAGGCGATGTGGGTTCTGTTCCCAGCTCTGTCACTGGCCTCCTTGGAGACTGTAAGAATGGCCCTACCAGGTCAGGCTGATGGTCCATCTAGCCCTGTATCCTCTCTTCTGACAGTGGCCAGTGCCATGTGCTTCACAGGGTATGAGCAGAAGAGAGCAATTATCAAGTGATCTGTCATCCAGTCCCAGCTTCTGGCAGTCAGAGGTTTAGGAACACACAGAGCCATTAATGGATCTATCCTCCATGAACTTACCTAGCTCTGTTTTGAATTATACTTTTGGCCTTCACAACACCCCCTGGCAATGAGTTCCACGGGTTGACTGTGCGTTGTGTTAAGTACTGTTTGTTTTAAACCTGCTGCCTATTAATTTCATTGGGCAACCCCTTGTTCTTGTGTGATGCGAAGGGGTAAATAACACTTCCCTAGTCACTTTCTCCACACCTTTCATGATTTTATAGACCTCTATCATAGAACCCCTTCGTCATCTATTTTCTCAGCTAAACTGTCCCGATCTTTTTAATCTCTCCTCTTATGGAAGCTGTCCCATACCCTAATCATTTTTGTTGCCCTTCTCTGTACCTTTTCCAATTTTAATATATCTTTTTTGAGATGGGGTGACCACAGCTGCACGCAGTACTCAAGGAGTGGGCATACCATAGATTTATATAGTGGCACTGATATAGCATTTTTGACTGCCGCTGCACATTGAGCAGATGTTTTCAGAGAACTATCCATGATGACTCCAAGGTCTCTTTCTTGAGTGGTAACAGCTAATTTAGACCCCATCATTTTGTATGTCTAGTTGGGATGATGTTTTCCAATGTGCATTACTTTGCATTTATCAACATTGAATTTCATCTGTCATTTTGTCACCCAGTCTCCAGTTTTGTGAGATCCTTTTGTAACTCTTCACAGTCAGCTTTGGACATAATATCTTGAGTAATTTTGTATCATCTACAAATTTTGCCACATTACAATTCATCCACTTTTCCAGATCAGTTATGAATATGTTGAACAGCACTTGTCCCAGTACAGGTCCTTGGGGGACCCTGCTATTTACCTCTTTCCTTTCTGAAAACTGACCATTTATTTCTGCCCTTTGTTTCCTATATTGTAATCAGTTACTCATCCAATAGAGGACCTTCCTTCTTATCCCATGACTGCTTACTTTGCTTAAGAGCCTTTGGTGTGGGACCTTGTCAAAGGCTTTCTGAAAGTCCAAGTGCACTATACCAACTGGATCATCCTTGTTCACATGCTAGTTGACTCCCTTCAAAAATTCTAATAGACTGGGGAGGCATGATTTCCCTTTATAAAAGCCATGTTGACTCTTCCCAACATATCATGTTCGTCTGTGTTTCACTTATTCTCTTCATTACTATAATTTAAACCAATTTGCCTGGTACTGAAGTTAGTCTTACTGGGCTGCAATTGCCAGGATTGCCTCTGGAGCTCTTGTTGAATACCATCTCATCCTGAGGGACTTATTACTATTTAATGTATCAGTTTGTTCCAAAACCACCTCTACTGACACCTCAGTCTGGGACAGTTCCTCAGATCTGTCACCTAAAAAGAATGGCTCAGGTGTGGAGATCTCCCCCACACCCTCTGCAGCGAAGACCAATGCAAAGAATTCATTATCTTGTGTCAGCCTGTGTTAGAGACATCAACGTCCTTGTCGTCCTTAAGTGCTCCTTTAGCACCTTGATTGTCCAGTGGCCCAACTGATTGTTTGGCAGGCTTCCTGCTTCTGAGGTATTTAAAAAAAATTGCTGTTAGTTTTTGTGTCTTTTGCTAGTTGCTCTTCAAATTCTTTTTTTGCTTGCCAAATTATACTTTTACACTTACCAGAGTGTTTTAAAATAGTTTCCATGGATCTTGCTGGCATCTCATTCTTGTGACTGTTCTTTTTTATTTCCATTTAACTAGCTTCCTCATTTTTGTGTAGTTCCCCTCTTTGAAGTTAAATGCTACCATGGTGGGTTTCTTTGGTATTTCCCTCCCCCATGAGGATGTTCAATTTAATTACATTATGATCACTATTATCAAGTAATTCAGCTATAGTCACCTCTTGGACCAGATCCTGTGCTCCACTTAGGACTAAATCAGGAATTACCTCTCCTCTTGTGGGTTCCAGGACTAGCTGCTCCAAGAAGCATCATTAATGGTGTCTAGAAATTTTATCTGTACATCTTGTCCAAAAGTGACCTGCTCCCACTCAGTATGGGGATAGTTGAAATCCTCCATTATTATTGGGGTTTCTGTTTTTGTAGCCTCTCTAATCTCCCTGAGCATTTCACAACCACCATCACCACCATCCTGTAGTATATTTCTACTGCTATGCTCTCATTATCCAACCCTGGAATTTCTATCCATACAGATCTTTTGGTGCAGTTTGATTCATTTAAGATTTATACTATATTTGACTCTCTGCTTTCTTTCATATATAGTGCCACTCCTCCACCAGCACAACTAACTCCGCCATTCCAAGATATTTTGTACCTTGGTCTTAGCATGTCCCGTTGGTTATCATCGTTCCCCAAGTTTCTGTGATGCCTATTATATCAATATCCCCATTTAATACCAGGCACTCAAGTTCACCCATCTTAGTGTTCAGACCTCTAGGATTTCTATGCAAGCACTTATAACATGTGTCAATATTTAGTTGTGTGCCTTCATGTAATTGTAATTGATGTTATTGAATGGGATCTTTTTCATTTAACCATTTCTCTTCAGTTCCTACCTTCATCAACTTCTATCCTGTCCTCGTTACTAGGATATCAAGTATCCCCTTTAATAAATCCTCCCCTAAGGGATTTGTTTGTCCAAACCATGTGCTCTTCCACACCTGTTGAGTTTCCCCAGCCTTTAGTTTAAAAACTCCTCTACAACCTTTTAAATTTTACATGCAAGCAGTCTGATTCCGTTTTGGTTTAGGTGGAGCCCATCCTTCCTGTATAGCCTCCTCCTTTCCCAAAAGACCCCCCAGTTCCTAATAAACTTAAATCTCTCCTCTCAACACCATTGTCTCATTCACATGTTGAGACTCTGCAGTTCTGCCTGGGGGAGCTGAGCTGACTCAGCCCTGGGTGGTCTGGCTATCGGCAGAAAAAGCACTTTGGATGGATGTGGCAATGACCAGCTAATGCTGAATCCAGTCAACACTGACCCCTCGCCCCCAAAGTGGGTTTTATTAATTTTGTATCTTTTCTTGTGAGTAGATGCAGCCCTTGGAGCACCATCTGGAATCTGGCTTTAATATACACATATCTCCATTAATTGTTCATGTTTATGTGCACGCTTGGTATCATTTATCAGTCTGATCGCTCTTTGCCAAAACAGTGTTCAGTGCATTGAATGTCCCTTGCAAAGCGGATCTCAAAGACTTCATCAAGCTGTGTAACAGAAGGGACCCACAGGCACTGATTTCAGAGATTTATATAAAACTCGGAAATTAGCAAGAATGTGGGGTAATTAAAGCAAACCCAGAAGATGGACCCAATGTGAAAAAATAAACCTTCAATTATGAAAGGCACTGAAGTGTACAGGATTGCTGCTGGAGCTCCCGTCTGCATTATCTCAGGCTTGCATTCTTCCAGTGGAACTTCTGAGTCACTGGGAGAGCCAAGGGGCTAGATCCTGACGTATGGCAAAGCTACGCTTAGCACAAGGCAGGGATGGGTATTATGGCACCTTTATGCCAATGATGGGCTCGTAACTTAGAGCAGCTGTAGTGTGCCCATCATGAATAGAGCAGCTTTACTTATGCGAGCTGGTAACAGCCCACAGCATGGTGCTCCAGGCACACCCTCTAGTATTATGCCAGCTTTATGCCACCTTCCCATGTAAGGGAAATCCCCAGTTAGCTGTTGAAGCCACTGTGCCATGCCTCTGGACTGATGCAAAGGAGATGGGGGCAGAGCTGGTGATCTGACCCAAAATATTCATAGCATTCGCTCTAACTGTATTAGACATTGATTCTCTTGGATTTTAACGATTGTTCATGAAAAATATACGTAGCGGTCATTGGTGTACGCAAGATTTTCAGACAACTGTCTGATACCAAGGTGAGGGGCACCCTAGGAGAGGCTAGACGAATGTTCATTGGAATTGCAAATGTAAATCTCCATGCGCAGATGAAAGAATAGACACCAACTAAAATAAATAGAAACATAGGTAACTTTTGCAAAATGCATGACCTTTGCTCAAGTAACCTCAACTAGGGGCCAGACACTGTTGCTGAGCGCCCCCCAGATCCGGCTGCAGCCAGTGGTAATTGGGACACTTGGAACTTTGCAAGACCAGACCAGCCTCTTGCAAGATCAGACCCTTTTTAGTGTGAGCTGAGCAGGTTTTGGCTCATAATTTGCTGTTCTCCTGATTTTATCTTTAGATAACTTTTGGCCTTAAAAGTTACATAAAAACACATTTGTGGCATTTCCTGTGTGTAACTTGTATATCACACCGGATCATCTGCAGGTGATAGATTCATTTGCACATGTGTAATATTTGTTGCATCATCATTTTAACTAGCCTTTAAAGATTCCAAAAGATGAATTCATGAAGGGCACAGCAGATACATTTGTCTCCGCACCTTAGTGAATGAATGAGTGGCATTTGTAATCACTATTTGTCTTCTTTAACAAGTAGTTCTTGTGATACTTCCAAGGTGCTGTTATAATAGAAAAACCAGATCTTCTCCAATATTGACATGCCTTATGTCTACTCTACATGCATAATTTTTCTATGATGTTAGAAAACTGGACTGAATCATAGTCATTAAAACTGAAAAGCAATTAACAATGTCATCATTTGGATGAGAGATACAGTCAAAGCTCTGACCAACTGCGTTCATTTGAGGTCACACGGTGCTTTTCAAAAGAATAGAGATCCTCACCCCGCTGTCCTGTTCTGATTCCAATTTGGGTAATTAGATTCTGCCTATCTACATTTCTCCATGGAATTCCAGATGAGCAGGCTACCTTTCTTCATTTCCTGTCCTAAACTGCAGTGCATTGCTGTTGTGCATGGTAAAATAGCTGCACACTCCACTGCAGAGGTGGCTGCATTTCAGTGGCAGGATAAAAACATAAGGCTGTCTTATAAATAGCATATACTTTATTTTGGGTATTATGATGAGAGTTGCAAATAATGTTCTTTTAACATAGTTTTTGTGTGTGTAAAGTGTGTATATATATATATATGCTTTTGGGTTGTGTATAAAATATATATATATATGAGGTTCTACTCTAAAAAGTGACTGTGTTAATACAGTACTGTGGGCTTCCATGTTGTTTGTATGTCAATTGCTTCCATATCAAATACGCTGTTTACCATTTATAAAGGTGTTTTTGAATGCACAGCCCAGCCAACTCAGGCTAGGCTATGAGAGTCCATGTGGGTTCTTCCCTCAGTGCATCATCAACTGTGAAAAAGGTCCCGCAGGCCAAATGATGCCTTCAGTGACACCTGTGTAACTTTGCTACTTTCACTGTATTTGCAGAGCTGTCACTGGATCTTAGCAAACCGTTCTGTTGATGGTGCACAAAAACAGTGTGCACAATGAAGATGATGCACAAGAACAAATTAACCATTGCAATAACTTGCCTAGGAACATGGTGGATTCTCCATTGCTTGCAGTCACTGAGTGGACAGATTTCTAAAAGATATGCTGTAGCTCAAACAGACGTGATGGGCTGAATACAGGAATTACGGGGTAAAGTTATTTGATTTGTATTATGCAGGAGGTCAGCCTAGATGACCATAATGGTCCCTTCTGCCCATAAAAGCTATGAAACTGTGAAAGAGGAAATCATATCCAGGTTATGCACTCTCTCTCTCTCTCTCAGCTGTGTTGGCTCTGCAGGGCTAACAGGATTAAAATATAATACACAGTTATTTTTGTCTTAATGTCAGCAGATTGGATTCTGAAGAGACACATCAAGAAGCAAGGGTTGAGTGAGAAGGTGCCAGATTTGCATAGTGACTTTTCAGAGTTGACTTTAAAACTCTGTACTCCAGCGAAGCTGGGAGTTCCCATCCCCTGAATCCCCTGCCTTCCTGCAAAGTGAATTTAAAGCTCAGGAGAAAGGCCAGGAAGAAGGCATTTGAATGTAAAGGACATACAGACATGTCCTAGTATGATCTCACCCACGCTGCTTCACCAGCATGCTCAACCCCGACATCTCCTGGGCCACTCAATCTTTGGCCAATTGTGCCAATTAGTGATGGAAGTTTTTGTGATGTGACCACACACATTATTAGTTATTATTATTATTGTAGCAGTGTCCATTGGCCCCAGTCACATAGGAAAACAGAGCTCTGCCCCAAAGAGCTTGCCATACAAGGCTATAATCATGCACTTGACTCTATGTGGTTGGACCCGTGTACCCATTCAGTGGGACTGTGGGTGGGTGCAGAGGCCAGCCATGTGATCCTGGTCGCAGGATCAGGACTTCAGCAACTGGCCTGCGACTGCCAGACTCATTTTGTGCCTGTAGCAGGTTAGAATCGGACTGAGTGCTTTTCCCAGTGCAGCAGGGTAAAAAAAAGAAAATGGAGACAAGCATTTCTCCTAATTGACCTGATGCTTTCTCTTCCTTTCATTCAAATGCATCATTTCATGTGTCTCCATTTCCTCTTCCCCACCCTCCCCGTCGGTAAAGTCTCTGAGCAAAACTCTACAATTCAGTTTGCTTGACCTAAATAATTGGGTGGATGAGCCATGAGTTTATTACATCCTGCATAGGGGAAAAAAAGATGAACTGGTCTTTGTGGGGGAGGCTGGGCTATATTATTACAGTATCTTTAGTCTGCTCTCTCCCAACCCAGCAATAAAACTTTGTGGTAGTGCATCTAGCAACATGCTGATTTTAAATGCAGCTTTCTGCATCTGTTCCGTTCCCCTCCCCCCCAAACCTCTGTCTTTTTGTTTGATCAGTCCCTTTAAAAATCTGAGTCCTATGCCGTGAGGGGGACGATGTTTTATCCCATTTCTTTTCTTCGTTGTTTCAATCATACAACGGGTAAGTGCAAAACAGGCAGGTTGCGCTTTCTGCACCACCTTCTTGCCTTAAGGGAAAAACAGTAGGTATTAGGGTGGGTGGTTTTAATAATAGGTTATCCTGGAGACAAGATGTTCAGAAGGGAGGTGTGCTCAAGGAAATATTTGCCTTTTTGGTTTGTTTTTTCAAATAAAAACTTCTGACTATCTTTTGTAATGTGCGTTTTAAGATTCCGAGCTACTTTTTTGCAAGGCAAGAGATGCATTTTGGAAGGCTGTAGAAAGCAAGGGACAAGGGGAACTTTGTCATTTTAGCTTTTGAAGGACAGAGGGCCAGCTCCTCATCTGGTGTAAAGCAGTGTCGCTTCATGCAGTGACACCTGTTTACACCCAGTTACAGTCTGGCCCATACTGATGAAAATTGTCGTCCGATGATTGTTCATATGACTTCTGTGGCTCCTCTCTTCTAAGTGTTATATTAATTATCCACTGCAATCTACCTAGGTACATGTGCTTAGCCCTATTTGTTCAGAGGGGCAAACTGAGGCAGGAGAGATTAACTGACTTGCCCGAGGTCACCCAACAAGTCACTGGCAGAGCTGGGAATAGATCCCCAAAGTCCCGATCCCCACAATCCCCGACCCCTCCCAGACAATGGCTTAGCTAATACTGAATGAGATGACCAGGAATTATTAAGCACCGGTCAGCGTATCTCTTAGAAAGTGTCTGCTGCAGTTTGACAGATTAGCCTACTCTCGCATGCACATCTTAATTGCCTCATTACCACGATGCACAAATAAAAAATCATACCTTTATGGGATGATTGATGTAGCAGGGAGTGATGCAAAGGGACAGGCAGAATAGGGAAACAAGCCTGTCTGCAAAGGGAACCATACAAGGGGGAAACATTCAGAAAGTCCATCCACTTCTACATCCAGCTGACAAGTTTGACGCTGGAGAAAAGGCTTTGGAATGAGGGGCACATCCCCAAATGGCAGAGCCAGGGCGATTGAACTGCTCCTATTATTGTTATTTATGGGGCACAACCAGTGTCCACAGCATTGCACCGTCGTTGGTGAAGGGTGGCGAACATAGAGCAGCTCCCTGCCCCAAGGAGGTAGGCAAACAGCAGCAGTACGATGCAAGCCAAAGCCAGGGTGAGAAAGGTCCATTCTAAGCGTAGCGCTTCGGCAAATCGGTGAGCTGCTGATGAGGTGGGACTCGTTTCTCTACTGCGTCTACACTTGGGGTTTTAGACCTGAAACTTGCTGATGCGGGATTTCTAAATCTCAGTAACTGAGAATGATTGATGGTGTGTAGGACAGTGACAAGACTCAGCAGAGAGAACATAGTCAGCAATATCTTCTCCTCAAGGGACATTGTTTAATGAGAAAAACAAAGCAAGTAAACACGAGCAAAAAAAAAAGAGAAACTCCCCCACTGATCTCTGACTTCTGGGTATGGACCATAACCTTCCGATGGACCATAACCAAGCAGTCAATGTATAGCCCTTCCCCTTCGTGCTGGGGCACGGGGAGGGTGAAAGTTAGCTGAGTTTAACCCCTTGTTCAGTTGGAACCACATAGTGTCACTGTCATATACTGACCAGGTATGACTGGGATTGGGTGGAATTTGGGTCCAAAATGATGGCCCATCTGCTTCCACTGAAAAACGATTTGCCCTTATAGCTGCAGAATGTTTTGATGCTTTTGAATTAGCAGTGAATGGGGGTGGGGTGGAAGGGCAGGAAGAAATCACAAGAAACTTTGGTTTTGCCAGGAAATATCATTTTGACACTTGCTAGCAGATGATGATCTGATGCAATCTAAGGCTCTTTTATACGCAGCACAGAATTCAGAATGAGTGTGAGTACTGTGACCAGCGGGTAACATCTCACTCCGCTGTTGGTTTTGCCTTGATGTACAGAATGTATTTTGTAGGATGTGGTCTCTTGGAGGAATATTCACTGACGGAAGAACATCTCTTGACAAACTGGTTTCTATCTAATTGCCATCTTCTCAATAAAAAATGCTCCCAGAACTAAACAGCTGTCAGCACTCACAGGATCTGAGGGGTAAAATTATAGCAAACAAGAAGCCAGGAAATATAAATTTGGAAAAGGGAATTCTTGGACAATTGGTTTTGCAAATAAAACGCTCTGTATTATAATAATATTACATGCAAGCATGCAATTAAGTTTGAAAATTGCAAGCTTCCACCAAAGGGTCAGGCAGTTGGAGTTTTAAGCATTGTGTATTTAAAGGGACAGCATTAGAGATTCAACATTGAACCTGCCCTGCCTAGACTGGATGGATGGATGGATAGATAGAGAGGCAGAATTTGGGCAAGTATGAAGATAGACAGATAGATGCATTTTATAAATAAAAAATGAATACAGTCCCCCAATCATAAGAAGAACATAAGAATGGCTATACAGGGTCAGACCAAGGGTTCATCTAGTCCAGTGTCCTGTCTTCCGACAGTGGCCAATGCCAGGTGCCCTAGAGGGAATGAACAGAACAGGTAATCATCAAGTGATCCATCCCCTGTCGCTCATTCCCAGCTCCTGACAAACAGAGGCTAGGGACGCCATACCTGCCCATCCTGGCAAATAGCCATTGATGGACCTATCCTCCATGAATTTATCTAGTTCTTTTTTGAACCCTGTTATGGTCTTGGCCTTCACAACATCCTCTGGCAAGGAGTTCCACAGGTTGACTGTGCGTTGTGTGAAGAAATACTTCCTTTTATTTGTTTTAAACCTGCTGCCTATTAATTTCATTTGGTGACCCCTTGTTCTTGTGTTATGAGAAGTAGTAAACAACACTTCCTTATCTACTTTCTCTACACCAGTCATGATTTTATAGACCTCAATCATATCTCCCCTTAGTCATCTCTTTTTGAAGCTGAAAAGTCCCAGCTTTATTAATCTCTCCCCATACAGAAGCCGTTCCATACCCTAATAATTTTTGTTGCCTTTTTTTGAACCTTTTCCAATTCCAATATATCTTTTTTGAGATGAGGCTCAGCTATTGTGGGCATGAACACATGGGGATGCTGTGTAATGTTTTTATACCCTGCCTGCTTCTAGGGTTGGAGCAGACAGGCAAAGTGGAGGGATGCAGGGCTCACCAGCCATGGCACACGGATGAGGAGTCTCATGTGAAGTCTGTCAGCCTTGACAGTGGTCCTGAGCCAAGCAAAGCCATTGCTGCAGCTTTTAGCTGCTAACACATGCTGTGCATTGTATCTGAATTCCTCCTGGCAGCCTTTTATCTCTGCCTAGTGTCTGGCTTCCCAGGGCGTGGTCCCCGGAGATGGTGAAAATGGTGGAGAAGATAACAGGAGAATGCTGAAGTGGTGCTGTTTAGCCTGTATGCCGCTTACACAGAGTTAGTCACACAGAACTGCTCATAGTCAGTTATTGGCATATACACAGCTCCACTTTGGGAGCAGTGGCCTGGCCTGGTGCTAGAGTGCTACTGAAGATGGATACATCCTGCCGATTAGCTCAAACCAACTCAGCACTGAACTTTGAGGGAACAACCCAAAACCCTGCATGTCAACACCCCAAGCGTTGGGACAATTCAGAGGCAGGTTTGAATTCTGACAGAGCAGAACAAACCAACAGCTACCTAGGACTTTTGTACATCAGGGCCACTCTGAACCTCTTGGTGGTAGCAGGGACAGAACTCACATCCTCCTGCTTCTAACACAGCCCCAATCACTTGACCTCAATGAGAACACCCCCCCCCCGGTTATTTTTACTTTTATTAGCTGTATAGGGCTTATGAGACATGGCTGATCAATGCTGATACCATCCATTAGAGGGCAGTATACTCAAACACACTAACCAGTTCATTCCTCAGCCTCCTTGAAACAAAGGTGATAGTATAAATCCTCTTAACATAACTAGGGAAGCGGACCAGTTCCAAGTGCCCTTTCACAACACTGAGCAATTTAGTGATTTACCAGGCACCGTTAACGGTGAATGTACAGTCTTGAAGAACACAAGTGGGCTGTCTCATTATCACCTATTTGGCAGACTCTGCAGAATAACCCAGACTTCCATTTCACCGCTCAGAGTCCAGACCATTTGTACCACTACTGCTTCGGCAGGGAAGAAACATTCCTGTTGTCTAATATTAACATTAGTGCATTCTGACACATTTTGTATTATTTCTTTTTAAATGATCCAAATGCTAAATGGGCACCTCTCTCTCTCTCTTTCTCTCTCTTTCTGGGGTCTCCTTTTTATGCAGTGTTGTTTTCCGGGTGGCATAACTTCCGGTGGAGAGTCGAAAGTTAAAAGGAGGAGTGGGAAGCAAATGACCAAAAGAAAATCTTTTCCAGTGCAGACTGCAAAGCTGTGATCGTCGGAGCCAAGACATGGGCTTGGCGGCGCTTTCACAAATATAGCTTCTAGGGTGTGGCGGGGCAGGTTTACAATCAGTGGCTTGGCCGGAGTTCTGCATGCTGAAAGGAGAGACAATCGCTAGTCTTCACCGCCAGCTCTGCCTGTGTTTGTGTGGCAGGGTGGGGGGCTTTGACTGCTATTGCTCTGAAGGGGGGGGCCAGGAAGTTCCCGAGCCAAAGTCCGCCTTGTTTGGAATGCTTTGAAACCTGAGGGCAGTGGGTGTCTCAGCAGATTAACAACCTGTGGGGTTTTCCATCGCAGACTTGAATTTCAGACCCAAGCCAGATCAAACGGACCAGAAACGATTTCCAACCTGATGGCAGTAATTTCACAAATGGCTCAGGTAGTCCCCACCCTGCTCCCTCTTAAATCAGAATTAAAAAATCCCCCCCCCAGCCACTATGGATGCTGGGCTCTGATGCAGCAGACTTTGCTTTGCTTTTGCACTGTGGAGCAGATGTGGGGAAAGGTACCTTGACAGCCAGGGAAGATTGAAGGTCTGCCTGGCATTTAGCATCCTGCCCATGAGAGCATTACTGCTGACCTTGCTTGGAGATGAAACTTCTTTGCATCACTTCTAATGCACACTGACTCCTTTGGAACAGTAAAGCACAGTGTACCACAAATGCAATGAGCCACAGTAGATATTATGGCTTCTGCTAAGTTGCCTTTACAAACCCTGTATCTACTATAGAATAAATACTGCGTTACACTTGCTAGCACCTGCCACCTGAGGATCATAATGCGCTTTACAAAGATGGAGAGGTATTATTAACCCCACGGTATAGTTAGGGAAATTAGTTGAATTAGGGCTTATAGAGTAAGGGCACTATTTTCAGACTTGGCTATGCCTTTGATCGATGAGGCATCTACATAAGTGGCCTGATTTTCAGAGCCCCTATTACTGCCATCAAATTGGCCACTTTTGGCCTAAGGCCCAGATTCTCATAGGTGCCTAGATGCCTGACTCTCAAGGGAGGATTGGGGCCTAAGTGACTTCCCCAAGGTTAGACAGACAGTCAGTGGCAGAGTGAGGAACAGAGCCCAGGTCTCCTGAGTCCCAGTGCACTAACCATACTGCCTGTTAGTAAAGTGAGGCTGGTTCTCATCCCACAGTTATCTGAAACTGTGGCCAGTAGTAGCAGCAGCTGCTGCCTGCAGTCCCTTCGCTTCCTTTATTCCAAGTCACTTGCAGGAGAAATCTTTCAGCCAGAAATCAGTTTGTGAAGCACCTATAGGTGCTAAGGGGAACATTGTTATGGAAGGGCAAAGAACATATTATTACTTTTGAGATTCGGGTACTATAGAGCCCAGCCCTTACTCCCAATGGAGTTAGACCCTTTTTAATACAAGCCGTTCTTCAGGGCCCAGGGCTCCCTTGATGGCAGTGCACCTGTTTACACCAGGGAGAAAATTTAGTCCTGTGTATGCAACATGTTATCATTACAGAATTATGCTTTTAGAAGCTGAGCTTTTGTTGTAATAAAATGATGAATGAGTATTGAGCACTCTCGTAAATAGAGTATTTGGAGATACCACTCAGAGCTTAATTGGAATGCAGTTATTTTAGGCGGCCTACCCACTATTTTTACAATGCTATAATTTTCTATTATAAAATGTATTTTTCTGTTAAACCCCATGTAATCAGTTTTTGGTCTCTCGCTCCCACTTCCTTTGTGTGTGCACGCTTTCATTTCTTTAAAGGGGTGACATTCATAGTCTGGAATATGTGCTGAGGCTGCTGATTCTATTTTTGGATCTGTTATTCTTGGAGAAAACACCCTTTAATTGGGGTGGGGGTGAAAGAGGCGGGAATAGGAGGGGAGCTTTAGGAAGGAAAGCGTTTAGCTGAAAGCGTCATCTTCAGAACACTTCCAGCTTGTGTCAGTTTCCCCCCGAGGCATGAGAATCTTAAGGTCATTTCTAGGATTGCTGCCCTGTAAAGCAGTGCAGAACTGCACAGCTGCCAAACTACCAGGCTGGATAAGAGAGCCCTTTCTATACACGTCCATAATTTTTTTTAATTTAAATGACATGGCTCCCCTTCAGCTCTGCCAGGATCCTGAAATGTTATCAGCTTTCCTACGTGCTTTTGGTAAGGCAGAAACAGAATGAAGCTCGAGAGAAATGCAATGTTAAAGTAAATGAAATCTAGTCTCTTTCTAAAAAGTGAGTTATAAGTAGTTTCAGGGACAACATCTGTCCCTCTGTCGCCCTGCTAACTTTTGTAATTTTACAATCACATTTCCCCTATCTTTGAATTGTTTGTCCCTCTCCCTTGCTGCTACATGAAAGACCTGCACAAATAGGGAAAACTGACTGACTGTCCAGTGAGACTGGCTACACACAGTGTGTATAACCAAGCTGATATATGTTCTTCCAATCTCTCTCAGCTACAGTGATCTTAGTGGTTACCAATTGTAGGTTAAAAAAATTAGACAAGTGTAATTTTTAAGATGATGGTGTCTCTTTAAAAGAAAAAATTAAATGGTAATGGGGCAAAGGAAATGTCATTCCCTGTAACTGTTCTTAGGATGCAAATACCTAAGAAGGAAGTCATCTCTTCGCAGCCTCCTTAAAAGCTGTTTATTAGCTTACACCTGCTTGGATAACTTGGCAGATTTACTTTTTTTTAATGGCTATTTTGTAGCATGTCATGTGGGATGTGTTGGGTTAATTGTGAGGAAAATTAGTTAGCTGAAAATGGGTAAGCACAGAACTGTGTAACGAATCCATTTGTTGTAAACAACAGACATGGATCAGTCTGGATCATACACACATCAAGGGATCTCGGATGAGAACTTTTATTCTTCAGATCTAAAACATGAGCCTCAGTCACTTGAGCTAACCAAAGCCTTTTGTAGCTACTGGTAGCATTAGGGCCTGTTTTCTCTTTTTGGCCGGCCTCTTCAGAGCAAAATCATTCACTCACTCATACACACAAGCCAGCGTGTTACAACCATCACTTTCAGCCTTTAAATCAAGACTGGATATCTTTCTAAAAGAGATGCTGTAGCTCAAACAGAAGTTATGGGGCTGACGCAGAAATTCCTGTGTGAGGTTCTATGGCCTGTGTAACACACAAGGTCAGATTAGATGATCATAATTGTCCCATCTGGCTGAAAAGTCTATTAGCCAGAAACCAGGTAACCTGGATTTTATTTCCAGCTCTGACAAAAAGTTACTGTATGACCTTAGGCCAGTCATGCTCACTGTCCCTCAGTTTCCCTGTCTATAAAATGGGGACGATGGTAGCAGTGTTGTGTCTCCCAGTTCACTGATGCATTTAAAGCCCTTTGGGATTCCGGGAGGGAAGATGTGTCAGCAGTGCACAGTAACTGGCTGGTGCATGTGCACCACTCCCTGCTACTCATGTTATCAGTTCTATTCTGTGTCATAAAAGAGGTTTTCCTGTAGCTCAAGTGGCAGGGGCCTGTGTTCTTGAGGCAGATGGAACTCAGTTCTATCCCCACTGTCACCAAGAGGTTTCATTTGGGCACAGCACGGTGACATCAGTGAAGTGCTACATGGCTATAGATTTTTGCAGTGAGAGTGTAGCACTCTCCTAACTGGCAGTGCTTTCACACGGGCTGACCATTTTCTGCGATGGCTTTTGTTTCATGTCGAAAGAACAGCCCTGCATATAAACAGGAGTTCTCGAGGACGTGGGGGATTTGCCTGCTCCAAAACAGGCCTTGGAGAGCAGGCTGGCTTGTGCTAAAAAGTGACTTAGGGCTGGAGGTAGTCCCGAGGCAGCTGTTTTGTGCTTAGTAGCGATGTCATCGTTTTCCCAAGGCCTTGGCTTGCCTGCTCCCACATAGTAACCACCAAACAATGGCTTGTTGGGCATGGGAGTGGGCAAGGAGGGGAGAGATAACCACAAGGTCTCAGCTGGTTATTGATCTTCCCTGGGTGGGAGGAGGAAAGCAGCATTGCATGAGAATTCCCCTGCTCACAGGGAGACACGCTGGAAAGTCTGATCCCTGGGTTCACTCCGATGCTTTCCCGTCCCAAAAAGCAACGTTTGGTCAACGTTTAGGGCAGCCAGATCCAGCTGTCCTTCCTCAGGAAAAGCCAACAGGTTTGGTTCGACCAGGGCTTTGCTAACCAATTCAAGCCAACATCCTGGGACAGTGAGGAGAAGGAGGTGGCCCAGCTGCCTCTCTGATGTCCGAGTGCCTCCCTGCTATCCCTGGCTAACCTCTTACAGCCAGCCGCAGCCCCGCCCTCTCAGCTGTGTGATCCCAGGAGCAGGAAGTGTGTGCGCGGTTGGAGTGGCAGCCAGCATGGACCCTAGTACTCCACATGGCAGCTGAAGAGGTGCTCAGCCTATCAGAGAGCTAAAGGGGGGAAAACTAATGAGGAAAGGGCAGGGGGAGGTAGAATGTGGGGAAGGAAGAAGAGAGATCTCGAGGCTGGATGGAGGAGAAGAGACAAGGGGGTGGGGAACAGGTTGCAGGAGAAATCCAGCGACACCAGGAGCCAGTGCAGGCTGGGTGGGAAGAGGTGCCTGGAGGAAACCTCCAATCCACCAGCATGTCTATGGCTGTCCAGCATCAAGGGAGTGGGTAGCAGTCCCCCCGATGGTCCTCCCCTGCCTTTGGAAAATCTTCTTTGGAAAATTATCCATAGAAAATGATATAAACTGCACTGGTAACTGTGCAGTGGGAGTATTGCCTGAGTGAGGACTGCAAGGTTGGGGCCGGGGGGATGAAATGGCATTAACACTCTCTCTTTCTGTGTCTCGGGAGTTCCCAAGGGGTTAATGGATTCAACATGAGTCTGGTTGTTTTAGAAATCTCTTCTGCATGTGACAGTGTTAATATATCCCTAGCCAGCTGGAGGAAATGTCTCCTGTTTTCTGGGATATTGCAAGTGGAAGCTCTATTGGAACCGTTTGAAAGAGGAAACATCTGACAGATAACACTCCGAGGAACCCATGAATATCAGGTTTTCGGTTTTGGGTGTAGGCTTTTTTCTTCTGAATCCCCTTTTGAAGCACAAGCTGCACAGGGGGGTGATGGAGGCCTTTGAATGGTAGCAGAGTAGACTGGATAATACTCTTGGAGATAAATGTGAGCGATACAGCCATCGCATCCAAGAGGCAAAGGCTTAAGTGTTAGATCTCCCCTCCCATCCACGCCCCAACTCTGACCCCAGTTCTTTGCACGGTTGGTTCTAAACATGGTCAGTGCCCACAAGCCACACGGCTAATACTCAATTACTGATGATGGCAGCTAACCATGTCTCACCTTTGCCAGTGGCCAAGGCAGGTTCCCCTTTTTTTTCCCCTGTAAGCACTGTAAGTGATGGGATCACTGAACTGGGTTTGCTGCTTAGCCAGTTGGCCAGTCCTCCCAGCTCTCTGTTCAGTAGGACATCCCCCACATGCTGCTGTTTGCTCTCCATGTGTATGTCCATTGGATCGTCTATCCCGTGCCCAGGCAGTATGGGATAGCTGTGTTACAGTGCTAATAACACTGCATGTTAGGAAGGAAACTGGTCATGCCATGTCATTCATTGAATACCGGGCATGCTTTTATTATTCTTATTTATTCAGATAGTGATGTAAATAGTCATAGTGTAATTCAGGCAACACGAACATGGGCAACAAATTGGGTCTGGGAGCATGCAGGAGACATCACTGGGGAGAAATCAGTGGGAAAGGATTCCTGGAGGAGGAGAGAAGGCATATGGGGATAAGAAACAGGAAGTTGTCTCAGGCATAGGAACAGCCTGAGAGCAGGCCTGAAGCTGAGAGTGGAAAGAGGGGACAAAGGGAGAGAAGACTGGGAGAAGGAAGTGGAGAGCACAGGGGGAAGTGGAGACAAGATCATGGAGGGCTTTGAGGAGCTTGACTCTCACATAGCTTTGTAATGTGTAGGGAGCAGTGGAAGCAGGAGATGATTTTGTGATCAGCATTTTGGAGAGAGGAGAAGTAAAAAGCGGGGAAGCAGGAGAGAAGAAGGTTACAGTGTTTGAGACAAGAGGTGACCATGGCACAGTCAGCTTTCCGGATACTCAGAGATCTGCTCTCTAATTCCTTGCTGTCTGTATTTTGTTCTAGGGCTCTAAATGAGAATATGGCCAATGGCATTGAAGATCTTATTGGGATCCCATTCCCAAACCACAGCAGTGAAGTCCTTTGCGGTTTAAATGAACAGCGGCATGATGGTCTACTCTGCGATGTCATCCTCATTGTCCAGGACCAGGAGTACAGGACCCACAGGTCTGTTCTTGCAGCCTGCAGCAAGTACTTTAAAAAACTCTTCACTACTGGCACTTTAACAGACCAGCCCTATGTTTACGAGATTGACTTTGTCAAGCCTGAAGCACTTTCTGCTATCCTAGAGTTTGCCTATACTTCAACCCTCACCATCACCACCTCAAACGTCAAGCACATCCTCAACGCAGCCAAGATGCTGGAGATCCAGTGCATTATCAATGTATGCCTTGAAATCATGGAGCCTGACAGAGAAGCTGAAGAGGAAGATGATAAAGAGGATGAAGATGACGATGATGACGAAGAAGATGATGATGATGAAGAGGAGGAGGAGGAGGAAGAAGTGGAAGATTTTGTGAATCAGGAGAACCTCACGGATGTCCAAGAAGTAAGCTGTCACCAAAGCCCTTCAAAGTCTGACCTTACCGAAGAAACGTATACAGAAGCACCTAGAGACTTCCCACATCATTACCCAGCCCATAGCTCTGCCGGCCACTTGGGCATGATACGAGACTTTTCCATTGAGTCATTACTTAGGGAAAATTTGTACCCTAAAACGAACATTCCAGAAAGGAGGCCAGCCCTATCTCCCTTCACACCAGACTTCTTTCCCCACCTGTGGCATGGAAATTTCAGTTCCTTTTCCCAGCTAGAAGAGCAGCAAGTGGACAATGGCCCTTTGGACCTGGTGATCAAAAAGAGGAAGATTAAGGAGGAGGAGAAGGAGGAGCTCCCTCCGGCTCCTTTCCCTAATGACTTCTTCAAGGACATGTTTGCCGGCAATCCAGGAGGTCACTTAGGGCACATTAAGGCAGAGAACGACTATAGCGCTTATCTCAACTTTCTAAGTGCCACCCACCTGGGAGGAGTGTTTCCTCCATGGCCCCTGGAGGAAGAAAGGAAGATAAAGCCCAAGGCATCTCAGCAGTGTCCGATCTGTAACAAAGTCATCATGGGGGCAGGGAAGCTGCCACGGCACATGAGAACCCACACAGGAGAAAAGCCATACATGTGCACTATCTGTGAAGTTCGCTTTACCAGGTGTGCATCAGTTATTACCATTGTATTTAGCAGTGCAGCTACAAAAGGGGGATGGCGCCCTAATAAAGCACTGATGGATTTATTGAGTCCAGCAATACAGGTTGCTAACCATAAATGCTATTTCATGGAGACCGCCTACTACGCGTGAGCCTGTGGCAGGTTAGGGCCTTAGTAGACAAGGAGAAAGATCTCAGTGAAGCCGCTCCATGGAGACACAGGCATTTAAGTAATGTGTCTCCTTCAACTTAAGAGTAAAGTGAATATCAAGGAAATAGGGGCCTGACACAAGCCCACTGAAGTCAATGGAAAGACTCCCATTGATTTTAATGGGTTTTGGATCAGCCTGTAGGTTATCCAGATAGCTACTAACCAGACAAGAGTGTAAATAAAGGTATGTAACATTTTCCATCTGGTCATTGTTTACCGATGTGGAATCCAGTGTGGAAGCACTGAAGAAACAGGTGTGTGACCAAGACTGGTGAAACAAATCAATGGATGTTTCTGACTAAAATGTTTTTGGCTATCTAGATAATCTAGGGGCTGATTCAGAACTCACCGAAATCAATGGGAGTCTCTCTGTTGACTTAGTGGAATTTGGATCAGGACTCTATTTTCTTGTAATTCACTGGCAAGCCTTGTCTATGCATTGTGTTAGAAAGTGAGTTAACTTGCACCGGGTTAAACATGATTTTGGCCTGGGTGTGGACCACAACCAGCTACCACCTGTTTAAACACAACTGTCCTTGTCCATACTAAGGCTGAGAACGTGCTAATTATGACATTGTTTGCTGTGTTGTTGTAGCCATGTTGGTCCAAAGATATTAGAGAAACAAGGTGGGTGAGGTAATACATTTTATTGGACCATCTTTCTGTTGGTGGAACAAGCAAGCTTTCAAGCTACACAGACAGACTTCTTCTTCCCAGACCGGAAGAAGAGCTCTGTGTAGCTCGAAAGCTTGTCTCTTTCACCAACAGAGGTTGGTCCAATAAAAGATATTACCTCACCCACCTTCTCTCTCTAATTATAACGTGTTAGTTACCAGGTTTTCTAACAGGGTTCATGTTCCCAGTGGAGACAAGGATGAAATCAGCAAGCCTGGGTCCAAATTCTGTGCTGATTTACACCCTTTGCACCTCCATTGACTCCAGCAGGGCCCTGGGAGGATATAAATAAGCACGGATTAGACCCATTGTGCTGTAAGTCGGCGACACAGATCTGATGCAGCACCATGCAGCTCTTCTCTGAAAAGCTTGGCCAATTAAATCCACGAGCAGAGACAAACAGATTCCTGGATCTGTTCTTGCTGAGTACAATTAATATCTAATGAGTAGAATCTTTACCATAATAAAGCTTTCTGACAAGAGCATGGCACTTCAGCTTCTGGCTGTGAGGGAGAGAAAACCCTGTTAGGCTGGGGTGAGCGAGCTGTTTGAAAATAACGTGAACAGTCGGAAGAGCAGAGCGCCTGACAATGGGCAGATACCTGGGGTGCACCAGTACTCCGCCTGCCTTTTCTTCCTTTGTCCCTATGATAATATTCACATGCAGTCTATGCGGATGATGGGGATTTGACCTGAAAATAAATTTCCATGCCATGCTACATTAACACAGCTGATACCGCATTCCAATATGCTGCACATAGTGCCGCGGGCCAGTGTAGACAATGTGATCTGGCTAACCCTGATGTTTAAAGGGAAAGGCCGATTGCCTGTGTTAATTAATGACTGCAGGTAATTTGTTCCTACCGTCGCTGTCACCCCACACCTATTTACATGTAAGTGCTATTGAAAAATGCTGAATTGTTAGCACTGGACACATACAACTTCCATTTAGCTACATAATAGGGAGCAATAGTGCAAACTTCCCCAACCTGCCCTACAACTATGCCTCACCCCTGACCTGTAGGGACTGTTTACACTTTCATGCCCATCCAGTGTTTGGCCAGCCTCTCTGTTGAGGCCACTGCCACTAATGCCAATTTCGACCAGGTGTGGTTGTGCTGGTGCTATGGATAACTGTCCATAGGGGAAGTAGCTAAGACCACAGACACACTTCACAGGCCCTATCAGACATACCTTGCTCTTATATAGCATTTTTCATCCATGTTATTTATGTTATCATAGCACCTAGGAGTCCCAGTCATGGACCAGGACCCCATTGTGCTAGGTGCTGTACAAACCGTAGATCTCAAAGCACTTTACAAAGGTGGTCAATATCATTATCCCCATTTTACAGATGGGGAAACAGAGGTGAAGTGGCTTGCCCAAGGTCATCTAGCTGTGCAGGAGCAGACTAGGGAAGCTAAGGGTTCTGCATCCCAGTATAGTGCTCTGACCACTAGGTCATACTGCAGGTTGAACCAACAGCGTGCCAGTAAGAAGTTCCATACTGCATTGTCTATCCTGTGTCTCCTTCCACTGCTCCCCCAAAACGCATATCTATCTGCAACCAGCTATAAGAGTATCATTGACAACTGTACCTAATTGGTATGCTGTAGCTTGTGTCAGCTTATGTGCCATCCAGGGGACTTTGTTCATGGAGAAGATGCTACATTAGAAAAACATTCTGGAACAAATTCTGATCTGGATGCACATGTGGTCCCCATTGACTTCAGTGGGAGCTGAGCCTACAGCTGAGACAGAATTTGTCCCTTCAGTGAGCAATTCCCGTAAAATGAGAAATGACACTTAATGGTCTCGTTATTGTTATTAATCATTTATATTGTGGTAGCAATTAGAGGGCTCAGCCAAGCCCAGGTCCCAGTGAACTGAATGCTGCACATGTATTTATATTAGCTCCTTCCAAACACACTTTAATATGGATATCGCTTTTCCAGAAGTTGTCGGGTGAGATTTTCAAAGGTGCTCAGCTTTGATCTGACTTTGCTCTCATAGAAGACAACGGGCGTTTTCCCAATGTCTTTAACAGACCCAGAGTTAGGTCATTGCAGGCTGCTTTCCACCAACTGCAATGGGAGCAGAAGGGCCGGGTACTTTTAAAAATCTCACCTGTCCATTTGAAGATGAAGGGCAGATTTCAATTTGGGCAGGAAGGGCCTGATTCTGAACACCCTCTGGGTGTACCACTCCCACTGAACTCAGGACTTGGGCCCTAAGTGTTTTCTTATGTTGTATTGTGTGCAATGATACAGACAATTGAGAAGATATTAAATCCGGAGATGGACAAAACAGGTTTGGTTTTGAGATGGTTCTGATCCAGGACCCAGTTGTCCAAACTTCAGAGTTCAAAGAGAAATGGATGAACGGTTCTGATTTTGTACCACTGCAGTAAAAAGGTTCTGTATTCCACATTTTGCCTTCGCACATCAGATATTCTATATTACATGATTTCTAAATTCATATCCAAGAAGCAGAAGCTAGAAAATGGGTAACAAAGAAAGTCAAGCAAAACTAAAGCCCTAATCCTGCCTAGAATTGTGCAGGTATGTAACTTTACCGCCATTGACTGCTATTCATTTGAGTAAAGTTCACATGCCTACGTTTTTGCAGGATCTGCCCCTGAGATCATACCATCTAATCACACAACACTAAAGCTTTTTCCCCCCTCTCTGATACACTGAATAAAGTGGGCATTTAAAAACCTTGAGATTTTTGTAATGAGTTTGCAATAGCTTTAATGCGCGGGGAGGGGGAGGGTTGTCTGTTACAAAGAAGGCTAGGTGTGTTTTTACTGTAATATTGGTGTAATGTTGATCAGTTGTGATTAGTTTTTAAACCCAGACTAGGATGGTTGTGATGCGCATGGAAGGATCCCTGTGATTCCTGAGCAAACATCTGCCACCTGTTGCTGCAGCGCTCTGGGAACACTACAGAACTCAGGGAATCCCCTCCAGCTAAAGAATAGATTAAGGTCCCAATTCTGCAGCTGGATCTGTGAACTCTTGCTCCTTTGTAAAACTGATTGCAAGAAACAGGGCTAATTTAATAGGACATTGATTTTTTTTTAAATGAAGATTGCTTAGACTCTAGTCTGGTTTTCGAAGGTTTGGAGGATTAGAGAAAACTGACAATATGTTAGCTGTCCTGTTTGCTGCGTTGTAGCCATGTTGTTCCCAGCCAGGCCCACCGTTCTCAAGGAGAGGGTCTTCAAGCCAGAAAGACTCCCTTTTTTTATTTGTTGTTATTGGTGTTGTGGTAGCAAACAAGGTCCTAATCAGTATCATGGCCCTACTGTGTGAGGTGCTGTATACACACCCAGATAGACATCTTCCTGCCTCAAAGATTTTATAATTTAAATCCTCAGTTCTTCGAAGACTCCTGCTTAACTTTACGCACCAAGTATTCCCATTGACTTCAAGGGGGACTTTCAAAGGCAAACACTTAGATAAGTCTGTGGAGGACTGGGGTCTCTTTTGAAACAGGGTGCATTCAGTGAGTGTGACATACCAAAGAGAGAGAGGGTGGATAAGAAAGGTAAGATCCGCGGGTTCCATAAGTTACGTTTGTGCATCTCCTGGTGCTTCCAAATCACCTGAAAGTGCTTTAAAAAGAAAAAAAAAGTAAGCTGATCATTTTTATTAAAAAATATAAAAACAAGCCCGTAAAACCCTCCTACTTTATAACATACTGGCTTCTATTAACAGCTGTCCATAGAATACTCCTGTAACTCACGTTGTAGAGGCATGTGCTAAAGGATCCAGATTGTATCTTACTGACAGTTGTTCATAATGGTCTGAATCAGTTGTGCCTGTATCTATAGTATACGATTCTGGCACCCAAGGTGTCTGTCAAGAAAAGGGATCCTGGTAGGTTAAAAATTATGCTACTATAATATTATATTTTTTTAAAATTATATTGTTTTTAATTTATATTGTATTGTAAGAGTATCAGTGACAACTGAACCTAACTGGTATGCTGTAGTGTAGCTTGTTAAGGTTGACTGATACTTCCCATTATAGGACTCCATTTTCAGTTGTTTATAACTTTGCAAAACTTTAACCACTTGAGGTGAAATTTTCCATGCCGGGTGTCTGCCTCAGGCGGCTTTGAAAAATTTCAGCCAGAATGGTCCAGCTGTTTCTGAGAACAAGGCTGGGGGGAACAATACATTGTTTTGCCCATTTAAAAAAATTCTGATGGCCTTTTCTTTGAAAAGCCCTATGCTTTGGAGGAGGGACTTGACATTTGGCAGGGTGACCGTCTTTCTGTCAGGGAGATGCGTTTTGCCTTCCCCATGAAAATCCACCCAAATTTGGCCAAGCTATAAGCCTTTGAAAAATCGCAGTTCATACATGCTCAGTAGAGACTTTGATTTTAGCAATTCAATTTCCCAAAGATTCCATCCACCACGGTGGAGTAGGACTTTGCCTGCAACTGCAGCTCTGGGCAGTGCCAGGGTTGGGCATCTGAACTGAGAGCAGGGAGCCTGTCTCTCCTGTGCTCTCAGTGACCCCTCTGCTAAGCCCAGGCAGAGGAGGAGGCTGCCAGATTCAAATGCAGATGAGATAAGAGCTGACCCTGCAGGGAAGATGGGGGAGTAGACTGGGACAAGAAACCTGAGGCAGAAGAGATACTATGACTCATATGCGCCCAC
>NW_020664420.1:7997696-8034005 GCF_002925995.2 Terrapene triunguis | reverse complement strand
CCCCCCCCCAGCGCCTCCTGTATGCTGCTGAACAGCTGATCAGAAGGCTCTGCGGGGGAGGGAGGGAGCTGATCAGTGGGGCTGCCGGTGGGTGCTGAGCACCCCTATTTTTTCCCCGTGGGTGCTCCAATGCTGGAGCACCCACGGAGTCAGTGCCTATGCTATGACTGGAGGCTGATGGGAGGGAGGAAGAGAGGGAAATGGACTGGGAGTTGGGATGGAGGGAACTGGGACTGACTGGCCAAGGAGATTGGAGCTGAGAACCAGTGGGGGGGGGGGAAGACAGATGTGAGGAAGAGCTGGGGTGTGGGGAGAGAACTGGCATTGGATGGGCAGAGACACTCTGTCAAGGATTTGTGGAGGAGAATACTGAGATTGGATGAGAAGCCCAAGGAAGGAGATTGGCACAGGGACCCAGTGGGGATGGAGAATGTTGGAGAAGGGGAGATCAGATGAGGGACAGGGAGGGGGAGACTGAAACTAGCTGGACAAAGACGCTGGGCACAAGGAGCTGTGGGTTTACGGGGGTGGCGGGAGCTGGGAATGGCTTGGCAAGGAGACTGGGAGTAGGGGTCAGACTGAGATAGGGAGTCCAGAGGGGTGATACTAGCCTGGCTGGGCAAAGAGAATGGGCCTGGGATGAGAAGCCTGAGGACGGGAGGGTGGGACTGGCTAGGTTTAGAGACTGGGACTAGAACAAAGAGCTGGGGTGGGGGGTGAACAGGACAGGGACAGGGACATGTTGGAGGGGATTAGGCAGAAGCGGTCACCCTTAGGGGGGAATGGGCAGAAGATTCTGTGCCCATTAGAACACACTCCCCTCCAGAGACTGGAATGGAACCCAAGATTCCTGAGTGTTACCATTCCTCGGCTGTCAGCAAATATCCGTGAAACCCACTGGCAAAGAAGCCCATACCCCTCTAGTGCTGATCCACGTGAGGATGACAACTGACTACCAGGAGCCTCACTTGCTAGGGGCAAAAGTAGTCGTTGGTTTGCCCCTGACTTTGGTCTATATGCTCTGCTTATTGTGTCCCCCCTCACACTTTGCAAAATATAATCTAATCACCTATAAGCTTCTATACCCTGACATAACTTTGTCCCTCCCTCCCCCTAAGAATTTTTCTGAAATAACGCCCCTGTCAATTACTGCTATCAATTACTCTGTTACCTCAGCCAACCTTAATTCTGGCATTTCCTAACTTTCTGAGTGCTTGACTTTGCAGCCTTAATAATGTTCTTTTAATGTAGGTTTTTTGTGTGCATATATAAATATAATTTAAATCTTATTCCTGTTACAAGCATTTTAGATAAATAAAACTGAAAGGATTTCAGAAATCAGATTTACTTTCTACTAGTATGCAGTTTGTTTACTTTCTGCCATTCTCTCCGTTTGGACAATTTAAATAGGCGAGGCAGTTTCACTTTTTAGGATCTCGAGCTATGCTGCAATGTTGGGGTTTTCAAACACTGTAGGAGAATGTTTAATTTTTTGAAAAAAATCAATTGGATTTTTAAAAAAATCATGGAAACATTTCTATTGGTCTTAGACTTTTCCCAAAAAATATTTATTTTACAAATAAATGTCATTTGGCTACTAAATCCAATAGGTGCTTTTAAAAATCTCCAAAATCTAAATTTGGAGCTGCACAATATCCTTTAATTTAGATAGTGTATGTGCCAAATTGTAAATCTTTGTGTAAGTCCCCGGGATATTACTGTAAACAACTAACTAGTGTAAAACGTACATATCCGTATTCTGCAACAATCTTAAAATCTTAACAAGTTGAAGCATCATACTTAAAAGCAAGCTCGTGAGACACCTCATGGTCATTGGGAGTATAACGGGAAGGGAAGATTTAGCACCAAATTATATTTTACCAAGATGCACTAATCAGAAGTGCCAATCTCACCAAGTGTAGTTGTAGCCATGTTGGTCCCAGGGTATAGACAGACAAGCTGGGTGAGATAAAATCTTTTATTGGACCAACTTCTGTTAGTGAGAGAGACAAGCTTTTGAGAGTGGCGTGAAAGCTTGTCTCTCTCACCAACAGAGGTTGGTCCAGTAGAAGATATTACCTCACCCACTTTGTCTCTCTGATCTCACCAAAGTCATCCTCTTTCCCAGTGCATGTTAACTTCTGGTTTTGATGATAGGAAATGATTTAATTTTTTGTTTGTATTTTTGTCAAATAATTTGTTTTGAACATGTAGGGGATCAGATGCAAGATCTGAAAGTAGAAGGGTGTGATTGTGTGGCTTTTAGAAGAACATGAAATAACTAGAAAACAATAAGTGTACACTTTGGAACAGCAGGGGAAAGGCAGAATTTCATAGAGTCGGTGGTAATGGGGCAGAGTGAAACCTCTCATTTGCTGCATGTGCAGTGCTAGAGAGCCCTGGGGGGATTGAACTGCGGGATTTTAAAGCCTCTACTTCTTGAACTAAAAGACCCTGTTAGCTAAGGCTGGAGCAGGCTCAATCTATATGTGGCCCAACCACCATTAGAGGGGGACAGAGCACTGCACCCTTAAAAAAGATGCATTTGCTCTGCTACAAGCTTGGCCAGCCCTGCTAGGAGGAGCTGGGGGCCATTGCTCTATGGTTCCTCTCCCCCTTTAGTTTGACTTTTGCCTCCAGGGGCATCAGGAAGAAGCAGTCCCTGCCCCCATGGGAGCCCACTGACTTGTGAGCCACCCCTAATCCGCCCCAGTGATTGCTGGTGATCAATACAGCAGCCTGCCTTTGGGGAGTGCACTCCCTTCTCGGAGCTCTTAGCCACAGCCAGCCTGGGAAGAGAAAGATTAGGAGCAGGATTTGAACCTGTGGCACACACGTAGCAATATGCAAAGCATTGTCACTCCACTAGCCAGGGAAAGTCCCTTCTAAAGGGTCAGATCCTGGGAGGTGAAGTCAATGGGAGGTGAAGTCAATGGGAGGTGAAGTCTCCCAGCGTCTCTCAGGTGTTCAGTATTTCCCAGGACTGGGCCCAGAAGCTGTGTGCCGTTGGCATTACCTGGCACCTCTGGCAGGGGTACGGAAGCTCTCCATCGTGCTGTGGTTGATATAGATCAGTGGGGGCAGTATGGAAAAATCTGCCTGTGCTATGCCTCAGTCACCAGGGCAGCAAATCTGCCACCTTTCGCCAGCACTAAATTCTCTGGATCAAGGGAGTTCGAAAATTGTTCCCAGCTAAAATTCTAGTGCTTGAGTTCCTTGGGCCGGGTTTGACATGGGTGCACAGTTGGGGGCAACACAAGGAAATTCTCCCCGCCCTGTTGCATCACCTGCACAAGGACCTGGCACAATTGCAATCCCTGACCTCAGGGGACTTCCCTCGTCCGTCTGCCCTGAAGGGGGCAGGAAGGCGGCAGGGCCATGGCACCAGTCCACGAAGCAGGCCAGCTGCCTTGGAAGAAGCAGGCTGCCCTGTCCCTGTGGTGTGACTCTGTACTGCCCCCTGCTGGAGCCAGAGGCTAACTGCCTCATTGGTCTTGTGTGTTAGCGAGCAGACGGCTCTGTGAATGCCGTTAGATGGAGCTTCCTATAGCCTGCACGGAGTTGAACGCAGCTGTGCCCGGTGGAGCTGGTGTTTGGGATCTTCCCAAATAGAAGTGAGCCTAGTCGGCGTGTTTGTTAGGATGGACCTTAGGGCTCGTTTACACAGGAAAGCTATATTTAAATTGGTAGAGCTATACCAGTGTAATGCACCCCCGGCCCTCATGGGGGCACTGCTATTCCATTATAACACACCCACACGGCGAGTTATACCATATAACTATCGCTGTTTAACCACACTGGTATCATTATCTGCGCATCACTGGAAACATTTCCCATGCGATAAGCTCTTGTGCTGTAGGGACGCTTGGCCCAGATACCGACCTGCACCGTGCTATCTAGTCCATTGGAATGAGAGGCAGTCAGGTCAGGGATCTTACATGGCCGCCTCATTTGTGGCGATGCCGCCATCGGGGCTTAGATCCCAAAGTGATCGGTGCCTTGGATACCACTGCAGCCATGTGAGTGGCTGTCTGCCGTGTCACTACGTGCTGTGACTTATGGACCGTAGCTGGGGTGTCAGCTCAGAAAGTTAAATATCTCTGCTTTCCCCACTCGCCCCCTCCCGGGCCGAGATGCATGGACAGCTGCACCTCTTGTGTCCCCTGGTTACAGGGCTACTGCTGCAGGACCCATGCTGCCGGGGATGTGTCCTCCTGATGCTGCTCAGTAGAGGCTATTTGGGGGGTGGCAGGGAGATAGAACTAGGTAGGGTTTACTACTGCTCCATGCTAGGTGCTCCGATCTGCTCTGATGTGTGATGGCTCCAGCCCCAGCCTTCCCCACTACACCGCTGCTGAGCCTCAGCAGAATGCCGTCCTTGAGGAGCCTGGGGGTACATCTTACATCTATACACCAGCCTACAGAAAGCCTGAGTAAATGGGGTTTGCACGAGGGAACAGTACAGGGATTGGGGCGGAACAAAATCCGACCCACCGGCAGGGCCTGGGGTAGCTCCACAGCCCCTCCAGGGTTGTTTTTCCAACTCCAGGGCTGGAAAAGAAGTCCATACCCACTAAGTATGGACCTAACGGCCGTGCCTCTGCTCCTCCCCAAATGTCCTCTCCCCAATGGCCTATGCAGAGCTGGCATAGGCTCAATTCCGCAGTATGCAGGTTGTGGAGACCCTGAGTCTCTGCTCCACAGCTCCATACACTGCCTGTTGGCGCCACGGCCGGTCTGAACTTTAGGGACCTTCTATAGGTGGGTGGAAGTTCACCCTTCCAGAGCAGACAGTGTTGCCATGCTTTTTCCCAGAAAGCTGTGCAGCTCGTCTCGCCAGTAAACCCACTTTAGTAACTAAACTGCATTGGAAAGTTGTTATTATTATTGACTATTTGTATTAGGATCAAGTTTGGGTGGTAGGTGCTGTCCAAGGCAGGGACTGTAACTACCTCTGTGAACAGCTGACAAGCAAAGATGAGCAATATGCAATGGCTAGGGGGAGGAAGTCCAGCTGCAAAGCACTTGATATACATATGCAGATTTGCTCATTTATTTTTTTAAATTTTGTAATTACATAAATATCTCTCTTCCCACACTTTCCCTCAGCCTGGCCATTAAACACTGGATGATTTCTTGGATCCATCATTGTAGTAATGGGTCTTATTTAATTTGTTTCCTCCTTTAGCATTTAATGTCAACGTTTTGATTGTCAAATAACCCAAGAGACTTGCACATATCACAATATTTTGGATACTGAGTTGGAGCCAAATGATTCCAGCCTAGAAAGTGAGGGTGTGGAGTGGAAACACCAACTCACATTATCTGTAGCAGGTGGGTGGGTGGATTAGTTCTAGGTAGGGATGAATTTTAACCTACTTCTCCAGGTACTTATGTGATCCTTCATCACTGCATCTTAGGCCCAAATCCTCAAAGGTATATAGGTGTTAAACTCCCATTGAAATCAATGGGCATTAGGTGCCTGCATACCTTTGAGTTCTGGGCCTTAGTGCCTCCCAAGTATCTCTCCTGACAATATCCTAGGGTGGTAGAGAAGCATGAGTATCCTCAGTTTACGGATGGGGAAATGAGGTAGAAAGAGATTAAGTGACTTGCTCACGGTCAAGAGGAAGATGATAGCAGAGCTAGGATCTGAGTGCAAATCTCATACCTAACCACAAGACCATTCTTCCTTCCTGGCACTGTCCTTTTTAATATTATGTATATTTTAAAAAAAAATAAAGGCTAAATTGGGGGCTTAATGTGGCAGCACCCCTTTAAGTATCTATGCTCAAGTGATAACAGGTGGCTGTGACTTTTGTTTTGTAGGCAGGACAAGCTAAAAATCCACATGCGGAAACACACAGGAGAAAGGCCATACCTCTGCATACACTGCAATGCCAAATTCGTGCACAACTACGACCTAAAGAACCACATGCGCATTCACACGGGTGTCCGGCCTTACCAGTGTGAATTCTGCTACAAGAGCTTCACTCGCTCCGACCACCTCCACCGCCATATCAAGCGGCAGAGCTGTCGAATATCGAGGCCCAGGAGGGGGCGCAAGCCCGCAGCCTGGAGGGCGGCCAGCTTGCTGTTTGCACAGAATGGCCAGCCAGATGAAAAAGGCTTCATGATGCCTCCAACTCTGGAGGAGATGAGCAGCCATCTTGGCACCACGGCCATGTGCCTTCCAGGCCCCAGCCACAAGCACTTCATGAGTGGGGCCAAGAATGCTCTAAACCTGCAAGATCTAGAGAGCCAGTTCGAAGAAACCCAAATGAAGCTGTTTGGGAGGACGCATCTGGACATGGAAAGGAATGGGGGCATCTTTGCCTTTGCCCTGGGCCATAACGAGAACATCTCGGCACGGCCATACTTCCCTCTCCCTGACCCTTGGAGCACAGGATTCAATGGACTGCCCGGACTAAACCATGTGGCCCCAATTTCTGAGGCTAGCAACTAAACCAGTTCTACCCATGTATTGGGTGTGGTACGTTCCATACCATTTTTAAAGAGTGAACGACTCTCTCTGATTCTCACCTGCTGTCTCCCATCTTCTCACTCCAAAGAAACAATTGATCGCCCATGTGAATCTAGACTGTGCCGTAGGATGGCAGGCGGAGCCACACCCGAACAGACAACGGACATTCTTCTGAATGAGGTGCTGCTGTTGGTATTATTCTGTGATTGTACTAGGAAATGTAGGTTGAGTTTGTCAGTGACTCCATCAGCACAGTCTGCTAGGGGTGTCCTTTTAGACCATTTGTAGGGCACTTGGCATAAGAGCTGACAAGCTTGTCTCCTCCCAACAGTAGAGCCTGCCCTTAGTTCTTGGAATCCAATTTTGAGGGAGTGGGAAGGGTCAAGCTCCAGGATACAGGTGGCTGGTCTTTTGAATGCTTCTGAAAACATCATTTGCCTTAGTTTGGAGGTCAAGACAGTGCTTCAGAAGGAGATTTCCATTGCTCTCCATTCGTGATACCAGATGGTCAGCTGGACATCAGTGAAGATGGCAAACCATTTTTTGGCCACTTCTAAATTCCTTGTTTTTTTTAACCCCATAATCAAATGACAAAAACAGTCTGAAAGGGCCTCGACATGGGCCAGATTCTTAGCTGGTGCAAATGAATGCCCCTCTGTGCAGCTGTGCTGATTTATTGCAGCTGAGGATCTGGCCTAGGGTCATTACCAATTACTAGCAAATATGTCACATGTCAGAATCCCTTGACGAAATTCTGAGCATACAAAGACCCTGCTGTACAGGAGCATCTGGGAAAAGGATTCGGATATTGCTCAGGGGATCCTGATTGAAAATTATTATACTAAAGAGTCCACAAAACAAGACTGTCACTGAGTGCCAGTAGAAATCATTCTTCAGCATTTGTCAGCTCAGAAATATAGGGCTTACAACATAAAATATGAGATACTCCACTGAAAGAAGGCTTTGATAGCAATGTGCTTCTAGTTTCCCCTTTTAAACAGTGGTGGTAACGTTTTAACAAACAGTCTACTGAGGTGACCTGCAGTTAGTTTGATGCCAATACAGAGACTGGTTTTAAGTTTAATCAAGGCTCAAAAATGTAAATTTTAAAAACTATGGCGTGCTCGCTCTTCTTTTTACTGTTATCTTTCGGTTTCAGCAGAATCAAAGGGAACCAGAGGACCATAGTTTCTTTTTTTTTAAATTTCAGTTCATCTATTAAAGGTGCTGCTCTTCAGTCACAATTCAAGGAGGGTCTACTGGAGCACTGACGTTGCTACGTGCACGAGACAAAATGAGAACCCTCTTCGAAGTCGCTCTCACATATGATTCCCTTTGTCAAGAAGCACTTCGAGCATAAATAATTCCTTTCTGCTTTGAGAACACATTTAAAAGAATGATCCTGATGAACTGCCTGAGACTAGCTTCCCCCCGCCCTCCAAAAGTAAATGCACAGAGACCCTGTGTGCCATGAACAGTGGGAACTGGAAAGAAAACTTTTTAAAACTGCATTAAACTTTTTTTTGTATATGTACCAACTTCTTATACAAACTACATTTTACAGACAACTGGTTATTTCAGGTGTTTTTGTCTACGATTTGGAGTCATGTAAAGTATCCAAAGATGCTGAGTACTGTATAATCTACGAGAACTTGAAGCAAGGTGTGTTTTTGGTTTTAATTTTTTTTTTGGTTTTTAATTTTTTTTTCCTGTTTGTCTGTGGGGAAAAAAACTTTGGAAGTTTTCTATTTATAACTATTTTTATGTGATTGCTTTATGTACAAAAAAAAAAGAAAGGAAAAAAATACACACAAACAAGTTTGCCTTAGTTAATCATGGGACAATCATCCTTAACTTTTGTTGAACCTATAGATTTTTTTAAAACGACAGGCTACTTTTACATATTTATTAAACAGTATTAATTGAGTCTCTTAAATTCTGAACAAGACTTGGTTCTTGTGTGTGTGGCAAACCTTGGAAAGCCAAACTGTTCCAGAAGTCCAACCAATAGCAAATTTTTACTGTAACATTTAAATGCCAATTTGTTTGCAGAATATACAAATTTGGAGGCTTCCAAAGGCTTTTTGTAAAATATCCACTCCTTTATTTAATTGTCTAGCTGCAATGTTTATGATTACAATAAGAAGTTAAGGCTGATTTTCCCTGAATGAGCTCTTTTTGGTTGTATGTAGCTGGCTGAGATCATTTCATGGTGGAAGGAATATAACAGACTCTATTTCTGCCTTGCAGTTTCTTTACATTTCAATGTTGTGCGGTGATGTTGGGCCACAGGTATATATACAGGTGTTCATGTGTGTGTGAAACATTGGAGGCACATCTCACCGTGCATTCTCCATGACCCTGCCATAACTCAGCCTTGCTCTCCTAAGCATGAACTGCATGTCAACCGTGACTGTCAATGAGGTTCTTTTCAGCTGCTCCCTAGGAGTCTGAGAGGCTAATAGCATTTATAGCAGTATAACTCTATTAGTTGCAAGGGAGTCCCTTCTGATTTCAACTGGTGTGAGATCAGAATCAGGCCTTTTGCCTGGAAGGAACTAGGTATGGCTACATTCTCTCTGAGATAGTGGTGAGGTTTAGGGTGACCAGATAACAAGTGTGAAAAAGTGGGACCCTTTTTTTTTTCGGGGCTGGGGAGGCAGGGGAAGGTAATGTAGTTGCGTATATAAGACAAAGCCCCTAATATTGGGACGGTCCCAATAAAATTGCGATGTCTGGTCACCCTAGTGAGGTGGCATCTTCTTCCTCTTCTCATCATTATTAATTATGGCCCAGATACTGGAGGTACTTAAGCATATGCCTAATTTTAAGCACTTGTGTAGCCCCGTTGACTTCAGGGCCTATCATTCTTGTCACAGCGGAAGAACAACATAGCTCTCCATTTTTTAGAAAAGACCAGAAGCCTGAAAAAAGTGGAACTAATACATTAAAAGACCAAAACCAAGAGAGCGTTTAACTTTCCTCATAAGAGCAGTGACTAGAAATCAGACAGGAAGCCACATACAATTCTATCCAACCGGTAGAGCCCCCGGTAAGTCACCTTGAGACACCAGATGTTTGAGTAGCTACATATTCAGTTAATCAAGTGAAAGGATAAGTGCTAAGCCCTGGTCAGCTTTCCCAGTTGGCCACAAATTCCTGCAAACGGATAAGAAAACACGCAGTAGTTCAGTGATATTGGCTGTTCATACAGCCATCGTCCCCAGTACCAGAAAGATGTGGATAAACTGGTTGATAATTCTCACACACAAAATATATTTGCACTATATCTACACACACACACGGGACATGTCATTCGGTCATGATGCATGCACTAATAAGTGATGTTTACACGGTCTGGGTAGCTCTGCTTGAGCTAGCGCACAATTAACTAGCAGTGTGGACGTTGTGCCACGGTCTAGCCGCCTGGGTCCAAGGCTGCCCAACCCCCTGGGTCCGTACTAAGGCAGCTAGCCCACACTGCTGCTTGTGTCACAAGGCCCACAGTGCTATTTTTAGCGCACTAGCTCGAGCCGAGCTAGCGCATGTCTGTCTACCCGGGCTGGGAGACGTGCTCCCAGCTGCAGTGTAAACCTACCCGTTCCGACCTTAAAGTCTATGAGTCTATTGAGGCCACGATTTTGAAAATCTGGTGCTGCAAACGTATAGGGAGCCAGTTCTGCAAGTTCTGAGCACTCTCAATTACAATTGTCAGGCTTAGAAAAGTCATGTCGTCTCCTTTCTTTTGTCTCTGTGCAAAGGCAAAAGAGAGAACGTACCTTCAGAATGTTTCATTCTAGACAGACAGGAGAGCAGGAGTCTCTTGTGACCCCACAAATGGGCAGGGACAGCTGGAGAACAGAAGCAGCTCTGCCTCCAGTCACCTTCCCCATTTGCTGGGGAGAGTAGCTGGCTGGGTGCATGAGGGTAGAAAGTTACTGCACAAATAACAGGTGAAGGAACCAGTGTTTCCAACTCTCGTTATTTTATCACGAGTCTCAAGATAGTCGGTGTTTCACTTGAAGCCCCAGCTCCCGGAGTCAGGTGATTACAGGAGAATCTCAGCTTGCATTAGAACAGTAAGTTTGTAGTACTCATGCTTGCAGAGAAAAGCTTGACAATGCCCCTTGCATACAAGGCTCAGAAACCAGAGAGTAAATAAAAAAGACCCCAGCTTTTAGTGTTCTTTTTAAATCTTGTGCTGTTTATGCCACACTTGTGATTTTGGGGGCAGAAGGGGGGGCCTGACTGAAAGGGTTGAAAATGCTAAGCTTGAATATGCTTACTAGGTGCTTTCCCACTCTCTCTCCCCCCACCCCTGTGAGAAAAATGTAACTGCCTCACAGCACAGTGTATAATACCTGTGGCCTGGAAATGCCTTTTTAGTTGTTTTTATGTGTCGAACCAATGTTTTACTTGACTTGCACTAATTGCTGTAGAGCAGTATATGGTTAGATTTCTTTGGTTGGATTTATTTTTTTGGTTGCAATTCCTATTGGCTAACGAGCTGGCAGTCCTATAAACATACCTGTTGCACATTTTACACCCCTGGACAAAATAAAATATAACCCGAAACAGCCAGTGTCCTAGATATTCTGAATGTAGCCACTTTGCATCCCAATGCCCCAGCCGGCACCGTGGAAAATTCTGCTTCCTTTTGCAGAGCATCTAAAAACCAGCAACACTTAGGGCTTGAGCTTGCAAGTCCTTGCTCGGGGTGCAGCTTCCAGTGACGGTGCAATGGCTGCTCCATGTGGGCTCCAGTAGAGTTAAGTGCCTCTAGGCTGCAGGTCTGTCTACACTTAAAATGCTGCGTCACTGCAGCTGCGCTGGTTTAGCGCGTCAGTGAAGACGCTATCTATGCTGACGGGAGGGCTTCACACATTGGCGTAGGTAATCCACCTCCCTGAGAGTCGGTAGCTATGAGAAGTCCTCCCGTTGACATAGCACTGTCTACACTGGGAATTAGGTCAGTATAACTGCACCGCTCAGTGGTGTGGATTTTCCACACCCTTGAGTGACATAGTTATACTGACATAAGTTGCTAGTGTAGACCAAGCCTGAGTGATCATAAACCCCAAGCTCCCTGCAGACCCAGGCCCCTATTCAGGAAACCATCCTTACTCTGCAAAGTACACTGGAGTACATTCATGAATTGAGGGCCCACTGCCATACTCACGTATGCAGGATACAAAAGGATGGAGTGGAGGCAAGAATCAGTGTTTCTGAGGGAAACTAGTCCTAAGCATCATCCTCGTGTTCATCCGGCACTCAGATCCAGATTTTTGGGACTTAGGTATTGCACTGCTGAATGGAGCAACACCTAAATAGCCTTGCTCCCTCTTCAGCCTGACTGCTCTTGCTCAGAGGCGCCAACTTTCCTTGGGGCCGGAGGGTGCTCGCACTCCCCCGGCCCCGCCCCAGGCCCCGCCCCGACTCTGCCCCCTCCCTGCCCCTATTGGACCCCTCCCCAGATTCCCCGACCCGGCCCCTCCTCTTCCCCGAGCGCACCACGTTCCTCCTCCTCCCCCACCCTCCGACCGCTTGCCGTGCGAAACAGCTGTTTCGCGGCGCCAGCGCTGGGAGGGAGGGGGGAGAAGCAGGACTCGGCGGCGCGCTCAGGGGAGGAGGCGGAGCGGAGGCAGAGGTGAGCTCGGGCGGGCGGGTGGGGCAGGGAGTTGCTGGTGGGTGCAGAGCACCCACCAATTTTTCCCCGTGGGTGCTCCAGCCCCGGAGCACCCACGGAGTCGGCGCCTATGCTCTTGCTAATCGGCAGGCATAACTTGGCAGCTGTACGGCACTGTGCTAACGCATGCAGGCTCAGCTTGCCCTGCACACCATCTTCTGCGCAGCGCTTTTATTTTGCTCTTCTGCTCCCAACTGACCACACCTCTGCTGCACGGGATCAAGCTCTTACTGAAGTACTGGGCCTGTTCTAACTCCAGTTTAAGGTAGGTCTACGCTTGCGGCTATGTGTTGAGTACGTACACGGCACACCGCCCTCGGCACGGGTATAAATAGCGGTGTAGATAGTGAGGCACTGCTCAGGCGAGTGGCATGCAGCTACACCAGAACCTTAGGGTATGTACCCTACACGTCTCTCTGCACCCCCGGGCAGCGCCTCCCCTGTCTGCACTGCTATTTTAAGCTGTGTGTTGTCCCATCACCTGCCTGCTTGCAGAGTGTTTCCCCGCTGCCTCCTCTCTGCCAAAGCCTTTCACGGCTGCATGTAGCTACTCACTGCAGTGTGGACTGGGGCGTCACGATATGTAGCTACACATACCCACCACGCCACCGCCAGCATAGACCAAGTTGCTGTTGCAGTCCACACTAACCCAGTGTGGATCTTTGGCCCCCCTCAAGTGCCGGATGGATCGAGCCATTTACAATCTATTCTCATGCACCCTGACCAGGTGCTGTGCAGGGGCGGCTCCAGGCACCAGCGCAGCAAGCGCGTGCCTGGGGCGGAAGCCGCGGTGGGCGGCCTGCCTGTCGCTGTGAGGGTGGCAGTCAGGGAGCCTTCGGCGGCATGCCTGCGGGAGATCCGCCGGTCCCGCGGCTTCGGCGGTAATTCGGCGGCGGGGATGCTGAAGGCGCGGCACCGGCGGACCTCCCGCAGGCATGCCACCGAAAGCAGCCTGACTGCTGTGCTTGGAGCAGCAAAAACTATAGAGCCGCCCCTGGCAGGGCCGGCTCTAGGATTTTTGCCGCCCCAAGCAAAAACAATTTTGGCCGCCCTCTCCCCCGTTTTTTTCTTACCCCACCCCCGGCCCCGCCTCAACTCCACCCCTTCCCCAAATCCCCAGCCCTGCCTCCTCCCCACAGGCTCTCAAGCCTAGGAGGGAGGGTGAGCAGCGGCGCGCGAATCAGCTGTTTCGCGTGCCGCGGCCGCTTGGGATCTCCCCCTCCCTTCCAGGTTTGAGAGCCTGGGAGGGAGGGCGAGCAGCGGTGCGCGAGCGGCAGCAGCGGAAGTGAGCTAGGGCAGCCGGGGCACATTTTTAGGGGCGGCAGGGGCGGCATTCTGGCGCCGGCCATGCTGCCCCTAAAAATGTGCCGCCCCAAGCACCAGCGCCTAGAGCCGGCCCTGGCCCCTGGTGCTGTGCAAACACAGCTAAAGAGACAATGCCTGCCCTGGAAGGCTTTCTCCAACATGACAGGTAGTGTGGCCTAGTGGATGGAGTCAATGGTGTGGGAGTCAAAAGATCTAGGTACTTTTCCTGGCTCTGCCACTGACCTTGTGTGGGTACTTCAGCAAGTGTCTTTTTCCACTCTCGCCTTCTTCTGTCTTGTCTGTTTAATCTGCCAGCTCTCTGTGACATTGTCTCTTACTATGTGTTTACACAGTCTTAGCATAACGGGGGGGGGGGGGGGGGGCCTGATTTTGTGTAGGCTCTCTAGGTGTTACTGCTATACAAATATCATACACTACAAACTTCCACACGGGGAGGGGAGCCTGTGGCTCTCAGTGGGTGTGCGTCAAAGGAGGGAGCTTGCCACTGCTACAGGATGGTCTGCCCAGGCCCCACAGAAGCCTCGTCACAGTGGATGTTCTGCAGGGTGCCAGCTCTACAGGAGAGGGCAGGTGAGGTGAGTGTGTGTGTGTGTGTGTGTGTAGGTGGGGCATAGCCGGACTCTGGCTCCCAGCAATGCTGCAGGAGGGTCCTGGCTTGGGGGCCACTTCTAGCAGTCCGGATTCTGTACTGTGCAGGAGCCACAGTCAGCCAGGAAGAGGAGGAAGCAGTGAGAGGCCCTTGGTTTGGCTTGGACCCTCCAGCCTCTTTGTGGGGTGGTGGGGACAGAATCCCATTCCCCTGACAGAACCGTGCCAAGAACTTGTGTGAGTTCGTTGGGTTTCTACTCCCATGTGGGTGACGGCGCTGGGGGAGAGAATGGTGTCCAGAATTAGGCACTGTGGGGACTCCACCTCCTCCCACTCCCACACAGGGAGCCAGCATCACTAAGCCTACCTGCACTTAAGCAATAAAAATGTCTCTTAAATGGCACTTAGGTGGCACATAGGCATGGGCTGGCCTCCCTGCATCAGGGCGAATGTCACCCATGGACTTTAAAATGTGCAAAACAAAAGGCTGACACCCAGTGGCAAGCACAGTACAAAGAGCAGGCTACGGTTACCACCTTTGAAATGTAAAAAAACCACCCCCCACTCCCACAAGGCAAGTCTGCTGCAACTCCAACCACAAGGCACCCCCCCCCCCCTTCAACAGCCATTAATAGTATCTAGAGAGAGAACACGTATAGATTAGATTGATAACATCATTTCCTTATTTAAACTGCACAAGTGGGAACACTGCAGCATCTTTAGCTGGACACAGAACTTCTCTCATTAGCTATCCCAGTGCATTGTGATAATAATGTAAATCTTTAGATCCATGTAAAAAAAAAAACCCAGCAGATTAAATTCTTTTTCTGGCAACTGGCAAATCCGTAAAAAAACCCAGCCAGGCCAGTCAAATCCTGGCCAGGTCGTAACCCTCGCTCTGCTGGCTGAGAAGGCTTGGGCTTGAGTATAACAGACGTGCTTTTGGCTGCAGCTCACTGGAAATCGTTCATAGAATCATAGAATATCAGGGTTGGAAGGGACCTCAGGAGGTCATCTAGTCCAACCCCCTGCTCAAAGCAGGACCAATCCCCAACTAAATCATCCCAGCCAGGGCTTCGTCAAGCCTGACCTTAAAAACCTCTAAGGAAGGAGATTCTACCACCTCCCTAGGTAACCCATTCCAGTGCTTCACCACCCTCCTAGTGAAAAAGTTTTTCCTAATATCCAACCTAGACCTTCCCCACTGCAACTTGAGACCATTACTCCTTGTTCGATCATCTGCCACCACTGAGAACAGCCGAGCTCCATCCTCTTTGGAACCCCCTTTCAGGTAGTTGAAAGCAGCTATCAAATCCCCCTTCATTCTTCTCTTCTGCAGACTATACAATCCCAGTTCCCTCAGCCTCTCCTCATAAGTCATGTGCTCCAGCACCCTAATCATTTTTGTTGCCCTCCGCTGGACTCTTTCCAATTTTTCCACATCCTTCTTGTAGTGTGGGGCTCAAAACTGGACACAGTACTCCAGATGAGGCCTCACCAATGTTGAATAGAGGGGAATGATCACGTCCCTCGATCTGCTGGCAATGCCCCTACTTATACAGCCCAAAATGCCGTTAGCCTTCTTGGCATCAAGGGCACACTGTCGACTCATATCCAGCTTCTTGTCCACTGTCACCCCCAGGTCCTTTTCTGCAGTGTCTGCTCCATCACAAGAGTAGCCAAAAAGCAAACAAAGGGATACTGCACAACACCAGTCTCCCCACCCCCACCCACAATGGATAAAGAAAAAACAACAACCTTGTTCATTATTCAGGGGGTAGCCGTGTTAGTCTGTATCCACAAAAACAACAAGGAGTACGGTGGCACCTTAAAGACTAGCAGATTTATCTGGGCATAAGCTTTCGTGAGTAAAAAACCCCACTTCTTCAGATGCATTGTTTCCCTACAGCTTCCAATAATTCTCAAACTCACACACCCCCGTGTGGTGGCCTTGTGTTACTGCATTGCCATTTTAAATAAAGCCTGTGGGATTAAATAAAACCTGCATCTGATGAAGTGGGCTGTAGCCCACGAACAGGGCCGGCTCCAGCATTTCTGCCGCAGTTCAGCGGCAGGTCCTTCGCTCCTAGAGGGAGTGAGGGACCTGCCGCCCCCGAATTGCTGCAGGTGCCGACCCTCTCCCTTGGCCGCCCCAAGCACCTGCTTGTTAAGCTGGTGCCTGGAGCCAGCCCTGCCCACGAAAGCTTATGCTCAAATAAATTTGTTAGTCTCTAAGGTGCCACAGGGACTCCTGTTCTTTTTGTGGGATTACTGCCTGTTTCCAGGCCTGCTAAAGTTTTTTTCTTATGCTGCCTGAGCTTTTATTTGTGGGGGGGGGAAGAGCATCATTGTTTGTTCCTCATCATTATGGGCCTGATTTTCCACTGTCTTACAAGTTGTGTAGCTGTCTGCACCTATCTGTGCAAAGTGGGTCTAGCTACCGATGTTTAGGCCCAGAGGTGCAAAGGTATTTTTGATGTCAGTGGTAGTTAGGAGCCTAAATATCTTTGAGGATCTGGATCTAACTACACAAGCTACAAGGCAGTGGAAGATCAGGCCTAATATATTTAAAAACATGTGGAAAGGGTAGATTTGGATCCTGGAGTCTACCAAGTGGGTGCAGCAGGGCTAATCCTACGAAGTGCTGAGTACCGTCAACTCCTATTGACTTCGGACAGGATGGAGTCTTAGGCCTGGTCTAAACTTAAAACTTAGGATGACTTAGCTATATTGCTCTGGGCTGTAAACATTTTGCACCCTGAGCACTGTAGTTAGTTCAACCTAACCCCATTATAGACATTGCCATGTGGATGGAAGAAGTCTTCCATTGGCCTGGCTACTGCCTCTCAGAGAGGTGGATTAACTCCATCAATGGAAAAAAACCCTCCGTTGACGGAGCAGCAGCTACACTAGGGCACTATAGTGCCACCGCTGCAGCACAATCGCGTTGCCGCTCTAGCAGCTGTAACGTAAACATACGCTCTTGGGAATTGTGAGTGCTCTGCATAGTGCAGGATTTACTGCGATGTTACTGAAAAACCTTCGTACCTAGATGCTACAGTGATGGGTGCCTTAAAAATGTTAGTCAGTAATAATAACACAGGTGTGGATGAGATCCAATTGCAAAGGATGTGACTAAATGACATTACCAAGTTCTGGTATGTAGCTATTCAGGCTTACAAGGTGTTGGGCAACTGATATATTAACTTGCAGCTCCAAAGATGATCAGGCAGCAACTATACCTATGAAGAAGTTGAATGCATTAGCGGGTTAAAAAGAAATTTGGCCTGAGCTCAAAAAGATTGTAGAAAACAACAGAAATGTTATTTATAACGCTCACAAGAGGCACATATAGAATGATGTGTTTCAACTGGATCACTTGGGCTAAGGGACATCATCACAGTGTAATGAGTGTCGATCTGTTCTGTTCTTTACAGGTTCCTACCTGCTTTCATCACCGGCTCTTTGAGGCAAGGGCTGACTTTTTTTGTTCTGCATTTGTACAGCACCTAGCACAATGGGGCCCTGGTCCAGGACTGGGTGGTTCTGCAGTGCAAACAAAAAGTAAATAATAATAGTATCTGTGTACATAAACCACTGCCTTCCCTGAACCGAATCAGAACTGCTGGAAAGTCTGTTCTAAGCCGGTGTCGCTACATGCTAACTCAAGCTTGTCAAAAAGTTTCAAAATTCCAATTATTTTTTTCCATTAATATTTTGGTGAAAAGATTATTCAAAATTGTGTCCAAAATTAGATTTAGGATTTTTGAGGGCGGGGTGTGAGGGGGAAACCAGCTATAGAGCAACAAAATTTTGGATTTGGGGAAACAAACACAAACAAAACCACGCACAACAACCAGGGATGTCACAAAATTGTCACAAAAAAGTTGCCCCATGATTTGATCAGCCCTAAGACCCACAAAGACCCTTTTTAGCTCAAGCATTAAGAGGTCTGCGGAGCTGGAGGCGCTGCATTCTAGCCACAGTGCTCCTGGGAAGTTCTGAGCGGCCATGGTGCAATGTAGCCTGGCAACCATTAAATGCCAGGTGGTCACAGGTCTGGGGCAACGTATTTGAAAATGTTAGAGTAAAGGCCACCTTCTGAAAGCTTAACAAATAAAAGCCACAAAGGGAGGGTAAGTAATAAAAGGGAGCAGGTCATAAATACAGGACACCAGTGGCTAGAGAGAGCCCCTTGGTGTTAGGAAGTTTGAAGTTGATTTTTAAAAATGGTGAAAGATGGACTGAGCTGGCAAAGGCCTGATATAGCCTATTGAGAACTCATGCAGTAGTCGGATCACCAGCACCGCCTTAAATTCAACTTGCCCATTTACAGGCAGCCAATGTGAAATGTTCTGGGCTGGCATAATATGCCCTGGGTAACTCAGCAGGCAGCATGGGCTAGTGGATAGTGCACTAATCTGGGATTTGGGAAACCTGGGGGGAGTCCATTCTCAGCTTTGTCACTCGCCTGCTGGGTGACCTGGGTGCCTCAGTTTTCCCATCTGTAAAATGGGGCTGAGAAGACAATCTCCTTTGTAAAGCATTTTGAGATCTTCTAATGAAAAGCTGTATATAGGAGCTAGGTATTATTGTTATTGTTTATTAACTCAGGCTAGTTAGCAAATAGGACGCTGCATTTCTCAGTGTTGCCAACTCTTGCCATTTTATCCTGAGTCTCGCACTGTTAGTGTTTCTCTTAATGCCCTACCCCCTGAAGTTATGTGACTGTGCCAGATTCTGCACTCTAGTTTTCAAAAGTAAGTCTCTTGCCCTCATAGGTGCAGGGATAAGCTTGAAAACGTGAACCCTAACAGTTCAAAAGGCAAATAAAAAGAACTCCATCTGTATTTGTTTTTAAAGCTCATGATTTTTAAGTCAGTTTCACAATTTCTGGGGCCTGGCCTGGCTCATGCGTTTGAATACTTAGGGTTGGTGACATTGCAGGCTAAACATGCTGCATGTGACAAAGCCACCCTTCTATAAGCTCTAGCTGAGTGGGGCTAATACACACATGGAGAATTTAAGATGAGATCGGGGGGGGAAAGGAGGCACATGCTTGACTGAAGATGGCACATAGTCCTCCGCAGAGAGCTGGCAGAGCTGAGGGTAATCAGTACTATCGCTGAGTTGTGGCCCAGGCACAGATTCGGTTTCAACCCAGCTGGATTTGTACTCTATGCATTTCGTTTACAATATATACCTACCTATTATATAGCACTTGTCCTCAGTAGATCTCAATGTGCATTACAAAGGAGGACAGTATCATTGGCCCCATTTTACAGATGGGGAAACTGAGGTGCAGAGAGGTGATGTAACTTGTTCCAGGTCACCACCCAGCAAGCAGAGCCAGGATAGAACCAGAGGTGCCAGAATGGGGATTGGGGGGGGAGAGAGCCCTGGCCCAATCACTTTTAAAAGTGGGAGGGCTGCCAGTGGTCCCCCCCACACACACACTTTTAGAGAGCTTCCGCCACTCCTGGATAGAACCCATATCTCCTGAGTCCCAGTCCAGTGCTCAACAGGAAACACAGCGGAAACCACAGAGTTTCATTAAGTTTCCGTGGCAAAACCATGACTTTCGCATGACTTGGTCACAACAAGTTTCACTTGCTTTCAGATTTTGCTTCGAGAGGGCCTAGGCTGAAGAGTTCAGCTCTAGAACCCATTCTCTCCACAGGCTGGGTGTGGAGGTTTAGTGCGACCGACTCTAGAGGCAGGAGCTAGCTGCTAAATCCAGTTTGGAGCCAAAGTTTGGGAGTGTTCAGGTGCGGGGGTGTTGACTGAGGCCCTAGTTGAGTTCTGGTGCAAACGTTTCGTTCTGCTCTACTAGGCCGAGCAGCATCAGTGAGAGTGTGACGATCCTGCCCCAAGCTGAAAGCACATAAAGCATCAGGAGTCTCTCCCACACTGAATAAAGAAAGAGAAGAATGAAATGTTTTCAGATGATTTACTGGTGGAGACGTTAAAACAAGCAACAAAGATCGAGAGAACAACAAGCCGAGATGAGTCAAAAAGCTAACGTGGAAAAAATCCATTGCCCTCTGATGTTTTGATTAGCAGCTTCAGCCATCATCCCAGAGTAAATCCGCAGCAGCTGTGCACAGAGTTCAGTGTCTGCTGCCTAACAGCCTAATTGGGAAGGCATGTTAAAAGTTTAGGGACAGATTCACATTGTGCTCATGAGTTTTGTGTTTGGCATGAACAGATAGCGCTCCATTCTGAAGCCTAGGAAGCAGCATGCCAGCCACTCTTTTAACTCCCCATGTGCCAAGGAACGAGCCATCCTACATTCACTCAGAGACTGTCCCTATAATTTTTAGGAGAAGGAACCTGACAGCTGAGCACGTGGGATCAGGTAAATTACAGAGCTGGTAGGACGGTGGGAACTGGGGTCTCGAATGAAAGACCACAGTGAGGGGGTATATCTGGCTTCTGCGGCTCCCTGCGGGAGGCCCAGTAGTCCTACTACACCCCACCCCAGGAAGCTGCTACGTGACAGGAAAGATGCATCGGGAATTGGGTGAGATTCTTTGACCTCTGTAACGTAGGTCAGACTAGATGATCATAACGGTCCTTCCTGACAGTAGACACTACGAATCTATATGTCCGAATGAATAGAGTGGGCTTTGAAGGCCTAGTGCCAATGATACAGAAGAGAGAAACAGACGTCTTCCAATCCTGTAGCCCTTCCATGTGCAACTTCCCCCTGTCTGAGCACAGGACTGGGGAGAGGAACTCGAGTTCTAATTCCAGATCTGAAGTCCTTTTGGGAAAGACAGTTCATCTTTCTGCCTTAGCTGCCTCATGTGTCAAATGGAAAGAATGACCTTACTGACCTGTGCGCATTAGTATTTAATAGGTGACACTGCAGCACTTTGAGATGGTAAAGCTTTATGTAAGAGATGCGTATTAGTCATATTGGTTTCAATGACAGTTACTGGCTATTGCTGTGATTGGCGCAAGGTTGTACGCGCACATGCTTTTCTGTAATGTTAAGTGATTGTGAGTCCATTGTTCAAGTGTTTCGTGGAAAGTTTCTCCTTATTTTTGGCTTCGTTCACAAAAAAACATGACTAATCAAATTATATGCTGGCAGGTTTCAAAGGAACGGCCCTCGCTGGCAGTTGCAGTGAAAGATCACAAGCCCTGACGATGCTGGTTGGTGGGGAAATAGAACAAAAAATAATCCAGCAAAACTGAACAACCCAATAAATCACGTATCAGGAACTTGTATAGAACAGGGAGGGTAAGCAACTTGCACTTTATACAGTAAAAGACCAGTGAAGGGATTTAAGGAGTAGAGTGGTGTGGCAAGAGCGGATGATGACTGAAGAAGTGGCAGTGCACGGCAGTGAAGAAACCTGGAGAGAAGATGGTAATGATAGTCAAGGGGAGAGAGGGCCAAATGGATGGGCTTGGGTTTTATTAGCAGGGATGATAGTGAAAGAATGGATTTTTTAGCAATAGAGGAAGTCAGATCTCTTCCATCATGAATAGCAATGGAAGAGGTGGAGTGTGATTGAGGGAGAGGAAATAAACAGCACAAAGCCAATGGTAGGGTGACCAGACGTCCTGATCTTTTGGTGTTTGTCACGATTTCGCTCCGCCGGAATTTTTCTTTCTTTTTTTGCTCTGCCGGCAGACCCCCCTCCCCCCTGGTGCCCCGATATTTTCTTCCTCACATCTGGTCACCCTAGCCAATGGGCCTGATTCTCCTCTGTTTTGCACCTGATTTAGTTATTTATATCAGTGAAAAGCAGTTGTACATTTGCTACCGAAGCAGTATGGAAACATTTAACTGTCCCGTTTTGTCACTTGTAGATGACAACACAAGATGCAAGGCAGGGGAAAACCAGGCTAAGCAGCCTCCCCCATGCTCAAATGAGTTTATTTTCATCTCTTCTCCTTAATGTTGTCCTCAGAGTATTTTTTCCTGTAACCAACAACTCAAGTTGCCACAGAGAAGGTGTGTGATGGGGGTCAAGAGGGGAGTAAAGAATCTCCAAAGGCTACACGAAGTAGGAGAGGGTTTTGAGAACATTGCAAATCACATTTTGAAGCAGACCTAGTCTTGTTCTCCACTGTCACCCCTTAACCTTCTCTTTGCTAAGCTACACGCGTTGAGCTCCTTGAATGTATCACTTTGAGGCATGTTTTCTAGCCCTCGTCAGAAAGGAAAAGAGCAGTTCAGATGCTTGGCACTGATCAACCAAGTGAGAAGCAAAGACACAATACATTCCAAAAGGATTTTGCCCAGTATGGTGTTTGGCAGGATTGGGTGCAGAGGAAGGAGGCATGTCAGAAGGTGACGCAACAGCCACCATGAACTCTGTGGGAGATGACCTAGATACATATGGTTGGTGCTTTGGAGATGGTGACCAGTCTTTGTTAAAACATGGGCCTGGGATTCGGGAGATCTGGCTCCAATTTCCTCCTCTGCTACAGCTTCCCTGTGTGACCTCGGGAAAGCCACTCTGCTTTGGCTCCCCATCTGTAAAAAGGGGACAATAAACTTTCTGTTCCGCTACCCTTTGTCTGTCTGGTCCATTCAGGGCTAGATCACAACATTACAATCTAGACCCAAGCGCTTTGTTGTTGGGACAGCCTGGAGTCACAATCTTTGTCCCAGTCTCCCCGTTGCCGTGGGGAGGGTGTACACTGTGACAGGTCTATACCCAGCAGAGAGCACACTCCTTGATATGCTGGGGTAGCTATGCCAGTGGTGTACTGGAAGGTGTAGTTCGTACTCCCCCCCTATCCCCCTTTCCTGTCTATCTGCATGAGAGGGGATCATTGTAGTTCTGAGCAGCCTGCTTTCTCGCGTGTGTAGGAAGTGGCTCTGCAGCACATGGGAGAAAGGGGGTGCCTCCTTACCGCCTTGGACTGGCATGCAGAATGGGCCACAACCTGGTCATTAAACTGGAAGCTCCATAGGCCTGGGATTATCTCTAACTATGTACGTACAATACCTAGCACAATGGGGCCCTGATCTCAGTGGTGGTTTCCAGGTGACACTGCAAAATTAACAATTATAGTCCATGGCAAAGCTCCCATTGTCTCTGCTGATGCAGGATCAGGGTCTAAGAGAATCTGTGGGCAGAAATTGCTCTCACTGAATGTCTGAAAAAAGCTTGCAGCAACATTTTAAATACTGCCTTTAAAATGGGATACAGAGGGCAGTGATTTATGAAACATAACTGGCTTGTGTTTGCTCTTCTCTGCCAAAAGTAATTGCAGCTGTATTTGTTGTTCAGGAAAGTGTAGTTAACAGGATCCCTTTGATTAGGCAAATAAATGGATTTATATGATAAGGCTCAGGCAACCTTGACATTTTGGGGACTGCTCTTGGTTCTGCTGACGTCAATGGGAGCTAGATCGAGCCTTAACCCTTGCGTAGAAGGCGCTGTCATCTCCCGAGCATCTCTTTGCGTCTGAGTGTGGCTCTTTTGTGGCCTGCCTCAGTTCCCCCTCAGTCATATAACAATGAGTTCACTTTAGCAGCCTGGTCAAGGAGAAGCCAAACACCCTACAGCAGTGCATCTCCATTTAATAAAGCCTTCGGACAGGAGCACTTGGACCAGGGTTGCCAAGGCTGTTACCTCGGAGCCCAGATAAAACTTAAAAAAGTCCCCACGCAAAAGTGTCTGGGTTCCAGCAGCAGTTCCTTCTGCTGTAAGGCCTCAGGCTTCTCTGCTGCCTGGAGAGCTCTGCAGTCTCTCCCCAGCTTGGTCAGGGTCTCTTCCAGGCCTCCTTGCCTGAAGTGATTTGTAATTCACTCAGCCCCCCTGCTTTAGGAGCATGGCCTCTGCCTCATTCACACTCCCCTCCTTTAGAGCCTCCTAACAGAGCTCCCCTAAACCTTTTATTAGGCCCAGGCGCTCTTACTTAATTAGCTGTCTGCCAGCTACTCAGGCAGTTAACTATCCCCAGGTGGACCTTGGTTGGCTAATGAGGCTGGGCATTTGACTCCCCTTCAAGGGCTAGCCCCGGGACACCTTGCTTTACTATTGTTTATGGCTTTAACTTCTGTAAATAGACAATCCACATTCACAGATTTTAGGTCCATTGTGAGCATCTAGTCTGTATAAGACAGACCAGAGAATTTAACCAAATGAGAGCTGCAACAAGCCTATAACTTCCGGTTGAGCTAGAGTGTATCTTTTAGGCCTTGTCTACACTACAGATGGCCCCTAGTGTAGATGCAGCTTATGCTGACAGAAGACGCTTTTCTGTCGACATAGTAATATCTCCTCCCTGAACAATATTAGCTATACCAGCAGACGTGCTCATCTGTCGGCATAGCTGTGTCTACACTGCGGGTTTTTCCAGCATCGCTATTACAGGTAGGGGGTGTGGTTCCCTCCCCCCATCCCCATTCCTGACTGATGTAGCTCTGCTGACAAAACTTTGCAGAGTATATCTGGCCTAAGAAACACATCCATTGCAACGTGCTATTCAACTTAACTATTCAAAACAAAACAAGTCATTGCTAGGAATGGGTGATTCCCTTCCCCAACCCCTTTTCTTTGTTCATTAAAGGACACTCAGGGTATTTCTACACTGCAATTTAAAACCCACGGCTGGCCGGTGCCAGCTGGCTCGGGCTGGGGCTGCGGGACTGTTTCATTGCAGTATAGACGTTCAGACTTGGGCTGGAGCCTGGCTCTAGAACCCTGCAAAGTGGCTACACCGTAACTGAACAGCCCCATAGCCCGAGCCCAGCAAGCCCGAGTCAGCAGGCGGGTTTTTAACTGCAATGTAAATACCCTCAGACCCAAATCTCCCTTTCTCCCAGGGGAATGTCCCGTGAAGTGGTGCAACACTGTCCCATCGACCCCTGGCAGGAGGCACAATCCTTCCCACACAGCCCTCTCCCTCTCGAAACACCCTTCCAGTAGGAAGAGGGACAGGCAGGCTAACTGCCCACAGATGACAGCAGTGTCTTGGATTTGGGGGCAGGAGTCAAAGAGGCCTGCTGGCTAGCCTGTCAAACCAAGAAATGGGAGTAGGCCAGTTTGCTGTCCCTTGAAGGTGCAGGGGAGAGAGCATCTGGGCTCTCCTCCTGAGAAAACATAAGGTAAGGGGGAAGCTTGAGCTTGGTAGGGAGACATAGGTTACATGGGGAGGGGAGGTGGCTGAATAGCCAGTGTGCTGAACAGCAGTGCAGGCTGGGATGCTTCTCCAGATGTTTGGATAGCTTGATAAGTGCTGTATGCGCTTTCAAATCGTTGGATGCTTTGAACCTCATCATCACTCATCATTATTATTAAGTGCTCAGGCCCTGATTCAACAAAATATTTAAGCTTATGCTTAACTTTAAGCTTGTGAGTAGTCCCAGTGAACTGAAATCAAGGGGGCTACTCGCATGCTTACAATTAAATGTGTGCTTAGCCGGGTCGCGGCCTTTAATAGCTCTGATAGAATCAACCATTAATTAACCCTCCCAGTCCTCCAGTGTAGTGACACTGCTCGATTATTCCCATTTTACAGATAGGGAAACAGTCAGTGTGCCACACTCACGACTGATGTAAGCAAGCACAGTGTCCGTGGCTTCAACAGCATTGAAATATATTTGAACCAGAGAATGTAAGTGACTTTCCCCATGGCCGCAGATTAGGAGTCGGTGTCAGAACTGAGATTAGAATTCTGGAGCTGGCCATCCCGCTCCTATGCTCGGACTATGCCAAGTTATTGCTTAAATTCACAAGATTCAGGGCCCAGTATGTGCAGGACCAACCCTTAAAAAAGGATCTTTAAGAAGAGAGGAAGGTTGTTAGGGTGCTGGCCTGGGACTCAGGAGACCCTGACTCAATTTCCCACTTTGCCTCGGACTCCCTTTGTGAGCCTGGGAAGGTCATTCAGACTTTCTGTGCCTCAGTTCCCTATCTGTACGAGGGTGATAACAGCCCTGCCCTACCTCGCAGATGTGTTGTGAGGTGCGCATTTACTATTGAGTAGTGACCTGCATTATACAGGTCAGTAGATAGACCCGAAAACCCGGGTCTTATAAATGAAGAGTATGTATTGCATAGAGACGTCAGGCTGGGAGGGACTTCAAGAGGTTTCATGGATTCCAAGGCCAGAAGGGCCCAGTGTGATCTAGTCTGACCAGGAATAGCACAGGCCACAGGCCTTGCCCGAAACATTTCCTAGAGCAGGGGTCCCCAACACAGTGCCCGCAGGCACCATGGCGCCCCCTGGGGCGTCTAAGTGCGCCCGCATACTGGCCAGTGGATGAGCATCCGCCAAAATCCCGCCGACAAGCAGCGTCATCCAGAGGTGTCGCTGACGATTTTCGGTGGCATTTCGGCGGCGATGCCTCTGGATGACGCTGCTTGTCGGCGGCATTTCGGCATTTCGGCGGCGACGCCTATTGACGTTGCCGCTTGTCGGCGGCATTTCGGCGGATGCTCGTCCGCCACCACGGTCCTCCGTGGCTCATTGTCTGGCGCCCGCCAGACGAAAAAGGTTGGGGACCACTCTCCTAGAGCATATCTTTTAGAATCCACCACAACCAATAGTTAATTACCCTCACTGTTATAAATGTCCATATAGGTCATCTCATCCATTCTCCCCTTGCTGAGACAAAACCCAAGTGTAACTAGACCATCCCTGCCAGGTGTTTGCCCAGACTATTCTTAAAAACCTCCAACAATGGGAACTCCACACCTCTCTTGGCAATCTATTTCAGTACTTAACTATCCATATCGTTAGGAAGTTTTTTCCTAATATCTAACCTAACTCTCCTTTTCTGCAGATTAAGCTGATTTCTACTTGTTCTACCTTCCGTGGACATGGAGCACAATTGATAATAGCCCATAACATATTTGAAAACTGTTATCAGGTCCCCCTCAGTCTTCTTCTCTCAAGACTAAATACATCCAATTTTTTAAGCTATCCACATAGGTCAGGTTTTCGTTTTCTAAACCTTTTATCAGTTTTGTTGCTCTCCTTTGGACTCCTTCTAGTTTGTCCACATCTTTCCTAAAGTGTGGAGCCCAAAACTGGACACAGTGCTCCAGCTGAGGCCTTCTGAGCACTGAGCAGAGAAGAACAATCACCTCCTGCGTCTTACATACAAAACTCCTGTTAATACACCTGGAATAATAATAGCCTTTTTTTTTGCAGCTGCATCACAGATGGAATATGAGCCAACAGTGATCCACTGTAACACTCAGATCCTTTTCAGCAGTACTTCTGCTGAGACAGTTATTCCCATTTTCTATTTGTGCATTTGCTTTTTCCTTCCTAAGTGTAGTACTTTGCACTTGCCAGTATTGAATTTCATCTTGTTGATTTTAGACCAGTTCTCCAATTTGTCAAAGTTATTTTGAATTCTAATCCTGTCCTCCAATGTACTTGCAGCCCCAGCCAATTTGGTTTCATCCACAAAATGTATGACCGTACTCCCCTCTCCATTATCCAAGTAATTAATGAAAATATTGAATAGTACTGGGATCCAAGACAGACCCCTGTAAGTACCCCACGAAGATATCTCCTCCCAGTTTGACAGTAAACCATTGATAACTACTGTTTGAGGATGGTCTTTCAACCAGCCGTGCACCCACCTTATAGTAATTTCATCTTGACCACATTTCCCTACTTTACAAAAATGTCATGTGGGACTGTTACCAAAATCAAGATATATCATCTCTACTGTTTCCCTTCATCTACTAGGCCAGTAAACCTGTGAAAGAAGGAAATTAGGTTGATTTGGCATGATTTGTTCTTGATAAATTCATGTTGGCTATTACTTATCACTCTATAATCCTCTAAGTGCTTACAAATTGATTGCTTGATAAACCCTGCCAGTATCTTTTGCCCAGGTCCTCTTTGTTCCTCTTTTAAAAGACAGGTACTATGTTTGCCCTTCTCCCAGTCCTCTGGAACCTCACCTGTCTTCCCTGCGTTCTTGAAGATAATAGCTAACAGTTCCAAGATTGTTTCAGCCAGTTCCTTAAGTACCCTAGGGTGAATTTTGTCAGGGCTCGCTGACTTAAATACAGTACATCTAACTTATCTAAATAGTCTTTAACCTGACCAGCTTTGCCTTCTTGTGCTCTGAAATGAAACTGGAGCAAACTAATCTGCATATATTTGTGTCCTTCGGCTGATCTTTTATTTCACAGAGGAAAAAAATGTAGTGGAAGTCAGAAACCATCATTTCAAAGGCAAGCTGGGATGGGAATATGTACTAGCTTGTGAAGAGTATTACAGGGGAGATGTTTTCAATTATCTGAAAAGGTAAAACACATGGTTTTGACTGAACAGAAAAACCCTTTGGTAGCTCTCTTCTAAACAAAGGAAGGACAGTTAGCGAGTGGGGGACACTGGGATTCTCAGTGGAAACTATTTGGGTCCCCTGGAGGAATAAAGGCCGCTTTATTTTGGCTGGTTGAGGAAATCTTCCTGTTTTGGGGAGGTTTTTATAAGTGAAGTTATAAGTGTTTTAGAGACTAGATGACCTCCTGAGGTCCCTTCCAACCCTGATATTCTATGGGGGGAAAAAGCTGCCCTTAGAGTGTGAGGTCAGCACCTTGAGCTGGTCAGAATACCTCCGACCAAATGTTTTGCCATCAGAAAACGATGATGCGTTGTAATTTAAATGATTTGCAGAAACGTGTAGATTGCTACAAAGTTTGACTTGGTGGAAGGGTGTGTGTGTGTGTGACAACAACCCCAGAACGGCACATTCTGATAAGATCAGAATGGAATATTTTGACTTTTCCCTTTCAAAATGACTTTTTGTCTCAATTTTCAAAACAAACAAATATATATCTGTATATCCTAATATTTTTAACATTTCAGAACTGAAACACTTGGACCAGAAACTTCTTTCTGAGTTTTGTTTTGTGGAAGATTTTGAATATTTTTGTTCCCTATTGGAATGGAATTGTTGAATATCCAACAAAATGGAAAATCTGGTTCCTGCCCAATTCTGGTTAGCTTTATTATCCTCATTCTGTGGATGGGAAAACTAAAGCAGAGAGTTTAATGATTTGCCCAACTACCAAGAGAATTAGAATGGCTAAGGGGTGGGATTTTCAGTAATGCTTTCCCTCATTCTGCTCCCATGGAAGTCAGTGGTGCTCTTGCAATTTATAACATTATTAATATTGACCAAAATATGTTAGAACCACACTGCCTGAGAGATCTCTGTCTGCTAAGCAATATGCATGCTGCATGGATGTTTATACCATGTGGCCTGAAGCTCTAGGGGGTGGGAGCTCGCTGCTCCCATGTGCTGATGAACAGGGTGAAGAATGGCTACAGAAAACTTCATTTGCATAAACTTTCTATCCAGAATTCCTCCAGTGACACTTTGACAGTCACCATCATTGTACACCAACTCAGAATTGGTAGAGTAGTGGGACTGCACTGCAAGAGAGGAAGAAGAACTCATCCTTTATGGTAAGGAGTGTATCCTTGATCACAAGTATTTTACTTAAGGGATTTATGCTACTGGTTCCCTTCCAGTGAAACTCCTGTCTGGAAATCCCCTGGGAGAACTTCTTGAAGAAGCTGCAGAAAATAACTGCGGAGCTGAGTGAACTGTGAGGTTCTGTTGTATAGATATTGATTTCAGAGGCCGGGAGAGTTAAAGGTGTTTATAAACTCTTGTTGTTGTTTAATGTTAGACAGTGAAAGCAGGCTTGGGGTTATTTTAAACAGAGGCTTTGGTTTTACTTGGTTACTTGGGGCGGGAGGGATAGCTCAGTGGTCTGAGCATTGGCCTGCTAAACCCAGGGTTGTGAGTTCAATCCTTGAGGGGGCCATTTAGGGAACTGGGGTAAAAATCTGTCTGGGGACTGGTCCTGCTTTGAGCAGGGGGTTGGACTAGATGACCTCCTGAGGTCCCTTCCAACCCTGATATTCTATGATTCTTGGCAAACACCTAAAAGCATTAATTTCAATTAAAAGTTTATTGATTAAACACAAGAAAGAACAAGACATCAAAACAGGCATTTATATTGAAACTGGTTGAGTGACTATGCAAAACAAACCGTCAAAACTTTTAAAGCTTTTCTCCTTTTGGAAGCTAAATATCAGTTTCTCATTTTCAGAACAATCTTTCTTTGACGAAAAGGAAAGGATTAATTTTACTCTCGGTCCTGATGTGTAGAGAGCATTTACTTATCTTGTTAATAAACAGACAAACACAAGGTGGAGGAGAGACAGGATAGCAAGGATGGGTGAAATACAGCTTTTGGTGATATTTTTGGAACACTGGATCGCTGGTTAGTTACAAGTGGATGCTTTTGGTTGGCAAGTCACGACAGCTGTTGCTTGGATCCTGGTTTACAATCTGGTTAGGGACATCATCTGATTTGCCTTGTTTAAGAAGAAAAGAGCCAGCTTGGATGAATACAGCATAGCTGACTTCAGGATTTGATGAAAAACCAAGAGAGAGAGTGAGAGAGAGAGAGGATAGAAAGGGAAGGGGCAGAAAAAATCATAAGGGATGGGAAAAAAGGACATTTTCCTGAGAGGAAGATCAGCTGCCCTTAATCTTATTCAAAGTCTCTTTTTAAGGAACCTAAAAAGGGGGAGGGGTGGAAGTGGGCATCATAGTTCATTTTCCTCATTATTTTGTCCACCAATGAGGCCTAATATCCGTCATGCCAATTTTGGTCTATTAACCTCCAGTTCCACATCTTCTGTTTTGACCAAGCATAATTTCAACAGTCCTTGGATTATATCAGAGTGGCTTTTTGGTTTAGACTAATCCAGCTTCTTTTTCTGGTTCTTTTGTACTTGTTACAACATTCAACATCATAAGCAACTTGACCTGTTTTTCATGGTTATTGTAACATCTTATGAACTTTTACATACTTTTTACATTTGAGCTCACAATAGGGGGTACGTTTGTTGGCCCAATAGTCACAACAGTCCCTCCTACCTGGCCACTAAATAAAGCTGAAATCACTACTGCTGGGCTAAGAGTTGGAGCCTCAGGACAGAACCAAGTAGCACTTCCCAAGAAATTGGAATCTGGCCTGCCTGAGGACTCTAGGGCTGCTACCCACGAGGGAAATGACATAGTAAAGGGACATTTGCCTATTGGACATTCACGCCAACAGGTGGGGAACCAAGTTAACAGATGACTCCCTGTAGTAAGATGAGGCCCTGAAACATAAACGCTTGTGTCAGAGGCCCAGTCTGAAGCCTGAACCAAAGTACTTCCAGGCATTGCTAAGCAAAAGCTGGGCTGTGAGCCAGAGGCAGACCCCACTCACAGAAGTTGGTGAGAAGAGGGTTGCTAGAAGCAGGTGCATCCACACATAAGTGCTAATAAGAGGAACTTGTGCCAAGATGGCATCAGAACACTCCACAGAGATAACGAGGAACAGGCAGGTGCATCTTAAAGACAGGGTCAAAAGGACAACATGATGGATAGATTTGTTTGAACCAACATGTAACGGGAGAAGCAGCACCCTAATGAGTAAAGGAGCTGCACCTCAATACGTCAGGAGGAAGGAGTAATCTGTTCTGCACCTGTATAAGAATAGGTCTGGAAGTGCACATCGTCGTCCAGCCTAGGGGGCAGTGGAGTGTCCCGCCACTGACTGAGCTGTGTCCATTGCCAGGGGGCACATATTCATAGTATGTCCTGTAGAGTCTATAGGAAACTATTACTGTGCTTCGTTTGACAATAAACCTGGCCGGGTGCCTTCGTACCTTACTAGAGTCTGTGGTCTTTGGGGGTTCTCTCGGGGTCTGCTGGGTCAGCGATCTGCGCAGAGCTGGGGCAGCACAGAGAGGGAACACGCACGTAGCCGACTGTTATCATCATCGAACAAGGGCAGAGCACCACACCGGTAGCTACTGAAAACACTCCCAAAGTTACCCTGAAGCAGTGCTTCATTTATCATTCATATAGATATATGTTCAACATCTTTATTAATGATCTGGATGATGGGATGGATTGCACCCTCAGCAAGTTCACAGATGACACTAAACTGGGGGGAGAGGTAGATATGCTGGAGGGTAGGAATAGGGTCCAGAGTGACCTAGAAAAAATGGAGGCTTGGGCCAAAAGAAATCTGATGAGGTTCAACAAGGACAAGTGCAGAGTCCTGCACTTAGGAAGGAAGAATCCCATTCACCACTACAGGCTGGGGACTGACTGGCTAAGCAGCAGTTATGCAGAAAAGAACCTGGGGATTACAGTGGACGAGAAGCTGGATATGAGTCAGCAGTGTGCCCTTGTTGCCAAGAAGGCCAACGGGATATTGGGTTGCATTAGTAGGAGCATTGCCAGCAGATCAAGGGAAGTGATTATTCCCCTTTATTCAGCACTGGTGAGGCCACACCTGGAGTATTGCGTCCAGTTTTGGTCCCCCCCATTACAGAAGGGATGTGGACAAATTGGAGAGAGTCCAGCGGGGGGCAACGAAAATGATCAGGGGGCTGGGGCACATGACTTACGAGGAGAGGCTGAGGGAACTGGGGTTATTTAGTCTGCAGAAGAGAAGAGTAAGGGGGGATTTGATAACAGTCTTCAATTACCTGAAGGTGGGTTCCAAAGAGGATAGAGCTAGACTGTTCTCAGTGGTGGCAGATGACAGAACAAGGAGCAATGGTCTCAAGTTGCAGTAGGGGAGGTCTAAGTTGGATATTTGGAAACACTATTTCACTAGGAGGGTGGTGAAGCACTGGAATGGGTTACCTAGGGAGGTGGTGGAATCTCCATCCTTAGAGGTTTTTAAGGCCCGGTTTGACAAAGCCCTGGCTGGGATGATTTAGTTGGTGTTGGTCCTGCTTTGAGCAGGGAGTTGGACTAGATGACCTCCTGAGGTCTCTTCCAACCCTAATCTTCTATGATTCTATATTGTTGTTGTGTTCCTATTTCCTCTAACAAAGTCTTTCCTCATTTCATACATGGACTAAGGGCTTGCCTATGCTACAACGGCAGAGCTAGGGTGCTGCAGCTATAGCGCCGTACTGTAGATGTTTCCTACAGTGACAGAAAGGGTTTTCCTACAGATATAGTTAATTCACCCCTCAGAGGCGGTGTCACAGTTCAGGGCAACTGCATCTGTATTTCCCCTCAGTGGTCCAGCAAGTACACCCAATCTCAGGCTTCCAGCTGTTATTTCTCTTAGGTTGAGACCCATGTCTGACTGCCTACTAACCAGGGAGTGTCAAGGCTGAACAGTTCCCTGTGACGACAGGCTACTAAACAGACCTGTTTGAGAGACTGATAAGAGAGATTGCTACAGATATAAGTTACCACATGGTTCTTTCTAAACAAACCTACTTTATTCTTAAGGTACAAAACGTAACAGAGAAAACATATACCCATGCTAATCAGCTTACAGAGTTAATCCCTCCTCTCATGTGGGCTCTGGCAGGAGCAGTCTTTCAACACTCCACACTAGGGGTTTCCTTGTGGTTACAAGTTCATCACAGCTTCAGCTCAGACCTAGCACCCAGTCTTACGGCGCCTCAGTAGGCCAAGTTCTTCCAATCCTTCCCTAAGGACTGGGGCCCTCTGTGGGCCAGAGGTTTTGGTCTATTGGCTGGATCAGGAAGAAGGCCTCATTGACCGTGGTAACCCGCAACCACTTTCCTTACAGAACCCTTAATTTGAGTTGAAACCTCAGCATATGCCATGTCCCCTTTTCTCTGAACTCCCCAAAACCTTCTCCTATATGCTTCAGGGATCAGTCTCCAAAAATCATACTTTTTATAGTCCTTCCCATAAGGGGGGGAAATGTCCAAGGCCTTCATCCCAGGCAATAGTGGAGCCAGGTATTTTACCATGTCCTCTTTTGCCGCTTTATTCAATTCACACCCCATTTCAAAAACATATTCATGTCATCCCCCTCCCTAAAGCAAGGAAGTAATTTGGAGTCTGCACCACCTACTGGGACAGGTAATGGAGGACTAGCTGATCTACCTACTGGTCTATGGTTCTGCTGGCGCTGTTTCTCCATCTCAATCTGATATTGATGCTCCCTGTCCTTTTCTCTCTCCTCATGCTAACACTGCTTCTCCTTCTCTCTCATTCTGATGCTGCTGCTCCCAGTCTGCAAGCGGCTGGATTTCCAGATACAGGATCCCTCTCCAGCTGTAGCATCTCCTGCTTTAGCCGTCCACACTCCTGCTGCAGTACAGTGCTTGGTCTGGATAGAATCTAGTTGCTGCATCTGTTAGCCTCTTCCCTGTTTCCTTTCAGGGCGTTGGCTCCAAAACACCCCCAGCTGCTGGACCCTCTGCCGGCAGTCTGGAGGTCCTCTGCAAACCTGGACCATCATTCCTTGACTGCTCATTAGAATACATCAAATTTACTAGCTGTGATTTCATCCAGTCCTCCGTATTGATCTGCCTTTTTCTGCGTAACTCAACCAGATGATTTTCCTTCAGCTGTTCATAATGCACTTTCCTGTCTGTCATTTCACTATTCCTTTCCTGAAAAGACTCTTGAGACCTTTTTCTCTGCACTTTTCCCTTTGGAATCCTTGCTTTCCCTGTTTTCAGCACATATGCAATTCACAGAGGGTAGCTAGGTTGATGGAAGAATTATTTTATTGACCTAGCCATGTCTTGACTGGGGGTGGGGTTGCGGGGGGAGTGAGATTGACCTAAATACGGTGCTCAGGGGTGTAAATATTTCACAGCCCACTGTTAGGTATATCTAATTTTTCAATGTAGAGCCATGCTCAGCATTTAGAAGTGGGGAAGTATCATCTATTAAGGGTGCCTCGGGAAAGTGTTTAGTGATCCCAAAATTTCTGGGTGGGGTCTTGAGCCAGTGGTGTCTGTTAGCCTTAAAAGGGACCTCCCAACTGTAAGAATATGGCCTTTGTTGCTGCTGGCAGAAGGGTTACATAAGCATGAGGGGGCAAGTCTTTGAGGAAAACAGTATCCTGCAACACCATGTCCTAAGATGACCTTCAAAGGAAAAAAATGGGGTTGTGGTTGTGGGCAGGGCTGAGCACTCTTCAGGAACATAGTCCTCCCCATGTGTTAATTAGTACAGTCTCCTCCTCTGCCGTTTAAAGTTGAGGATAGCATAGACTATATATATTCCTTATGCCCTTAGACCTGGACCTGCAGGGGCGGCTGTTGGCACAGATCAGGAAAAGGGCCTTCGTAGTGCAGCTGCCACTGAGCAACTGCAATGAAGGTCATCAAAAATTGTAGAAAATGCCCTCAGGAAGGCATTCCAGTTGTCCTGCTCCAGCGGGGGAGCCCAATCCAGCACGTCTCCAACTAACAAGCTGACAATTAGTCCCACCCTGGCCTGGTCAGTGGGATAAATTCGAGGGTGGAGCTGGAAGAGAAGACAGCATTGGTTCAGGAACCCCTTCAAAACATTGGGGTGCAGGTACTGCGGTTCCCATCAAAACATAGGGGTGCAGGTACTGAAGGACCCTGTTGGGAGGGCAGTGGCCCAACTCGAGCTTGGAGCATGGCCTTCTTTTCCTGGGAGCACACTAGCTGTGCGCAGAGCATCTGATTTTCTGCTGGGAGCTGATCCACTTGGGCACAAAGCACATAATTTTGGTTTGGAGTTGAGCAAACCACTCCCACAGTGCTCTATGAGGTCTGGTGGGTGATGGTGAAAGACCTGCCCCTTCCATATCCTTGTTAAGGGACTTCCACAGAGGGAATAAAAAGTGGTCTAGGCAAACTGTAAGGGATCAGGGTGCAGGCAGTCTGGCTTACTGGTCTCAGCTGGATTGGTGTCCCCAAGTCAAGGACAATCATGAGGCGGTCAGCAAGCAGGGATCAGAGTAATCACTAGAGCTGGGATCAATAGGCAAGAGTAAGGCTCAGAGACTGGAGATCAGAGGTGGTTACCAGCCTGGACTCAGGCTGGGTCAGAGACTGGAGATCAGCAAGCAAGGTGAGGTCGGGAGTCTCAGCAGACCAGAAGTCCGCATGGTTGCCCAGACAACTTCCTGGGCCACCCTCCAGGGTTAAAGAGTGAGCATGGGCCAATCAGAAGGTCACAGGGTGCTGTCGCTCTGGACCATTTGGTTGGCACTTCCTGTGCCACCTAATCTCCACAGTGCTCCTTGGCAGTAGCGTAGCTAGGGGGGTTCAGGGGAAGCAGCCGCTTCCCCTCACTACATTTTTCAAAAGTGGCGCCTGCCGGGCCGCCGCTGGGGTCCTGCAGGCAAGTGGGGGGGCAGCACGGTCGGACTCCGGAGGAGCCATGGGGGGGGGGGGGTGGCAGGCGCGGCCAGAGGAGCGAAGGGGCCGGCTCCTC
>NW_020664420.1:7972066-7997596 GCF_002925995.2 Terrapene triunguis | reverse complement strand
CCCCCCCCCTTGCCTGCAGGAGCCCAGCGGCAGCCTGGCAGGCTCCGCTTTTGGAAAAAAATGCTGGGCTGCCCGGGTGAGGGAACCAGGAAGCTGCTGGGGAGAAGGGATCTGCCCGCCAGCTGCTGCCCGCTCCACTGCTCCGCTCCCCCCAGCCCCCGGGAGAAGCGAGCAGCGCCCGCCACCCCTTCGCCCGCCCCCCACCGAGCCCCTCCGATGGGGGGGCGCAGCATGGCCGCAGTGTGGCTGGGGGAGCCAAGGGGGGGGGGGGTGCGGAGCGGCCGGAGGAGGAGACAAGGAGGGGCGTGGGCAGAGGAGGAGCCAAGGGGGGGGGCGCCTTTTTTATGGTTGCTCCCCCTGCACTGAGAAGCTGGCTACGCCACTGCTCCTTGGAGATACTGTTGTGTGGCTTCCTGGTGGCAATGTGGGCGTGTCAGCTACTCTGGGCTCTAGCTCTGAGGAGCCTTACAAAAGGCAGGCCAACAGCAATCATGATGAACATTTAGATTATACCCCGTGACAGAATTTTAACAATCTAAGATGGTGTAATTATTAAGGGATCTGATCTAAAGTGCAATGAAGTCAATAGAAATCTTTCCATTCAGGATCAGAACCTAGGGAGCCAGTTCAGCAAAGCATGAAGAATGTCCTTAAGTGGGGACTAATGATTTTCCCATCCTAGACCCTCCCAGTTTTTTTTTTTGTATGTACCATTGTTGAGAACACAGCTGAAATGAATGGAGAACGTGCAAGAGTAATATCATTTATGGCAGTGGTTTTCAAACCTTTTTTCTGGCAATCCAGTTGAAGAAAATTGTTGATTCCTGCGACCCAATGGAGCTAGGGATGAGAGGTTTGGGGTGTGGGAGGGAGCTCTGGATTTGGGGGGACTCAGGGCTGGAGCAGAGGATTGGGGCACAGGCTTACCTTGGGCAGCTCCGGGGCAGCTGGGGTGCAGAGGCAGACTTCCTGCCTGTCTTGGCACCGCGGACCATGCTGCGCCCCAAAAGTAGCCAGCAGCAGGTCCGGCTCCTAGGCGGAGGCTCGCAAGCGGCTCCACGCAGCTCTTGCCCGCAGGCAACTCTCCCCTCCTAGCTCCCATTGGCCAGTTCCCAGCCAATGGGAATGTGGAGCTGATGCTCGGGGCGGGGGCAGCGCGTGGAGCCCCGTGGCCCCCCCGCCTACGAACTGGACCTGCTGCTGGCTGCTTCCAGGGCACAGTGCAGTGTCAGAACAGGTTGGAACTAGCCTGCCTTAGCGGGGCAGCACTGCTGATGGAACTTTTAACGGCCCGGTCGGCGGTGCTGACCAGAGCTGCCGCGACCCAGTTCCTTACATTCCATGACCCAGTACTGGGTTGCGAATCGCAGTTAGAAAACCACAGATTTATGGAATCAATTGGTTCTGTGGCCTCAAAATGGTAAAGACCTATGCACCTGAATAACTTTTACTCATGGGAGTAGACCGTCAAGATACCACGGGGCTACTCAAGTGAGTAAAAATGATGTGTGCATAAGTGTTTGCCTTGGAGATGTTTTTTTTTTTAAATGAAAGGAATGGCTGTTACTAGAAAGTAGGAGATCGTGTTTAAGAGAAAAGAAGAATTCATTTGCAAATAAATTGAGATTAAGTCCTGAACATAGAGATGGATCAGAAACAAAGCATGATCATGGAGAAATAGCCAAGGATTTAACAATTCGGGATTTTAAAGAGGATTTCAGTCATTTACTTCAAGCCCCTAATCTTGAGTGAGCAAGCAATCTAAAGCCATCTAATAACGATGAATGAAATTATGATTTGGATAAGTGATTACTCTATTTTTCTCTTTCTGCCATTCAGAATAGATTTATTTTTTCACCACCTTTCGTTGGAACATTATTTTAAATGGTGACAATTTTAACAGTTTAAATTTAGAAACCTCTTATCCTGGCTGATTAAAAGAAAAATTTGCATTAACCTTTAACATTGGATATTGTAAATCTCACTGTGGGGAGTGGTACTAATAGAACCCAAACCTATACTCTTCTTTCAGACCGATTTGTGGATTTAATAGCTTGGCCTCTTCAAAACGCTTCAAGCTGACCTTTGGTGTTGAAGCTCAGATGGACATTTACATTGTTTTTCTTTTTTTTTCCCTGTTCCATAATTTAAAGTGTAACAAATTTATTTTTACTGTGGTTCTATTGACCAACACAAGTCTTTTTAAAATAATACCTAGCACATAGATTCGAGTTGTTAATCGTTGGTAATGTGATGGCACTTAGGAGCCCCAGGCATGGACCAGGACCCCGTTGCGCTAGGTGTTGTACAAACACAGAACAAAAGACAGTCCCTGACCCAATGTGCTTAATGTTTATACAGCTCTTTGAAGAACTAATATCTGAGATCCGCCACCACTACATTAAGCAGTGTCCTACTTCCCTAACTAATTCATCTTTATGAGACCTCTTTTGGGGGCTAGATTCTGACTCTGATTATGGGCCTGATCAAAGGAGACACCTCCGCTATAACTCTGTAATGGAAACCAGAGCCTGGGGCATCTGAGTAATTGGAACTATTCACCGACTTACCCCAACCTTGAGCAGGTGGGGTGGGGAAAGGGTGGAGCCTTGGCCAGCAAGTAAATGAGCTTGAGTCAGAGTATGGGAGCCACCCAATGGGGGATAGTAATTTAATGTTGGTATATGGAAGCAGAAAATCACCCCAGGAGCAAAGAGGAAACAGGGGAGAAATTGCGACTCAGTGAGTGTGTCCATGGCATAATGCCTCCTGTGGCTACGTCTGGGTTAGCGCAGCTCATGCAACATCCCTTGCTCAGGGATGTGCCTACCATTGAAATCTAGCCCCAGAGTAGGTAAGAATGCTCTCCCTTCTGCTAGCATGAAGGTCTGCGTGTGCATAGTGACTGGCTCTGCTAGAACATCTGCCTGTGCTCATGCACGCCTCTGTGCACTGGTCTGAATGCTCCCAAACTTTGGAGAAGATCAGAACGTTGTGCCTCATGGCTAGCTCCAGTCTGGGAGGCTAACTAAAGGGGAACCGTCTCATGTCTTGACACTATTTAATCTTACTGTCCATCTAGTTTCTGTATCCAAAAATCTGGGACCTATTATTTTCTAATTAGTGTTAACCACTCCTGGGCGTGCTGTTAGATTATAGAGCTATTCAAGGACAGGGTAATGGTTGTGCTTAGAGTTCACTAATTGGGAGGTAGAAACGCTGAGGGAGGAGAGCGTCAGGAAAGGAGACCAGGGAAATGGAAGGAATGAGGCAGAAGGATTTGGAAGCTGCACATGGAGTGAGCCTGGAGGCCAGATCCTGACACATGCTAGAGCCTCTTGCTAGAGCCATTCTATGAATCTGATGAAGTGGGTTCTAGCCCACGAAAGCTTATGCTCAAATAAATTTGTTAGTGTCTAAGGTGCCACAAGTTCTCCTGTTCTTTTTGCCCCATAGAGCTGCCCAGTTCCCTTCCATGGTGTGTGTGTGGGAGGGAAAATGCTTAGCTGCTATAGCCACCCCCTCCAACTCACATTAGTTAGTGGCAGGGGTGCCGGGGCAGGTCCAGGGAGGGGACCCGGACAGAGGGCTGGTGCATTCCAGCAATCCCTGACCAGTCTCCTGGCCCCATGAAAGCTTTTACTAGCTGGCATAAGTCAGAGCAGCCCTAGCTAGGGGCTGACTAGGCCTCCTGGCAGCTCTGGTGATCTTGCAGGGGAAAGAAGTACACTAATGGCATTCAGTCACCTCTGCCACGGGCAAGTTGGCCAACCCAGAGGGGAAAAAAGAAAATAAAAAGAGCTTGTGCCCTTTTCTGCTTCTTATGATGGGCAAAATAGACCCAAATTGTTTTTTAAAAGGGGCTGGGTGGGTTTTTCCTCCCTTGTTTGTATTTAGCTATGTCAGGAATGTTGAAGATTTGTCATTCCTGGTTCTGACTGAAGTCTCAGCAATGTGGATTGTGAGCTCCCCCCATGCCACAATCAAAGAATGGAGGTTGTTGAATCTCAGGCCTTGTCTTATGCAGCAATTAGCCTTTGGCAGTAGCTACACCAGTGCCAGCCCCAAGTGTAGACCAGGAAAGCTGCATTTTGCCCGGGTGGAGCCTTTCCTGAACCAGAGCAAATTGTGCCTTTCCTGTTCCATACTAGGAAAAGTTTGCCAGTACAGCTATACCAGTAGAACTGTGCCAGCAAACCCTCCTAGTGTAAACACAGTTATACTGGCTTAAAAAGCTTTTTGCAGGTATAGCTTCCCCTAAATGAAATAAGCTGTACAGTAACTCCTCACTTAACGTTGTAGTTATGTTCCTGAAAAATGCAACTTTAAGTGAAAAGATGTTAAATGAATCCAATTTTCCCATAAGATTTAATGTAAATGTGGGGGGTTAGGTTCCAAGGAAAATTTTTTGGGGCAGACAAAAGGCATTTTATACTGTACAGTATAGTACTGTACTGTGGTGGGGAGGTGCCCCTGGCTTACCCCTGGGGCTCAGGGCTGGGGGTGTAAGGTCTGGGAGGGAGTTAGGGTGTGGGAGGGCGCTCAGGGTGGGGGGTCTGGGAGGGAGTTAGGATACGGGAGGGCGCTCAGAATGGGGGTGCGGAAGGGGGCTTAGGGCTGGGGCAGGCAGGAGGAGGTGCAGAGCATTTACCTGGGGCAGCTCCTGTTTGGAAGTAATGGAAGTAAATGGGTGACTGCAGGTGATGTCAGTGAGAGAGCTTTGGCTTCTTTGACAACAAGGTGATGTTCCAGGAAAGAGGATTACTGTGCTGGGATAGGCTCCATCTATCAAATACTGGGAAGAGTATCTTTGGACATTGTCTGGCTAACCTGATATGGAAAGCTTTAGACTAGGCCCTATGGGGGATGGTGACGAAAATCCGGCCAATGTACATCTAGGCTCAAATAACGAAGACAAGGGGAAGGGGCTAATTTCGGGAGAAGGGTCTAGAAATCCAAACTGCATTAAAAAGGCAAGAAGAAAAGCACAAGGCAGTCTGCAAAATACCTTCGATGCCGTATACAAATGCAAGGAGTATGGGAAACAAGCACGAGGAACTGGAAGTCATGTTATATGAAGAAAATTATGACTTAATGGGCATCACAGAGACTGCTGGGAAGGATCTGGGAGTTGTGGTGGATTACAACCTCAACACGGGTCAACAATGCGATGCTGTTGCAAAAAAAAGCAAATGCTATTTTAGGTTGCATTAACAGAGGCATAGCACGTATGTCACGGGAGGTGATAGTACCGCTCTGCTCGATGCTGGTTAGGCCTCAGCTGGAGTACTGTGTCCAGTTTTGGTCACCAATGTATAGAAAAGGATGTAGAGAAACTGGAAAGGATCCAGAGACGAGCGACAAAGATGATCAAAGGAATGGAATGGAAGGCATATGAGCAAAGGCTGAAGGAACTGGGTATGTTTAGTTTAGAAAAAGGGAGATTAAGGGGGGATATGATGGCGGTCTGAAGATACTTGAAAGGCTGCCATAAAAAAGTTGTTCTCTCTTGCCACAGAGGGCAGGACAAACTACAGCACAGCAGATTTAGATTGAATCTCAGGAAAAACTTCCTAGCTGTAAGAACAGTAAGACAATGAAACACACTGCCTAGGGAAGTTGAGGAAGTTCCTTCACTGGAGGCTTTCAAAAAGAGGCTGGAGAGCCATCTGGCTTGGATGGTTTAGACACAACAAATCCTGCATCTTGGTGGTGGGGGTGGTGTGGGGGTGGTGGTGTTGTTGCACTAGATGTCCCTTGCGGTCCCTTCTAACCCTATGATTCTATGGAATAGCCCCGTGAGAGAGAGAGAGAGAGGAAGCATATGAGACAACTCTTAGAAAACTGGTGCGCTAGAAAAAGTTTAGCTGTTTCAATGGTCAAGTTAAAAAAGGACTAATTTGGCACCCCTCCTAGAACTCCTCATAATGGCAGTTATCATTTAAATAGTCAACTCTTTTCTATCGTGGCTGGCTCTCCAGCTATTGCTTCATTTCACTGAACCGTTCTTTACTTGCTTGGCATTTTGTGCGTGTGAAATATTTTTGGTCAGATTTCCTTGCACAGGGAGAAATATAAGGCTAGTTAAGAACAGACAAGTGATTAAGCCTTAACTGAGGTTTAATCCTCCTTAATCGCATTTACAGAGCTGGTAGTTGGATATAAGATTAAAGCTATTAACAGGCGGACACTAGAGCATATAATTTCTTTATCTAACAAACACTGCTGTTTTTATTTAAATCCGGACTCTTTATGCATAGGGGCTAAATACAGACTAGAGGGATAATCTGCTCCCCCCCCCACCGCGACTCAAACGTTCTGAGGTGTTGTAGTCAGTGGCAATGCTAGCTACTCCCTTCCACTCAAGGACCACAAATGGCAGCATTCTGGTGGGTGCCCAGCTGAAGGAGAGAGAGGTCTCCTGGAGGCTATTCACTTCAGTGCTCTCACAGTGCAAGGGCACCCGTAATATGGCCTGGGGTTGGTGGAAAAATTAAAGATCTGTGTAAGGCAAAGAATTCTATGCAGACTCTTTCATCCCGTAGGATCATTGAACACATCATCATCAACTGTATGTACAGCACTACTGAAATGCAGGCATCTGTGGGGTGAAGGGCAGGAAGCAGGTAGATAACTGGCACACAGGATGCTGCATAAGCATGATAGGAAAGAAGACTTTGGCTGAGAGTTCTTGGCCAAACGCCTATAAAGAGAGTGCCATAAAGTTTTATAGGCACACATGGGCACCTTTTAGAAAGTCTTATACAAGAGACACCCGGAATAAACTTTGCGGTATTGACTAGAGCTGGTTGGAATATCTTTTTTGGTTTAAATTTTTCGAGCCTAACACTCAATTATCTGTTTCAGAGGGGATGAGGACTGAATCAAACCACTGGGATTTGAACTTCTGATTCTAGGGAATTTAATAAATGCCTAGCGTGCACAGGTGCCAGCTTCCAATTGTCCCGGGGGGTGCTCAACCCCATCTCAGCCCCAGGCCCTGCCTCCACTCCACTCCACCCCTTTCCCCAAGCCCCCACCTCCACCCTTCCTCTTCCCACCCCAGCCCTGCCCTCACTCACCTCTTCCTCCAATGCCCTGCCCCCACCCCGCCTCTTCCCACCCTGCCTCTTCCCGCTCCACCCCTGCCCCACCTCTTTCCGCCCCCGTCCCCCAAGCACGTCCTGTCCCTGCTCCTCCCCCTCCCTCCCAGCGCCTCCTGCACACTGTGGAACAGCTGATCTGCGGCCAGCAGGAGGGAGGGGGAGGAGTTGATTGGTGGGGCCACCAGCAGGTGGGAGGCGCTGGGGGGGAACTGACTGCCGGTGGGTGCTAAGTACCCGGCACCCACAGAGTTGGCGCCTATGCTAGCATGTTGCTAACACCATTTCTCTTCTCCAACTCACATAAAACACATCCACTGACCCCTCGCCACACGTGAGCCTATCAGATACCAGGCTGTTCCAGCCCCCTCTCTGCCTTATACAGGACAACTCTTTCTTCTTCCACAATCTTTGGATGAGTGAGGGATAGCTGACCTTTTCAAAGGACTTGGATTTACTTACTAAAGACAGATGAATTATAAGATGCTAGGAGAGGAATCATGGGTGTTGTTTAGTTTAAACCTAAATTCAAGAATTCCAGCAGATTCTGGTAAGGATCACACAATGTGCTGTAAGAAAAATCACAGCATGCATAGAACCTAGGGGCAGAATATTTCACCCTGGGATATTTGCCCAGAATGCCGTGTGGTTAGTTTGAAAAAGCACAGAGCTGTGTGGACACAATGATTCACAAGATAAGTGTCTTAACCTGGCATAAACAAAATGTGTGGGTGTATTCTTTTGCTGTAGCTATTCCACACTAGTTATAGAAATAAATAAAATAAATCTAGAAAAATCTTTACTTTTAGAGAAGGGCTAACTCTGGCCTTTGCCACAGGAGTTGACTCCAGTTCCACTAATCTTCCATAACCACAGGTTTGTATTGTCTCAGGCAATGGCTATGTATTGTAGCTCCTGTCGCTTAACACCCAGAAACCTTTCAGGTGATGCCTTTTATGGTCTTGAGAAAATAAGCAACCTGATGGCTTCCCTGGGCCTGTTCCAGCTGTGACTCTAATCAGGTATGTCACAGCTCATGATTCGTTACCCATGTCAGTTGCTACTCTATCATCATGCTCATTAAAGGGCAATAAAAAAGGTGTGTGGGGGGGAGGGGGGGCGCATAGCAAGATTCCCCCACTCTGATAACCTTATCTTTATTACATTTTAAATGATTTTTGAAACCTTTCTAGCAGTTCAGTCTTCTACCTCCTTTGAAGATATTGTAGAGCTGGGGAAGAAACTGATGAGACAGAAACTGAAATAAATCTGTTAGTCTTTAAGGTGCCACCAGACTCCTTGTTGTTTTTGTAGATACAGACTAACACGGCTACCTCCTGATATTTCAAACAGCTGTTTTCCCAAGCAACTAAACTTTATTTCCACGTCAGAGATGAGCTTAAAATACCTTGGCTTTGCCTCTGAATTCATCCAGCAGCAGGAGACCATTATCCACTGACATTATCTGTTAAATAACTGCAAAATACCTGTTGATAACCACAATATGCACGTGCATAGAGAATCTTCTGCATGTCTGAGCTTTTGCCCTGGATGAACTTAGGAAAAAACCCCAGTGCATCTTAAAGAGACTGAGTCAATGTATAAAGTCACTGTCCTCTGAAAACAGTGTACCCACCACTATTACAGGTAAACTCTGAGATGATGACTTTAAGAGATTAGAGAGAAAAATAGTTTTTGGCTTTTCATTTTGTTCACTTTCTGCATTTGACAGCACTTCATTATGCCTAGATGGTTCCAGAGGTTAGCTGATGAGCAGTTTTGCTCTAGTCATGCATGCTTCCTGGGGCATTTACACATACTCTTCTCCAGATTCTGCAAGACCTGTTTACCAGTAAAAGAAACAGCACAACTGAAAGTTAAGAATCAGCAGGCAGGTCTCTGTTCAGAGAGAAAGGAGAGGCAGGCACCACCACATCTGCTGGTATTGCTCTTGGACCTGCTCAGTAGCCCGAGTAAGGCCAAGTCTATGCTAAAGAGCTAAACTGACCCAGCTACATCACTCGGAGTGTGAAAAATCCACACATCTGACATAGTTAAGCTGGTATAGAAGTGCTAGGTTGACTGAAGAATTCTTCAGGTCATGTCTATCCTACAAAATTATGTCACTCTAATTTATGTTGGCATACAGTCACCGCAGTTATTAAATTGCTTGTGTGTGTGCACACTTGGCACCAGGAGAGCTTGTATCAATTGTATTGTCAGTGTGGGGCATTGAAAGCCAATAACAGTCAACGTAAGCAATGCAGTGGCTATACTAACACTGTGTTGACCTAATTATATCGACTGTGACTCTACACCAGTGGTTCTCAAAGCCGGTCCGCCGCTTGTTCAGGGAAAGCCCCTGGCGGGCCGGGCCGGTTTGTTTACCTGCCGTGTCCGCAGGTTCGGCCGATCGCGACTCCCACTGGGAGCGGTTTGCCGCTCCCGGCCAATAGGGGCTGTGGGAAGCGGCGCGGGCTGAGGGATGTGTTGGCCCCATCACTTTTTACCTGCCTTAAGGAAGAGCAACAAGGTAGAAGGGGTGGAGAGGAGCGAGTGTCATGGGGGGCCTCCGGGGGAAGAGGCAGAGCGGGCGCAGGGCCTCAGGGGAAAGAGGTGGAGTGAGGGCAGGTTCTTGGGGGAAGAGGCGGAGTGGGGTCTCAGGAGAGGAGCAGAGCATAGGCAGGGCCTCGGGGTGGGAGCAGGGCCACGGTCCAGATGCCAGTGGCCCTCCCACTTCTAGGGAGCTTCTGGCGCTCCTGCCTCAGTCAACCTAGCTACTGCCTCTCAGGGAGGTAGATTAACTACAGTGATGGGAGAACCCTTCACTCAGTGTCTACGCTAAAGCACTACAGTGGTGCAGCTGCAGCAGTTTAAGTGTAGACAACCTAAGAAAGTGCTGTCAACTATGGCATTGCAGCTACCATCAACCACCATTCCAGCTACTGGGATTTGTGTTGTAATTTTATTTTAGGCATACCCCCACCTTCAAAGACATGACAGAATGAAACTCCAGACCCACAAAATTGGTATAGTAGAAGTGATTAAGACAGTTCCCTGGGGATGATTCTTTTGGTTTTACTTTACTTTTCTTCAGAACTACAAGAACCAGCTTTTGTAGTGGTGTTGTTTTTTCTTCTCCTAGGAGGTCAGAGGAAAGTGGGGTGTCATAGGCATCAAATTTAAAATATTGTACCAAATGTGAGGCTCTTTAAGACTTTGCATTGTCATAATGCTGAGCATGGTGATTACTTACTCCCCAGTGGCAAAAGGGTCAGAACTCCAATCATCCTGCTGCAAAAGCACAGGCACCTCTCAGCTCAGTTTTAAGGATGTTTTCAGAACCACCCACCAGGCCCTCAGGTTACCTTACAAACCTAGCAAAGCAGACACCCACTGCTTGCTGTAGCAGACAAAACCACTGCTGAGTTCAGATCCAGTTACCATAGAAATGGCGCACACAATGAGCCAGGTTTATAATCCATGTCCTTCTGCTCCAAAAACGAGGTCTCTCCCATCAGACTTATTTTCTACAATTTAGCAGTAATCTTTAATGCTAGAAGGAGAACTAATGTCATTCTGACATCTGAATGGCTAAGCTGGTGGCCTTGCTAACGTTTGAAGTTTTTACTTGTGCAAACCACTTTTCCCCATATGCTTCAGAACCCCAACCCAGTGGATGATGATGAAGACAAGCTCCACTAAAGATATTAATGTCACTCCCCACTTGGTCTACATTATAAAAAGTATTTACATTGTTTTGCATACTGTTGGGGAAATGATTTATTTTGCAATAAGGGCTTACGGCACCATATGTTAGACATTTGTCTTTTTCAGGCATTGCTTGCTCTTCTTTAGAAGCTATTGCTCTACATCTTCTTTTAGTCTGTGTTTCCCTTTGTTTTGTGTGAAGTGTACATCTTCCAACAGTTCTAATGCTTGCAACATTTGTGGCTGTTTCTTTGATTCTTTGCTGCTGTGGCATGTATCAATGACTTGATTTAGTTCTAACTCTGAATGCTGCATGCAATGTAGTTGTAGCTGTGTTGTTCCCAGGATTTTAGAGAGACAAGGTGGTGTGAGGTAATATCTTTTATTGGACACCTTTCACAAAGTGAGCACTCTATATCTGACCTATCAGTCCTCATTCTCCAAGGAAACCTGTACAACACTTGCGGAAGACGAGCCTCAGAGCTTAAATTCATAACTCTGCTAGACACTAAAAATCATGGACTGAACAGAGACACTGGATTTATCCCTTAACAGTCTGTAACCCACTAACCCCCTCTTTGTCCTATGCCTGCAGAGGTGTTAAAGGGCCACTCTGCCTTGAATGGTCCCTTAGAACATGTGCTAACTACTTATCCTAAACTGTCTGCTCTACCTTGCATTTAACTGTGACTCTGGGAGTACCTTTTTCAGACGTCCTGAAGAGCTCTGTGTGGCTGGAAAGCTTGTCTCTCTCATCAGCAGAAGTTGGTCCAATAAAAGACATTACCTCACCCAACTTGTCTCTCTGATTGTTGCAGCAGATGTGTTCTGGCTTCATTATCTTTGGTGCCTAAAACAATATGATCTTTTATAAGTCTGTGCAAGTGTGCCAAATTTGCATGAAGAGGCTAACTAGCATAATCCTCCTGTGCACTGGTCTATAGTTTCAAATTAGAAAATACACTTCTCATGTATGACATATCTTTTAGGCACAAAGGGCTGAATGCACAAAAAGAGTTAGGCACCTAAGTCCCTATATTAGGCTCCTATGCTGCAGTTTTGGCTCCACAGTGATGCACAAAACTCCTGCCTAATCCCTATATGTGCCTAAATTTATTCAGGGTAAAAATTCCCAGGATGCTTATGTTTCTGCCTCTGGGCATGAACACTGCTGCTTCCCTGTGGCATCGAAATGCCTATCTCCTGCCTAACCCCCAGAGTGCTTCACAAACCAGGGGAAGACATACTTTCAGCCACCTAAATCAAACACAGGGCCTGATCTGGTACTTGTGCTTAGGGGTGGCTCTATGTATTTTGCCATCCCAGTCAGGTGGCTTTCGGCGGCACACCTGCGGGCGGTCCACTGGTAACGCGGATTCAGCAGCATGCCTGCGGGAGGTCCGCTGGTCCCGCGCCTTTGGCATACCCGCCGCCGAATTACCGCCAAAACCGCGGGACCAGTGGACCTCCCGCAGGCATGCCGCCGAAGGCACCCTGACTGCCGCCCTCACAGCAACCGGCAGGCTGCCCCCCGCGGCTTGCCGGCCCAGGCACGCACTTGCTGCGCTGGTGCCTGGAGCCAGCCCTGCATGTGCTCAGGCTATTTATCCACAGCAGAACAGTCATAGGGTCAGAAAGAGAATGACTCTATAGTGTAGGGGTTAGGGCACCCCGCTGGGAGGCGCCTAACTAAAAAAAGGGTTCCTGGCTGAAAGCCACTAAGCTAACATAGGCAGGCACCTCCCGGCACCCTGCATTTAGATGCCTATCTCTGAGAGAAGGGTGGGGCTTAGCACCACCTCCGTAATTGCATCTCCCATGGGCTAATTTAGATGGGGCGCCGTCTAGCATGCTGGCTTTTGTGAATTACAGTCTAAGGTGCCTATCTGTCTCCATTCATTGTGTAGGGAGCCTCGGGACCTAATTCAGGCTTTGTGAATCACACTGTTGTTCCAGTGATTTTTCTAGGCCATGTCACACCTAACTCCTTTTGTGCATTCACCCCAAAGTATCTTTCTAAAGCATCTAAGATTTTAATTCCATCTTGTCTTTCTTCATCTGCTAGCTGTAAGTGGTGGCCCATCAAAAGCAGCCCTTGCCCACTGCTTTATTCATAATAGCCACTCTGAACACCATGCTTTCTTCATTTAGTCTTCCTAGTTTGTCTATGAGGCCCTGAAGAAGCACCGGTTTTCAGAGACACCGGTGCTCACAGCCATTGCAGCCGCAACAAAATAAAAACAGTAAAAAATATTTCACTTGTGACACCATCTCAAGAGGTGATATAAAAAGCAGCCACAAGAACCCATTTGCAGTGTACAACAACAAAAAGTTTTGCTGATCCTACAAAACTGTGGAACTATGCTACATAGTCTTGAGCACCAGCTACCAACACATCTATTAAAGAACTGCATATATTGGTGATTCTCAAACTTTTGTACTGGTGACCCCTTTCACATAGCAAGCCTCTGAATGCGACCCCCCATATAAATTAAAAACACTTTTAAATATATTTAATACCATTATAAATGCTGGAGGCAAAGCGGGATTTGGGGTGGAGGCTGACAGCTTGCGACCCCCCCCCATGTAATAACCACGTGACCCCTGAGGGGTCCCAACCCCCCAGTTTGAGAACCCCTGGCATATATTATGTACAGGCATCTCCTTGCTAGAATACTCTCATAAAAGTAGCAAAGCCCTTACCCTTAACAGTGACCTCATATTTAGGCTATGTCTACTCTAGAATAAAAGATTTTTTTAAATGTTCACTAGCATATTCTCAGACTATTATTGAGGCATGTGTACCATGGATTAAAAAACTGTCTAACTGATAGATCTCAAAGAGTAATTGTAAATGGGAAAACATCATGCAATGGGAGTATTTCTACTGGGGTCCCACACATGGCTCTTTTTGGACCAATACTATTCAATACCTTTATCAAAATGTAAAATTATTTCTGGCAAAATTTTTGCAGATGACAGTTTGGTGGAATGATAAAATAATTATAAGGATCGGTCAGGTCTTTGGATTACATAGTAAACTGGGGTCACTTAAACAGCATGTTTTAATACAGTAAAATACAAGGCCATACATCCTGCACTCAAGAATGTATGTCTAACTTATAGGATTAGGGTAGAGGCACCATTACTAGAATACTATGTTTAGTTCTAGTGTTCACACTTCAAAAAGGATGATAAACTGGGAAAGATCCAGAAAAGAGGTACAATAATGACCTGAAGTCTTGAAAACTTACCTTGGAGTGAGAGACTAAAGAAGCTCAATCTATTTAGTTTATCCAAAGGAAGGTTAAGAGGTGACTTGTTCATGAGCAACAAGTACCTGCATGGGGAAGAGATTTCTGATAGTGTGCCCCTCTTGAATCTAACAAAAAAAGACATGATCCAATGGTTGAATGCTGAAGCTAGATAAATTCCCAACAGAAATAAAATTCACATTTTTAATGGTGACGATAATTAACCATTGGAACAACTTACCAAGGGAAGTGGCAAATTCTCCATCACTTGAAGTCTTTATAGGTCGGATATAGAAGAACTAATTCCATGTAGCTGGGGCTGTAATAGACTCATCAAACAATGCAGGGAAGATATTTTTGAGGGTCTTTGAATTCTCATTTGATGGTCTCCAGATCTTGTGCCGAGGTTTACAACGTATTCTCAGAAATTGCTGTCGTTTGAAAAATAAACAGAACATGCAAAAGCTGCAACTAACATTTTGCACCACTAATAATATAAAGGAAACACCACAAAGAATTTTAAACACTTCACAAACTATGTACACAAAGATCACTTCTCCATCCACCTCAACTACCAGTCTCTCCCAGATGGTATAGAAAATTGGGGTAAATCTCATTTAGACTAATCTATACAGACATATGCTTAATTAGCAGAGTGTATTTTACATGCTATAAAATGGAAACAGACTGTATTGTAATAACTGACTGATCGCAGCATAAATTGGTTTATTCTGATCCTTCCGACTGAGGCACAAACTATTTCTTTATCATATAGACTTAATTGTAACTATTAATTAAACCCAAGTCACTGAAGGGAGCAATAGAAAAGCAATAAAGATGAGATAAAGATTAATCAAGCTAAAGCCCCGATCATGCCAAGATTGATGCATATGCTTAATTTTGTGCATCTGAGTAGTCCCACTGACTTCAGTGGGACTACTTATGCATGTAAGTTAAACATATGCATAATTATTTACTATATTGAGGCCTAATATTATTTCAGAAAAGAAGCTATTGTCCCATAGGCCCTATCTACAAACAAATTTGTATTGGTTTATTAAAGGAGATTTAGGTAAACTGGTGAAAACCCCTGTGTAGAGTGAAATCGGAATGTCTAACAGTGGTTTATTTTGATTTAGCATAAACTTGTTCCTTGTTGACTTAAGATGAATCAAAATAAACTGTTTAAATATATTCAAAGTGTCCACACACATACAGTTGCATTGGTTTCACACAATAGGTTTGAAGTCACACCTTTAGTTAATCCAGTACAATTTTGTGCATAGATGAGGCCTTCAGTATTAAGTTATTTGCGTATCTTAAGATGGTTGTATTAATTTACCCATGAGAATTTTACAGTATGAACTGGGAATGTGAATAAATATACTCACTTCTTTTAGCTACATTATGCCTTTCTTTTAATAGATGCCACGTTTTAGAGATAATGTCTGGCTGTTTTGTCTAATACCTTGATATTCAACCATTCATTTCCTTTTTCTTAGGGCTTACTGTACATTGTTAGTCTCCAACTGGTTCATATTTCACAACTTCAGTGAAGTAAGTCTTTGTTTTCTAAATACACACACAATAATAATGATACAATTGTTCAAATAAAATATTATTATTATTATTATTAATAATAATACTTTTAATATAGTGCTCTTTACATGTGCATGGTGCTTTATAAATAAGGGAAAGACATGATTTTATAATCTCAGCATACAATCCTGCAAAAATTTATACAGCTATGTAACATTACATCTATTTAGACATAAATAGGAGAAGGGGCATCAAGGCTTAGATAAGGGTTCTCAATTTTTTCACTGTGTGACAGTTTCCGTCCCATCTGCAATCACATAGACTACCTCTTCTCTAGTTTGCAATCATATAACAAACTTATGGGCAGCTTCAGCGAAATTGCTCATGTGAAATATTGGGAAAATATTTATATACATTTTTAAAAGAGCTGGTTTAACATAATGTTGCAAACTCTCATGAATAAGGAGATTTTGGCCCTGCCACAGGTAGTCCTGTAATAACTTGGAACGTTCCAACCTTCACGCCATTGGGAGGGAGTAATGAGAGAGATACTTTTCTCATGTAATTCCAGCTCTTCCAATAAATGATGTTAATGTTTCTAGGTGTTTCACAAGCCTTAGCAACCTTTGGGTGGGGAGAAATTACCTTGCAACTCTTTCACAGATAAAATAACGGAGAGCTTCCCTAACATCACTTAAGTCAAGCAGGTCATGTCTACACTACAACTTTGGCTGATACAAGTTATGTCATTGAACAGCTGCAGACCTTTGCATATCACTCGGGTGCGTGAATACTTATCTGGTTGCGTCAGTGCTGCAAATACTAATCCCGAGTGCTTGCGTCGATGTAAAGAGCATTGCACCACAGGTAGGTAGCCATGTGTGCCATGTACCGTTGTCCAGTAAAATGCCTTTTGGGACATATTCACAGTGTTTTGTTGGATAATAACCATTCACACAGGGATATTCCCAGCATGCAAGTTTCTCTACCTGATAATACATTCCACATCCCATAATTTTTGTGCTGCTTTTTGAAAATCCCACAAATCTGCACAGTGCTTTTCAGTTTCTGCCATCTCTGCCAGAAGCATGGAGCCCGCAGAACTCATGTGATTCTCATGAACATTTCAAATACAGGAGACATGATTCTCCTGTTTTTGCAGACCTTCAGGAAGGACCACAACAACTGTCATTGCAATGGGGGTGATGAGGATATCTTTGAGGACATAGCAAAAAAAAAGGAAAGACATTCCAGGTTGCTAGTAGTGTTTGTGGAGTGCTGCTTCTGGGCTTGAGAAACGAGCAGTGACTTGTGAGATTGCATCACAATATAGATCAGAGTTGATGAGCAATGGCTGCAGGACTTCTGGATGCAAAAGGCCACATTCTTGGATTTGTGTTCTGAGCTCAGCCCATCCCTCCAGTGCAGGGACACTAGAATGAGGATGTGATGTCCTGGGTCTGTGAACCAAGGCCTGGGAGTTCCTAGAGAGCTGCCACATCCTAGGTTCCATCTAATAGCTACTGAAACCAGCGGGGCTGGGAAACTGCTAGGGCTATAGCTCCAACCAAGAGACCACCCACAGAAACTCTGATTGGAGGATTGCCTGTCTCCACCAATTGGTTCAACTATGCCATTTAAGCCAGGAGGAGGAACAGGAAGTTTGTGTGAGCAGCAAGGTGGTTTCCTGTTGTGGCTGCATTGGACCCTGTTTGTGCCTGCCTCCTGCACCCAACCCTGTTCCTGATTCCCACTCTGCTCCTTGCTCCTGCCTTCACTCCTGCTCCCACTATGTTCATGTTCTGTGCTTGAGCCTTGCCTCTCCTCCTCCCCTTATGCCTTGCCTTCAATCCTCAGTGACCAGTCCTAGCTCCAACTTCTGACCTTCACCTGGCTTGACCCTTGCTTCTGGCATTTGGTATTTGACTTCAGCATTGACTCTCAGCTTTAATTCCTGGTTCTGACTCTGGCTTGCCCCCTGGCTCTGGTAACTGGCAGTTGACTCTGGTGATGACCCTTGGCTTCATTCCCTACCCTGGATGCCTGCTGTGACTACTAGGCCAGACTGTTTGTCCATGACCGCAAGGTGCATTGACAGTGGAGAAGCAAGTGGCAATCACACTCTGGAAACTTGTAATGCCAGAGTGCTATGGGTCAATGGGAAATCATTTTGGAGTTGGAAAATCCACAGTTGGGGCCATTGTCATTCAAGTGGGTAGGGCCATTAATCATCTCCTGCTACACAGGGTTGTGACTCTGGGCAATGTACAAGAAATAGTGGATGGATTTGCAGCGGTGGGGTGACAGATGGAACACATTCCCTATTATGGCACCAGCCCATCTTGCAACTGAGTGCATCAACAGAAAGGGATAATTTTCCATGGTTATGCAGGCACGAGTGGATCACTGGAGATGATTCACCAACATCAATGTTGATTGGTCAGAGAAGATGCATGACACTCTGTCTTTAATAACAAAGGATTGATAAGAAAGCTGCATGCAGATAAATTATTTTATCAGTGGGTTACCATGGTTGATATGGAAATGCCAATAGCATTTCTGGGAACCCAGCCTATCCTTTGCTCCCCTGGCTCATGAAGCCATATACTGGCCATCTTGACAGCGTCAGGGAAAGATTCAACTAAAGGCTCAGTAGGCACAGAATGACTGTGGAATGTGCTTTTGGTAGGTTGAAGGGTTGATGGTGTTGTTTACTCACTAGATGAGATCTCGGCAAGGAAAATATCCCAATGGCTATAGCTACACATTGTTTACTGCATAATATATGTTAGGCAAAGGGGGAAAAACTGCCGCCAGGGTGGACATAGAGCAGCAGGCTGCTAAATTTGAGCAGCCAGACACCAGGGCTGTTAGAAGAGCCCAGGGGGAAGCTATGCATTTGAAGAAAGCTTTAAAGGTTCATTTACACCAGTGGTTCTCAACCTGCGGCCTGCAGGCTGCTTGTGACCCAGTCAGCACAGAGCTGCAGCCCATGTGACATCCTCAGGGCCATACAGGTAGTATTGGCTGCAGCCTACAACGGTAAATAGGTTGAGAACCACTGGTTTACACCGTCAGCCACAGTAGTGTTCTGCCTTGAGATAATGTCTGTCTTGTGTTATGTAAATTATGGGTTGTTGGTTTTTTGCCATGAGTATCTATTTTGTTGTGCCTGTTGCAAGTTATAAATACTGCTGGGGCTAGGGCTTTGCCTGCCAGTATGAATTATGTGGTGCTTGCAGTACACTTATGAATATGACTGAGTGTTTTCCTGAGGCTATGAACTCTGTGGGACTGGGTGTGCATTTATAAATACTGTTTGATTTCTTGATTACTGCTATGCATTCTTAAATATATGTTGTAAGCTAACAGATTTTGATTCTACAAAAATATAAATGTATTGAGTGGAAAAATGCAATGCACACAAAGTGCAAACAAACATACAATGTCATACAAACTTCAAACTACTTTACAGGGTGAAACTTTTAAAATTCCTATTGAAAAGAAAGTAAACACTTATGTCCAGAAAGGTCATTCAATGAAGTCCATTATGACGTAAGATACAATCTCTGGTTTTCACTGGTCAATGTATCACACATGAAGCTGTGGTTTTCCTGGTTGTCCTCCCTAGTCATCTTCCTTCTCCACTTCCTCCTTGCAGTTCATGGCAGAGTTCTCATCTCAGAGGTAACTACAGGGTGTTGGTGGGGTCACTGCCAAGTATGGCTTGCAGCTCATTGTAAAAGCAGCAGGTCTGTGGGGTAGCACCAAATTTCTTGGTGCCCTGCCTCACCTTGTGGTATGCCTTGCATAAGTCCTTTGCTTTCATGCAGCACTGCTGATTAAACCTGTTAAGCCCCTTTGCCTGCATCCCTTCTGCAATCTACTCATACAAGACCATGTTTCTATTGCTGTTCTGTAGCTGTGTTTCCCAGCCTCTTCTCTCCATAGTCCCAGAAGACCCAACATTTCCTGCCTGCTTCAGGCAGGAGCATGCCTAGTACCTCCCAGTGTGCATGGAACCGACATAGTCAGTTGGACTTAAACAACATAGGTGAGCTACTAGGTGTGCTTACCAAGGTGGGCAACCAGAAAATGGCATTTCAAAAAATGGGTTTTTAAAGTGTGTGTGTGGGGGGTGGATTTCTGGTTTCTGTGACCCTGGGACAGTGGAATTTAAAATTATGGGCAGAGCAGTCACTGTTGCACCAACTGGGACATTGTGGGACAGTGGCTGGTCGACTGTTAGGCCTTGTCTACACTACAGGGAAAAGTCGATCTAAGCTACACAACTTGAGTTACATGAATAGCACAACTCAAGTCAACGTGGCTTAGATCTACTTACCGCGGGGTCCACACAACGCGACATCGATGGGAGATGCTCTCCCGTTGACTCCCCCTACTCTTCTCGAATCGGTGGCGTACAGGAGTCAACGGGAGAGCGATCTGCGGTCGATTTAGCTAGACCCGCTAAATTGACCGCCGATGCATTGATCGCCATGTGTCGATCCCCTGGTAAGTGTAGACAAGCCCTCAGGGTTGACACAGATCATAAAATGTCTACTCTGGCACTGCATCGACCAAAGTAGTTCAACAATCGCTCTGTGCCATTCGGGGAAGTGATTTTACTGCATTGTCATAATGGGCTGCCTAGGTTGGCTGGAGACAAATTTGAGTGTAGACACATGCATAAATAGGTTGACCCAAGGCGACTTAGGTCACCCTAGCTTTGTAGGTAGACCAGGTCTTAGGAATAGAAATGAGGTCTTTCATATTGCTGAACTAATGGTATTTCGACACTATGGAGTCTATGCCAGCATAGCCTATGCTGTCCGAGCTCGCTAGTGCAGATGCAGCTGACAGTGACAGGAATTTTTCTGTCAGAATAGGAACACCACCTTCCTGAATGCTGTTAGCTATGTCAATAGAAGTCCTTCTTTGGCTACACTGAGGGTTTTGTTAGGATTAGTTGGTCAGAGGTATATTTATTTCAGAAACATTATAATAAATCCACCCCTGACCAATAAAGCTATGCTGACAAAAACCCCACTATAAAGGCAGCTATGTTGATGGACAAGTGCTTTTGTCAATATAGCTAATGTTGTTCAGGGAGATGGTGTTCATATACCACCACTCTGAAACCTGTCACCTATAGGAATTTTTCTATGTCTACCCTAGGGGGGGGCCTGGCTATGCTAGCATAGGTTCCCTAGTGTAGATCCTTGTTTCCCAAACTTGTCTTTCCCAAGGACTCTTTTGGCAAGTGTCCCAGATCCCTTTCATTTTCAGTTCTACCAGAATGCCTCTGCCAGTGTGGGAATGCCTGTGTGATGTTTAGCTGTCACTTTCTTTTTCACCGATTTACAACAGTGTTGCAAAAATAGCCAGGCAAGCCAGACTTTCTTTAGACAGAAAGAAAAAGGAGAGTTATAGGAAAGGGACGGACTTAGGTAGGGAAGGAAAAGAGCACACAAAGCGCCTGTGTATGAGAAAGAGACTCACCTTCCAGATATTCGGTATTCGGGATTTGCCACTTTCACTGGCTAATGTCATCTGGGTCCCTCTCTCTGGCCCAGTGTGGTCATGACCTTTCCGAATTAGGATGAAGATGGGCTGTGGTGCCAGGAGACAGTGAGGGCGGCAGCCATAAAGCTAAAGCTTGCTGCAGCTGTTGTTGACAGAGAGCTGCTGCTTCTGCCAGTTTTTCCTAAAAGTCTTTTCTTTTTAAGAACTCCCCAAAGGGATTGTTGGGCAGAATAGTCCACGTTCTCATTATTTTGTCCACTAAGAGGCCTAATTTCCGACACGCCAATTTTTATTAATTGATTTCCGGTCTTCTACTGCTCTTGTTTACCAGTCATAATCTTCAGACGGTCCTTGAGTGGTATCAGTAAACCCCTTTCTGTTTGGACTAATTCAGTCTTTTTTTTTTTACAGTTGATCTCACAATTAGGAAAAATTTGTAGCCCCAGTTATCACAGCATGACCTACACACAGCTATGGCAATGGAAGAATGCTTCCATTGATGTAGCTACCATTGTAGGAATGCCACCTCCTCCAACACCAATGGAAAAACCCCTTAGATCAGCATAGGCTGTGTCTACACTAAAGGGATACACTGGCATTGCTATGGCACCATAGTGATGCCAGTATAGTCTCCATCCTGTAGATATATCCTTAAAATTTAGATCAATCTAGCTACATCACTCAGGGATTTGAAAAATTCACACCACTGGGAGTGCTATAGTTAAGCTGTGCTAATGCCAGGTGTAGCTGCGACTAGATCTATGGAAGAATTCTTCTGTGAATCACTGCAGCTTTGCCACTGTACTGTAGACATGCCCTTACTGTCTTTGAGAAGGAACAGGTCAAATTAGGTGCTTCTAGTATGGCTCTGTATCACATTTAAGCAGCTGCACCACATACTGAAGTTTATGACTAGGGCCCTACCAAATTCACAGCCATGAAAAATGCGTCATGGAGCGTGAAATCTGGTCTTCCCCAGTGAAATCTGGTCTTTTGTGTGTTTTTACCCTATAGTATACTATACAGATTTCCAGGGGAGACCAGCGTTTCACAAATTGGGGTTCCTGACCCAAAAGGGAGTTGCAGGGGGCCTTCAGAGCTGGGCGGCTGGAGAGTGGCACCTGCTGGCCGAGGGCCCAGCTCTGAAGGCAGCAGCGCAGAAGTAAAAGTTGGCAATACCATACCATGCCATCCTTACTGCTGCACTGTTGCTGGCGGTGGCTCTGCCTTCAGAGCTGGGCTCATGGCCAGCAGTCACCGCTCTCCAGCTGCCCAGTTCCGAAGCGCAGAAGTAAGGGTAGCTGTACTGCAACCCCCTCCCCCCTACAATAACCATGCGACCACCCCACAATTCCTGTTTGGGTCAGGATCCCTGTGAAATTTCAGATTTAAATAGCTGAAATGAAATTTACTATTTTTAAAGTCCTATGACCGTGAAATTGACCAAAATGGACTGTGAATTTGGTAGGACCCTACTTATGACTCTGCCACTGCTTTGTAAGAGAGCTGGTTCTTTACCTCAATTGGTATAGAGCAGGGATCAGCAACTTTTGGCAAGCGGCCCGTCAGGGAAATCCGCTGGCAGGCTGGTTTACCTGCAGCGTCAGCAGGTTCGGCCGATCGCAGCTCCCACTGGCCGTGATTCGCCGTTCCAAGCCAATGGGGGCTGTGGGAAACGGCAGCCAGCACAACCCTTGGCCCGTGCCACTTCCCGCAGCCCCCCTTGGCCTGGAACGGCGAACTGCGGCCAGTGGGAGCTGCAATCGGCTGAACCTGTGGATGCTGCCGGTAAACAAACCATCCCAGCCTGCCAGTGGATTTCCCTGATGGGCCACGTGCCAAAGGTTGCCGATCCCTGGTATAGAGGCTCTTTACATCCCTAGGTCCCAAGTTCAGTCCCACAGCCCTAAGAGTTCCTACATTTGACTATGCTGTTCGTAATCACTAGATCACAATCTGCTCTCAGAGCCAGGAATGGAATGGAAAGCACATGGAGGGCAACAGCATGCTTTCCCCCAAAACCAGTTACTCCCAGGGCTGAAATAGGAGCAGCCTCTGTGGTGGATCTAAAGGTGTGAGTTTAAACTTCACACATGACTAGAACTGGGCAAGAAACTCATTTCCTGTCCAAAATATTTTTGGAACTTCCCAAAGGTTTCTCATTCTACATTGGGACAAAACTGAACTTTTGATGTATTTAATGAAAGATATATATTAGATAGAGAGCCCAAAGTATCCAATAGCGTAGGAGTTATGGCACTCACCTCACCTTGGATGTGGAAAACCCAGGTTTACATCCCTGATTTTGGGACTTACCTTGGATGTCAAAAACCTGGGTACAATTATCCTAAGCCTCTGGCTATTGGCTACTCAGGGGCAGGTTTGTTTCAGTCTCTCCTGTTTGAACTGTTCCACTTTGTACAAGTAATTAAATATTGATGGAGCCAGAGCGATTGACTCTATGGCCTGGAGGCTAGGGCACTCACATAGGTGTGGAGAACTAGGTTCTCTTCACTGCTCCAATGAATAGTCTAGTCTCTGTGGGTTGTCATATTTTGGTTGTTGGGTTAGCATGCTGGTGTTATACAGGAGCAGGCCTTAAGCTTTGACTCTAATATTTAGCTTTTGTAGTTTGGTTAATGAGAGCTGTCTCTTTAAGAACAGGGTGTGCCAAACTAAGAGTATTTGAGATCAGCCTGTGTGGGAGATTTTGCCTGTTTGTCCAGCATTGAAGACCCTGTGTGTGCGAGCTTGCAAAAGGTCAGAATTTGATTTAATACATTTATCTTTCAAGACAGCAAGGCTCATTCTCAAAGGTGTTACATTTGGGTCTATGGGGGGACCATATACATCCGGGCATTGCTAATTAGCTGCAGAGCCGTTCACCTGTAAATCCCTAGTGTAAATCCTGCCCAGCTCAATACAGATTAAATTTTATTGTTCCCATCTAATGGATCTCAGGCAATTTAACAAGATTCAGAAAGAGACTGGACGCTTCCCTGGATATCAAGAATAGCCAGACTTATCAAAATAAATGATAAGAAATTTGGAGAGCAGGGAGTCAGATTATTCCACATCCGCCAAGAATGGGAGTTTTACACCTTAAGCAACAGGTTCTGGGCCGTGTCAGATGGACTTTGGGTCTGATCCACCGTAGCGATGCCGTTGGGTGCTCCTAGGTGGTCACTAGAGGAGATGAGTGGGCTGAGTCCTGGCTGGCTCCATCTCGGATGACACCACCTGGCCCCCGCCCCGTTGGGCACTTGCACGTCCCATGGTAGCGTGGTGGCCTCCCCATCGGTAACCTGTTTCCAAACTCGCCACCAGGCCTTGCGCTAGCCTGGGAAGATCGCCGGGCAGGGGCTGCCCCTCGAGGCGAGGGGGTCGTGTCGCATCCGGCACTGCGGGGCAGGCCCCTATCCTGGAGCTTGGGCAGGGGCCAGAATCATGAGTTTGGAGAGCACAAGACACAGGCACCCCCCCCCCCCATTTAATGGGGGGGGGCTAACGCTTTGGGGCCAGTCCTGGCACGCTGGGGGGGGGTCTGACTCCCGGCTTTTAACTCGTGCAGTGCCCAACGCTGTGACCCCTCCCCTCACTTTGAGCCCTCCGGCGCCACGGTGTGTGTGGGGCGGTCGGCTGGGACCCGCGCGTCCCTCTCGGTGGCGGGTTGTGGGGGGAGGGGTATCAGAGGGCGCCGCCCCGGCTGTGGGATTTGATTAGTGACGGGGGGGGGGAGGGGGAACTAGTTCTCTCTGCTGGAATCCGCTGCCGCGTGGAAGGTGACTAGTTCGTTAGGCGAACTCCGCGACCGCTTGGCGGAAGGATCAGCGCTCTGACTCAAACTCGGTTATTCGCTCTCCTTTCTGCGCAACCTCTCCCGGCGGGGAGTGACACAATTGTAGGCCAATCAGCGAGTGCCGTTCCCTTCGCGCTGATCACGCACTCTGTCGTGAGGTCTCCATCACGACGTTTCTCGCCGCCGTCCGCCGATTGGGCTTAAGGCCCGCCAATCGCTAATTTGGGCGGGACGTAGCCTCTATCATCCACCCACCGCTCGCTCTTCCCACGACTGACTTAAGGCAGAGCCAACCAACGGGGTCGCTGCGTGCGCCGCGTCGCCTCCGTTAACCAATGGCGGGGGGAGTGGGCGGCGGCAAAGAGGAAGCCACTAGCCAGCGAGAGAGGCAGCGGTAGCGGCGCAGCTAGGCGAGGAAGAGGTTGGTCTCTGGCCGGCTTTGGCGTTGGCCAGGCCGGGGCGGGGGGTGGCCTCGCCAGTCAAGGCGCGGATGCTGACGGGTGGCCCTTGCGGGGGGGGCTCGGACCTGGAGCTGGCCATGGCAGGGGTGCCCCCCCCCCTTTGTTGTGGTGGGAGGTGGCGGCTGCTGTGGGGGAGG